>NW_027397143.1:1288690-1814837 GCF_003265705.2 Callorhinus ursinus | reverse complement strand
CTTAGCCCGGACCGACAAGGGCGGGCTAAGGAAGCTGCTCTGGTTTGCTCTCAGGAGCTTTTGTTCCCTGCAAGCTCTCGGTACAGCTTTGGAGGACCAGGGCAGAAATGGTGGCCTCCCAATCTCCACCTGGAGGAGCTGAGAACTCGGGGCCCCACTCCTCAGTGTGCCCCCAGAGAAAAGCAGTCACTTCCGTGTCCCCGGTCTCCGCCGCACTCCGTGCTCACCCAGCCTGTGATCGAGCGTTGCTGTCTCTGGCACCCGACCCCGCGCGGAGTCTCCAAACCCAGTAGATCCCTGCCATGCGTTCCCGCACCGCTCCGCCCCGGTAAGGAAGGGGAGTCTCCCCGGATCTGCCGCCTGCTGGGTCCCTGCTGGAGGAGCCGTGCCCCGACTGGGCCACGGATCACAGTTTATGGCAACCCCAAGCTGAGAGCCCGCGACTCTGCTCCGTCTCTGCAGCCGGCTTCCCCGCTCCGATACCTGGGAGCTCTGCCGCACTCAGGCTCCCCCGGTCTTTCTGTGACCCCAAGGGTCCTGAGACCACACTGTCCCGGGAGGATTCCACCCCCCGCTTAGCCACTGAAGCGACGTCCCTCCGCCGAGCCGACTTCTAAAAGGTCCGATTTTGTGCTCCGCGGCTCTAGCACTTGCCAGAAGCGGCCGGCGGAGGCCCCTCCCCCGCCGTCTATCCTCCCGAATATCGCCTCGGATTCACTTCTCCGCATGCCCTACCTTCCAGAAAGTGGTCGCTTCTCTGTTCAGAGAGTTGTTGCTACTCTCCTGTTCGATCTCCTGTTGAGTTCGTAGGTGTTCAGAATGGTTTGATCCCTATTCAGCTGAATCCCTGAGACAAGACGAAATCTAGGTCTCCTACTCCTCCGCCATCTTGCTCCGCCCCTCCCTAGATCATTAGTTTTTGATGTAGTGTTCCATGATTCATTGTTTGTGCATAACACCCAGTGCTCCATGCAGAATGTGCCCTCTTCAATACCCATCACCAGGCTAACCCATCCCCCCACCCCCTCCCCTCTAGAACCCTCAGTTTGTTTTTCAGAGTCCATCGTCTCTCATGGTTCGTCTCCCCATCCGATTTCCCCTTGCCATTTGCAACGACAGGGATGGAACTGGAGGGTATTATGCTGAGCGACAGGAGATCTTATTCACTGCTGGTGAAAATGAAAAATGGTACAGTCGCTTTGGAAGGCCAGCAGTTTCTTACAAAACTAAACAATCTTGTCATAGGATCATGCTCCTTGGTATTTACCCAAAGGAGTTGAAAACTTATGTCCACATACATTTTAGATAATGTATCTAAATGTTATCTAAACATTATCTAAAACATTAAAAAAAAAACTCATGCTGGCAGAAAAGCCTGCACATGGATGTTTATAGCAGCTTCATTCATAATTGCCAATTAAGATATCCTTCAGGAGGTAAATGGATAAACAAACTGTGGTACATCCAAACAAGGGAGTATTATTTAGTACTAAATGGAAATGACCTATAAGTCATGAGAAGACATAAAGGAAACTTAAATGCATATTACTAAGTGAAAGAAGCCAGTCTGAAAAGTCTGTATGATTCCAACTATGTGGCATTCTTGTAAAGGCAAAACTATGGAGACAGTAAAAAGATCAGTGGTTGTCAGGGGAGGGAGGGATGTGTAAGCAGAGGACAGAGGACTCTTAGGGCAGTGAAACTACTATATGTCATTATACATTTGTCTAAGCCATAGAATATACAACGCCAAGAGTAAACCCTGAGGGAAAACTATGGACTTTGGATCATTGTAAACAATCAGAAATGTATATTGTCTCACGGTTACAGAGGCTAGAAGTCCTTCTAATAGCTGGACTTCTAATAACTGCAAGAGAGAATCTGTTCCATGCATCTTGCCTAGGTTCTGGTGGTTCATTGGCCGTCTTGGCTTATAGAAGCATCAACCCCAATTTCTGCCTTTATCTTCATATGGTATCCTCCCAATGTGTGTGTCTGTCTCCAAATTTCCCCTTTTTCATAAGAGCACCAGTTCTATTGGATTAGGGCCCGCCTTAATGCCCTTATTTTGACTTCATTACTTTTGAAAATACCCTACCTCCAAATAAAGTCTCATTGTGAGGTACTGGAGTGAGGACTCCAGTTTAGGAATTTTTGTAGGACACAAAATAGCACAGAACAGTTAGAAAACAATAATTTTAAAAGATCAGTGGGCAGAATTCTGACTTCCACCTGACTGTAGAGAGCTGGAAGAAGTGCAGCTCTCATTCTTGCTCTAAAAAGGAGCTGCTCTAACGTCAGATTTTTTTACTTTGTTTGAACCCATTGGAAGCTGAGATCATAGAGTAACCCACTAGCCTGAAATCTGAGAGCCAGTGCCTGGGATTGGACATGAGAAAGAATTCAGTTAGGATACTTGACAAATTAGTAAAGAGTGAGTATAACCTGACAAGATGATATGAATCCCCTGGAATCTACCAAAAAAAAAAAAAGAAAAGAAAAGAAAAGAAAAGTACATACCCTCTTGGAGACATTTTCTTCCATTAACCCCACTGGGTGCTCATCAGGACAAGCCTTAAAAAGTGGGCTGTAGACAAATATGGAACAGTTTAACATATGCATAATTGGAATCCCAGAAAGCGAAGAGAAAATGGGGCAGAAATAATATTTGAAGAAATAATGGCTGAGATTTTTCCAAATTAGTGACAGACACCAAACCACCAATCCCACAAGCTCAGTGCACTCTGTATTAATCATGTTTTATAATTTCTCTAACTTGATGCATTAATATCTTCAAGATGGATGTTAATTACCTTAGGTAAACCACTAGGGACAGAAGATAACCATCTAACACCCCCACATTCCTAGCCCAGCATGAGGTCACAAGAGCTCTACTTTTAAATATAGATAGCGAATCCTGGAAACTCCTCCCTCCCTCTTTACCTCCTTCTGGAAAGAACCACAATAAGGCACTAGCCCACATTTCCTCCCTCTCCCTCTGTCTTGTGACTGACCCCAGAGCTTCCCCTGAGCAGCCCTGTGTGGAGTGCTGCGTTCTTCCCAAAAAACTAGAGTACAATAATTTTATAATTGCACGGTCATTCTCTCCTTCTGATTTGTGTTTGGCCTTACCATACTTTTGTTAAAATAGAAAACAAAGAGACCAACCTGGAAAATTTTCCTGAGCCAACAAAACCAGTTTAAGCACACAAGCAAAGCTTAATTTAGCCTATTTTGCAAGACTAACTTGGCTCCGGGTGATTTCTTGCTAATACCTCTGGAAATCATAAGCAAAACCAACCACTGGCCAATTCCCTATCACTTAAGAAAATTCTATTATAACCAATCACTGTAAAGAATAAACAGTCACTGCTTTCTCACTATCTAAGCTGCTTTATAACCACATATCCCTGAGTCACATTCCATATTTTAGTTTGAGTGCTCCCAGTTTGCAAAATGTCTTGGTGTGTACACAATAAACTTCTACTAAGTACTACTTTGGTTATTGGTTTTATTTCTGAACTTTTGACATCTTTCTTAATAAATTATGACTAAAGCAAATTCCAAGAAGGATAGAACTACCCCCCCACCAAAGTTACATTTACTCATCATATTCAAACTGCTAAAAACGAAAACGAAGAAAATCTTTGAAGGCAGCCAGGGAGGGAAAAATGACACATTAACAACAGACGAAGGAGGATAAGTACAGCAACTTCTCATCAGAATTACGTACAAGCAAGAAAATGATAGTATCATCTTTACAGTGCTGAAAAACAAAGCTGTCAATCCAGAATTTTTACTTCATGAAAATGTCCCTCAAAAGTGAAGGAGGGGGCGCCTGGGTGGCTCAATTGTTAAGCGTCTGCCTTCAGCTCAGATCATGATCCCAAGGTCCTGGGATCGAGCCCCACATCGGGCTCCCTGCTCAGCGCGAAGCCTGCTTCTCCCTCTCCCACTCCCCCTGCTTATGTTCCCTCTCTCGCTCTCTGTCAAATAAATAAAATCTTTAAAAAAAAAGTGAAGGAGAAATAATTTTTACAACAAGCAACAATTGAGGGAATTCATTGCCAGTAGACCTACTCTACAAGAAACATGAAAGTGATTCAGGCAAAAACAAAAACAGGGACGTCTGGGTGGCTCAGTTAATTAAATGTCTGCCTTTGGCTCAGGTCATGATCTCAGGGTCCTGGGATCGAGCTCCTGGGATAGAGTTCTGCATCAGGCTCCTTGCTCATCAGGGAGCCTGCTTATCCCTCTGCCCCTCCCCCTGCTTGTACTCACCTGTGAGCGCACTCTCTCTCTCTGACAAATAAAATCTTTAAAACAAACAAAAAACTAATATAGGTTGGAAATTTAGATCTACACAAAGAAATGATAAGCATTAGAAATAGAATAAATGAAGGCAAAGTAAAATATTTTTATTTTTATCACTCTAAAAGCTACCTGCTTAAAGCAAAAATAACAATGTATTATGTATTTGTAGCACATTTTAAAGTGAGGTGTTTGACACAATGACAAAGGGATGGAAGGGAGGAATCAGAAATAAACACTTATAAGGTCCTTACACTACAAGTGAAATATTAAAAAAAGGAGGAATACATAAGTCAAAAGAGGAGGTGAAGAGAAATAGTAAAACTAAATCCATAAAGGCAAGAGAAGAGGAAAAAAAGAAAACAAATAAAAAAAACACCTACCAAGAACATAGATTTTAATCCAATCATACCAATAAACACCATTAATATGAATGGTCTAAAGGTTACCAGTTAAAAGACAGATTGTCAGATTGGATAAAAGAAAAAGACCCAACTGTATGTGGTCTACAAGAAACCTACTTTAAATACAAAGACACAGGTAGGTTAAAACAGTAGTTATAAAGGGGGTGAAGGGTAATTTTGCTTACCAGCGTACAGTTGGCAATGTTGGAGGCATTTTCGGTTTTCAGAACTAGGAGGTACTACTGACATCTGGTGGGTAGAGAGCCCAGCCACGCTGCTAAACATCCTATGATGGACAGAACAATCCCCCACAATAAAGAATTATTTATCCCAAAATGTTCTTAGTGCTAAGGTTGAAAAACTTTGGGATAAAAATTTAAAAATTGGAAAGATATCATGAGAAACAGTAACCCCCCAAAAAAGCTGAGGTCATCATGTTTATTTCAAATTGGATTTCAGAATAACAATGTTATCAGGGATAAAATGGGATATTACAAATGAAAAGGAGGTTAATTCTCCAAGAAGACATAACAATCCTAAATGTGTATGAACCTTCATACCCAAACTTCAAATTACATGCAGCAAAACAAATGGATCAGCAAAGAAAAATTGATGAATCCACGACTGTGGTTGGGACATCAACATTCCTCTTACTAACTGAAAGAACAAGTAGGCAGAAACTTAGTAAAAATATAGATGACCTGAACAGAACCATCAATCAAATTGGCCTAATTGACATTGAGAGAGCATTCCAACCGAATAGTAGAATTCATGTTCTTTTCAAGTGCACATGGAACAATGATCAAAATACATCATGGTGTAGGAAATAAACTTTAAAAAATTGAAAAAAAAAGTTGAATTTATAGAAATGTATGTTCTCAAACTATAATGGAATTAAACTAAAAATCAGTAACAAAGATGAAAGGAAAATATACAAACATTTGGAAATCTAACAACATACTTGTGACATATGGATCAAAGAGGTCTTATGGGAAATGTAAAGAATATTTTGAACTGAATGGAAATGAAAATCCAATATGTTCAAATCTGAGCAATGCAGCTAAAGCAATGCCTAGAGGGAAATATATAGCACTAAATGATTTTATTAGAAAAGAAGTTCTAAAATCAGTAACCTGATTTCTACCTTAAGAAATTAGAGGAACTGGGTGCCTGGGTGGCTCAGTCTGCTAAGCATCTGCCTTTGGCTCAGGTCATGGCCCTGGGATCGAGCCCTGCATCAGGCTCCCTGCTCAGGGAGGAGCATGCTTCTTGCTCTCTCACTCACACTCTCTCTCAAATAAATAAATAGAATCTTAAAAAAAAAATTAGAGGAACAGATTAAAACTAAAGCAAGCAGAGAGCGGAAAAAGATCAGAACAGTAGCTAATGAAATTGAAAACAAAAAAGCAATAGAGAATAAGCAATGAAATCAAAAGCAGATTCTTTGAAAAGATCAATAAAATTGATGGCCCTCTAGCCAGTTTGACCAAGAAAATATGAGAGAAGACACAAATTACCAACACCAGTGATGAAACAGGAGACATGACTATTGATCCCTCAGACATGAATAGGATTATAAGGGAATACTATGAAAACTCCATGTTTTTTGACAACTTAGATGAGACAGGCCAATTTATTGAAAGACACAAACTATCAAAACTCACTCAAGAAGAAATAGATAAGTTATTTTTTTAAAAGGATTTATAGTTTAAAACCTTCAAAAATAAAACAAAACACTCTAGGCCGAACAGGCTGAATTCTACCAAACAAAATAATGCCAATTCAAAATAGTTGTCTTCCAGAAAGTAGAAAAAGAGGATCACTTCCCCATTCATTTTGTGAAGCCAGTACCACCCTAATGGCATAATCAGACAAAAGATATTACCAGAAAACTACAGACCAATAACCCTCATGAACACAGGTACAAAAATCAAAAAAAAATATTAGAAATTGAATCCAGTAATACATAAAAAAAATACTACATCATGACAAAGTAAAGCTCAATGCAAGAAGGTAAGGCTGATTCAATATTTGAAAATCGATGTAATTAATTAGTCACAAGTAAAAGCAATCCTATAATCATCTCAATAGAAACAGAAAATGCATTTGACAAAGTTCCTCATCTGTTAATCATAGAAATTGTCAACAAAATAGAGGTGAGGGGGGACTTCCTTAAGCAAACAAAAGACATCTACACAAACCTACAGCTAACATTCTACTTAATGGTGAGAGACTGAATTCATCCTCCCCTAGAATAGGGAACAGGGGAAGGGTATCCTCTCCAACCACTGCCATTCAATATTATACTAGAAGCTATAGCCAGTTCAATAAAGGAAAAGAAAACACATACAGGTTGGAATGGAAGAAATAAAACTGTCTTTGTTCTCAGAAAACATTATTGCTCCAAAAATCTGCCCAAATCTACAAAATGAAACCAAAACAAAACCCTAGAACTAATGATCTTAAGAAGGTTGCAGGATACAAGGTCAATGTACCTAAGCCTATTTTATTCCTTTATACCAGAAATTGGAAAACCGTAAAGGGCCAACTGGTACACATTTTAGTTTTGTAAACCTCATGGTCTCTGTTGCAACCAAACTCCACAAACCATATGTAAATGATAAGGAAGCTTGGCTGTGTTCCAATAATACCTTATTTATGGACACTGAAATTTGAATTTCATATGATCTTGTGCCCCAAAGTATTCTTTTGTTGTTGTTGTTGTTGTTTTAACTGTCTAGTAATGTAAAATACCCTTCTAAGCTTAACAAAAACAGGTTGGGGGATCAGATTTGGCCCAAGGTTTGCAGACCATGCTATACACCAATTTTAATTTGAAATAATAAAAACATGATTTAAAATACTAACAACAAAATTCAGTACTCAGGTATAAATTTAAATAAAATATGTGCAGGATTTGTATGCTGAAAACTATGAAGTTCTGATAAACACAAGTAGATAACGCTTCAGTAAACAGGTACACTGTTTTCACTGCTCGGAAGACTGAATATTAGGTCAGTTTTACCTCATTTGATCCAGAGCTTCAATGCAATGCTAATCAAAATCCCTGCAGGTTTTTTTTTTCCTTTGTAGATATTGACAAGCTGAGTACGAATTGTAAACAGCACTCTGAGAACCCTAGATCTAGAAAAGTGAGGAGGATTGATTGGCTGATGAACAAATTTTACTTTTTCTCAACCTACGTTGTGTTTTGTTTACACACTCGCAGACCACACCATACCCACAGACGACCGTGAGACAGAGCAGCCGTGTCCCTCTGAGAGCAGACACTGGAAACAGCGAACCCCTGCCACTTTGAGGTTTTGGGGGTCTGGGCGTGGCGTCTCCTGCACTTCTCATCTCAGCCTTGAGAACCTTTCAGAATGCATGGGTTTCATACCCTTCCCCGGCTCCCCAGCTGGAGGGATTTGGGCCAGACCAGCTCCTGCGGACCGGGTGCGCGTCTTTGCACGCGGAGCGCAAAGGGGCTGCAATCCCCAGGGAGCAAGCGCTGCGGCGTTTCCGCCAGCACGGGGTTACCCAGGTCGCCCAGGGAGAAGCCTCTGACTTGCAAAGAAGTTGGCTGGCTGAGTTCGGTTGGGCTGCAGTCCTGGTGAGGAGGCGGTCGGCTTGGATCCCGCGCGGATCCATGGCATCAGCGTGAGCCGGAGCAGCAGGGGAGAGGCTCCTGCCCCAGAAGGCTTCCAACCCGGACCTCCTGAGCGCCCCTTCTGATGTCCCTCGGTCCTCTCTTCACCTTGACGATGCCTGTCCCATTTCGGAGGCGAGGCCACTGAGTCTCAGAGCCTCGCCCTCGTGGAACAGTATGTTTCTCTGGTTCCTGTTTTGTAATTTTCAGGAACCGCTTGCAGCTTTCATCATTAAGTCTCTCATGTAGCTAATTAAAATTACTCCCATGGATTCACTTTCGTTGCTCCGTTAGTAGGATCCCCTCCCCCGTCCTCCACCGCAATTTCTATTTTCTTTTTTTAAAGTTTGATTGATTGATTGATTATTTATTTATTTATTTATTTATTTATTAATTAAGAGAGAATGAGAGGGGGTAGGGTCTGAGGGAGAAGCAGACTCCCCACTGAGCAGGGAGCTGGATGCGGGACTCGGTCCTGAGGCTCCATCCCCGGACTCCAGGATCATGACCTGAGCTGAAGGCAGTCGCTTAATCCACTGAGCCACCCAGGCACCCCAATTTCTTGATTGTTTTATTAGCCAGGGATAGGAAAGCTTCTGCTTATTGTTCATTTATCAGTCACCTTGCTGAACCATTTTCTGAATTCTTACCATATAGATTTGTGTATTTGTTCCTTGTTCCAATACTGTTGGAAAAGTTCAAGATGTTTACCTCTTTTGGAGTTTCAAGTTTAACTGCATTGGCTAGCGCTTCTTGAGCCAGGTGGCATGTACAGGTGTTAATAGAGCACCCTGATTTTGCACAGGTGGTGTGGAGGTGCCTCTAGTGCTTGAACAGCAAGTGTTTGGGACTGTTGCTTTGATTTAGATACTGTGTGACATGGAAGGAAACATCATCCTAGTCTTGTTAGTGATGTGTGTATGTACACGTGCTCATTTCTACATAAAGCAGGGAAACGTGTGAGGCTTCATCCAAGACTTAAATTGAAATGATCTTTTTCCCGTTTTGCTATTTAACCTGATACATAATATAGGATCAATCACAGTAGACCCACTGTGAATCCCTGGGATAAATCCAACGTGATTATATTAGTCATTCTCTCTCCCTCTCTCTCTCTTTTTTAAGATTTTATTTATTTATTTGACAGAGAGAGAGACAGCAAGAGAGGGAACACAAGCAGGGGGAGTGGGAGAGGGAAAAGCAGGCTTCCTGCCGAGCAGGGAGCCCGATGCGGGGCTGGATCCCAGGGCCCTGAGATCACGACCTGAGCTGAAGGCAGATGCTTAATGACTGAGCCACTCAGGTGCCCCTCTTTTTGCAGTTCCATCAGTTTTTGTCTCATATATTTTGATGCCCTGTTAAGTACATACATATTAAGGATTATTATCTGTCTTCTTGGAGAATTGATTCCTTTATCATGATGTAATGTCTCTCTTTGTCTCTTGTAACTTTTGTTTTGAAATTAGCTTTGTTTGAAATTAATATAGTTTCTCCATCTTTCTTTTGATTGGAGTTAGCATGGTGTATCATTCTCCGTCCCTTAACTGTTGATCTATATGTGTCTTTGTATTTAAAGTGGGTTTCTTGTAGACAATATATAGTGAGTTTTTTCTTACTTTAATCTACTCTGATGGTCTCTGTCTTTTAATTGGTGTATTTAGGCCACTCACAGTGATTGATTTAGTTGGATTAATATTTATCATGGTTATAAGTGTTTTTCATCAATTATACCTGTTCTTTAAAAAAAAAACCTTCCCCTCTTTCTGCTTTCTCTGGTCTTAATTGAGCATTTTACTTGATTCCATTTTTTCCCTTTCTTAACATATTATACTTCTTTAAAATTTTTAATGGTTGACGTAAAGTTTGCAATATACATTTTCAACTACATCTACTTTCCTCTAATACTAGACTGCTTCACAGGTAGTGCAGGTACCTTATAAAAATATTGCCAATCCCATATCCTGTTCCTTATGACATTTTTGTCATTCCTTTAACTTATCCACATACTATAATCTCATAATACGTTCTCACTTTCATTAATTTGAACAAACAGTAATCCACCAGATATTTTCAGTTTTTATTATTGAAATATAGTTGATACACAATGTTATATTAGTTTCAGGTGTACAACATAGTGATTTGACAATTCTATACATTATGCAATACTCACCATTATAAGTGTAGTTACAATCTGTTACCATACAGTATTATATTATTGACTATATTCTCTATACTGTACTTTTCATCCCTGTGGCTTATTTAATAACTGGAAGTTTGTACCTCTTAATCCCTTTTACCTATTTTGCTCATTCTCCACCCCCCTCTTCTCTGGGGGTTTTGTGTTTGTTGTTTGTTTTTTGGATTCCAAATATATGTGAAATCATATGGTGTTTGTCTTTCTGACTTATTTCACTTAGCATAATACCCTCTAGGTCCACCCATGTTATCATGAATGTCAGGGTCTTATTCCTTTTTATGGCTAAGTAATATTCGATTGTGTGTGTATATGTATACACATCCTACATCTTCTTGTATCCACTTATCAATGGACAGTTAGGTTGGTTCCAGATCTTGGCTACTATAAATAATGCTTCAATGTACATAGGCATACATATATATTTTTGAACTACTGTTTTGGTTTCTTTGGGGTAAATACCCGGTAATGGAATTACTGGATTATATGCTATTTCTATTTTTAATTTTTGGAGGAATCTTCATACTGTTTCCCACAGTGGTTGCACCAATTTATATTCCCACTAACAGTGCACTAAGGTTCCCTTTTCTCAACATCCTTGCCAGCACTTATTTCTTGTCTTTTTGATACTAGCCATTCTGACAGGTGTGAGGTGATACCTCATTGTGGTTTAGATTTTCATTTCCCTGATGATTAATGATGCTGAACATCTTTTCATGTGTCAGTTGGCCATCTGTATGTCTTCTTTGGAAAAATGTCCATTCAGGTGCTCTGTACGTTTTTTAATCTGATTATTTGTGGGCTTTTTTGGTGTTGTATAAATTCTTTATATATTTTGGATATTAATCTCCTGCTAATATCATTTGCAGATGTCTTCTTCCATTCAGTAAGTTGCCTTGTCATCTTAGTTTCCTTTGCTGTGCAAATGTTTTTTAGTTTGGTGTTTTCTCAATAGTTTATTTTTGCTTTTGTTTCCCTTGCCTAGGAGACATATTCAGAAAAATGTTGCTAAGGCTGATGTCAAAGAAATTATTTCTCTGTGTTTTCTTTTAGAACTTTTATAGTTTCAGGTCTCACATTTAGGTCTTAATCCATTTTGAGTTTGTTTGTATGGTATAAGAAGGTGGTCCAATTTCATTCTTTTGAATGTAGCTGTCCAGTTTTCCCAACACCATTTATTGAAGAGACTGTCTTTTCCATTGTATATTCTTACCTCTTTTGTCATAGATTAATTGACCATATAAGTATAGGTTTATTTCTGGGCTCTCTATTCTGTTTTGTTGATTTGTGTGTTTATATTTGTGCCAGGACCATCCTGTTTTGATTACTATAGCTTTGTAGTGTAATTTGAAATCTGAGGTTGTGATACTTCCAGCTGTGTTCTTTCTCAAGACTGCTTTGGCTATTCAGGGTTCTTTGTGGTGCATTTTAGAATTATTTTTTCTAGTTACATGAAAAATATAATTGGAATTTTGATAGGGGTTGCATTGAATCCTTAGATTGTTTGGGGTAATGTGGACATTTTAACAATATCAATTCTTTCATGTGCACGGTATACCTTTGCATTTGTGCTGACTTCACTTTTTTCATTGATGTCTTATAGTTTCAGAGTATGTCTTTTACCTCCTTGGTTAAATTTATTCCTAGGTATTTTATTCTTTTTGGTGCAGTCATAAATAGAATTGTTGTCTTTATTTCTCTTTCTGTTACTTTATTAGTGTATGGAAATGCAACTGATTTCCATATATTAATTTCTATATATTAATTTTGTATCTTCAATATGACTGAATTCATTTATTGCTTCTAATAGCTCTTTGGTGGGTCTTTATGGTTTTCTATATATAGTATCAGCTGCAAATAGTGATAGTTTGACTTCTTCTTTACCAATTTGCATGCCTTTTATTTCTAAAAAGAAATAAATTGCCGTAGCTAGAACTTCCAGTTCTATACTGAATAAAAGTGGCATGAGTGGACATCTTTTTTCCTGATTTTAAAGAAAAAGCTTTCAGGTTTTCACCAATGAGTATGATGGTAGCTGTGGGTTTGTCATATATGACCCTTATTATGTTGAGGTATGTTCCCTCTACACTCATTTCGTTGAGCATTTATATCATGAACAGACGTTGAATTTCATCAAATGTGTCTTCTGCACCTATTTGATGATCATATGATTTTTATCCTTCCTTTAGTTAATTGGATATATCACATTGATTGATTTCACATTGATTGCAATCTGTGAAATAATCCTTTCATGTATATTTGAATTCAGTTTGCTAATGTTGAGGATATTTTCACCTATTTCATCAAGGGTATTGGCCTGTAGTTTTACTTTTTTGTAGTGTCTTTGGTTTTGTTATTAGGGTGATGCTGAATTTGAAGTTTATCTTCTATTTTGGAGGGATAGTTTGAGAAGCATAGGTATTACTCTTCTTTAAATGTTTGGTAGAATTCACTCACCTGTGAAGCAATCTGGTCCTGGTCTTTAGTTTGTTGAGAGTTTTTTATTCCCTATTCAATTTTGTTACTAGTAATTGGTCTGTCCAGGTTTTCTATTTCTACCTGATTCAGTTTTGTAAGATTCCATGTTTCTACAAATTTATCCATTTCTTATAGGTTGTCCACTTTGTTGATATAATTTTTAGTAGTAGGCTCTTATAATCTTCTGTATTTATGTGGTATTGGTTGTTATCTCTTTTTCATTTCTGATCTTATTTTTTCCTCTCCCTTTTTGCCTTGAATAGTCTGGCTAAAGGTTTATCAATTTGGTCTATTTTTTTTTTCAAAGAACCAGCTCTTGGTATAATAGATATTTTCCATTTTTATAGTCTCTTTCATTTATTTCTGCTCTGTTCTTTATTATTTCCTATCTTCTAACTTTCCTATCTTCTAACTTTGAGCTTTGTTATTTTTCTAGTTCCTTTACTTGTGGAGTTAGATTACCAATTTGGGATTTTTCTTGTTTCTTCAGGTAGACCTGCATCACTACAAACTTTCTTCCTAGAATTGCTTTTGCTGTGTCCCAAATACTTGCGACCATTGTTTTTCCATTTTTCTCTATCTTTTTCTTAAAATTTCCTCTTTGATTTCTTCATTGACCCATTTAGAAGCATGTTGGTTAGCCTCCACCTGTTTGTGTTTGCTTGGGTTTTTTTCCCCCACTTTTTTCTTGTAATTTCTAGTTTCTTACTGTTGTGTTTGGAAAAGATGCTTGGTATGATTTCAGTCTTCTTAAATTTACTGAGACTTGTTTTGTAGCCTAATATGTGATCTCTCCTGGAGAAAGTTCCACGTGCACTTGAAAGGAATGTGTGCTCTTTTGGGATGGAATGTTCTGTATATATCTGTTGAGTTTACCAGGTCTAATGTGTCCTTTAGGTGCTACTATGTTAGGTGCATAGATATTTGCAATTGTTATGTCCTCTTGTTGGATAGATTTCTTTTTCATTATGAAATTCCCTTCCTTGTCTCTTGTTACAGTTTTTTGTTTTAAAGTCCTTTTTGTTTATTGCTACCCCAGCTTTGTTTTTCTTTCATTTGCATGGCATATTTCTTTCCGTTCCTTCACTTTTTGTGTGTATGTGTCTTTAGGTATGAACTAAGTCTCTTTTTGGCAACATATAGATGTGTCTTGTTTTTTTATCCATTGAGTTACCTCATGTCTCTTGATTGGAGCATTATGTGAATGTTATACTCTTTATAATTGTCCAACAGTTTTTGGATAGCTATTCTGTTAAAAAAAATTTTTTTCTCTTTGCATTTCAGTTTGAGACATCTCTACTGACTTACCTTTAAGCTCACTGATTATTTTTTCAGCTCTGTTAATCTCTTAGAGGGTTTTTAATTTCTAGTGTTTCCTTTTAATTCTTCGCGTTTCAATCTTTCTGCTTATATTAGCCATATGTTCTTGCTTGTTACCTACTTTTTCCATCAGAGTCCTTAACATATTAATCATGGTCATTTTAAAGTCCTGAGGATACCAAAATATGTCCTATCTCAGTCTGGTTGTGATGCTTGCTTTGTCTCTTCAGACTATGTATCCATTGCCTGTAGCCTTATTGGTTTGTGTTGAAAGACAGACATGATGTTTCAGGTCATAGCAACTTGAGGAGTCATGCGGGTAATGTTTACTGTTTGCTGTAGCTGTAAGTGCCAGAGGCTTCAGTTTTCTTATTTTTTTCCTTCCCCTGTTGTCTTTTAGAAGCATTTCTTAGCTCAGAATGGCTAAAATTAACAAGTCAGGAAATGACAGATGTTGGCAGGGATGCAGAGAAAGGGGAACCCTCCTACACTGTTGGTGGGAATGCAAGCTGGTGCAGCCACTCTGGAAAACAGTATGGAGGTTCCTCAAAAAGTTGAAAATAGAGCTACCATACGACGAGCAATTGCACTGCTGGGTATTTACCCCAAAGATACAAATGTAGTGATCCGAAGGGGTATGTGCACCCCGATGTTTATAGCAGCAATGTCCACAATAGCCAAACTATGGGAAGAGCCTGGATGTCCATCACCAGATGAATGGATAAAGAAGATGTGGTATATATATACAATGGAATATTACGCAGCCATCAAAAAATGAAATCTTGCCATTTGCAGTGACATGGATTGAACTAGAAGGTATTATGCTAAGTAAAATAAGTCAATCAGAGAAAGACAATTATCACATGATCTCACTGATATGAGGAATTTGAGAAACAAGACAGAGGATCATAGGGTAAGGAAGGGAAAAATGAAACAAGATGAAACCAGAGAGGGAGACAAACCATAAGAGACTCTTAATCTCAGGAAACAAACTGAGGGTTTCTGGAGTGGAGGGGGGTGGGAGGGTTGGGGTGGCTGGGTGATGGACATTGGGGAGGGTATGTGCTATGGTGAGTGCTATGAATTGTGTAAGACTGATGAATCACAGACCTATACCCCTGAAACAAATAATACATTATATGTTAATAATAATTAAAAAAAAGAAGCACCATTTCTTAGCTTTTTATCCTGCCCTTACATGAAGCAGGAAAGTTAGAGGTGTTTGGAGTTGTCTAATTGCCCTTTTGTCAGATCAAATATGGTTCAGGTAGGGAGGTAGGTGTGAAGATCCCGGAAACAGGTGATGGAGATTGAGGCGTGTATGTGTTGTGATCAGCACCAGGTGTTGTATGGAAGTGTTGAATCATTATACTGTACACCTGAAACTAATATTACAGTCTGTGTTCACTAACTGGAATTTAAGTAAAACCTTAAAAAATATATAGTTCTGGTAATTTCCCTTACAGTGTAGGCTCTTGTTATGGAGAAAGCCCTTAGCATATTTCAAAATGGTTACTTTCCTCTCCTTCTGCCCAAAACATGAGAGGACTTTTCACTCTTCCCTATGAGAACCCGGTGGGGTTCCTGGAGGTAAAAATCCATGAAAGTCTGAGGACCCCCCAAGGATTGATTCCCAGGAACTTTTAATTCTCATTCTAGTTCACACTCAGCCTCTGATTCATGAGTTTCCCTGTAGGTATGTCCATCGGTACTGGCAGTATTTTCCGTACTGTGCATACAGTACAAGATCAGGCTGAAAAATCCAGTGAGAGCCTTATGGGGGTTTCCCTTGTATGTAACAGTCTTCTTTTGCTTTTAAAATTCTTTATCACTATCTTTTGCCATTTTAATTACTGTGTGTCTTGGTGTGGACCTCCTTGGGTTGAGTTTGAGGAGGGGGTAGTGTGGATCTCTGTGCCTCTGGATCCAGATACCAGTTTCCTTCCCCAGATAAGGAAAGCTTTCAGCTATTATTTCTTCAAATTTTCTGCCCCCTTTTCTTTTTTCAGGGATTCCTCTAATGTGAATGTTATTATGCTTGATGGAGTCACTGAGTTCCCTAAGACTATTCTCAATTTGCATAATTTTTCCCTCTCATTTGCTCAGCTTGATTACTTTCCATTACTCTGTCTTCCAGGTCATTAATTCATTTCTCTGCTTCGTCTAGCCTATTTATTTCATCCAGTGTATTATTAATTTTATTGTGTTCATCCCAGACTGGTTTTTTTTTTTAAATCTCTTTGCTAAGGGTCTCACTGATGTTCTCCACCCTTTTCTCAAGTCCATTGAGTATGTTTATGACCATTACTTTAAATTCTCTATTGGTCTCTTGCTGTAGTTTGGTCCTGTTCTTTCATTTGGGAGATGTTTCTGTTTCCTCATTTTGTCTGACTTTCTATGTCTCTCTGTGTTAGCCAAGTCATCTACTTCTCTTGCTCTTAATGATAATAGCCTTATGAAGAAGAGGTCCTGTAGTGTCCTGAAATATAGTGTGCCCTGTTCCGTAGGGCCTGGTCTTTAGACAGTGTCTCCTACATGTGTTGCATGTGCTCTGCTATTGAGTCTTGGTCTCATTTTTGTTCAGTCCAGTTGTATGCAGAGGCTCTCTTTGCCTATTTGGGCAGTGAAGTGTGAGGCAGTCTGCTTGTCAAGACCTGCCCCCACCGCTGTCAGAACCAAAGTCCTGCAAAACACTTGGGTCAAGAGATGTGTTGACAGGGCTTGTGCTGGGTTCTGGGGCAGGGGCCCACAGTGCCAGGACTGAGGTGAATGTGACTGGGAAGGGTGGATCCACTGAATGTTGGGAGACGGGGCTTGTTGCAAGCAAGTTACGTAGTGAGTGTCCAGCACCCCACTGGTTTCCGCAGGTGGTCCTTGTGTATGCTGGGGTTGGGGGTGTGGGGCAGGGGAGAGAAATGGTGCCTGACAGTTGTTTTTTTTTTTTTCCTAGAGGGGGTCTACCCATGCTCCCTGTCTCCCCAGGCTGCACTATGAGTTGAGCAAATCATTCCCCCTCCTGTCTGCCCCTAGCATTTTTCAAACTGCTATTTCTAAGCTGTATCTGCAGGGGCTGTTTTTTGTGCTGTCTCTTTAAGAGTGGGGGCTCCACCTCCTAATGAGGTCAGGGCTCTCCTGGAGCTGAGCATGCTGGTTTTTAAAATTCCAGGCTTTAAGTCCTGCTGATTTTTAGGACTCACTTTCCAAGCAAATACTGTAGAGATTCAGTCCTCCTTATTTGTGGGCTCCCCAGTGAGTCTGTTTTCCACCCTTCTCTGGGCCACCGGCTCCCTCTGCACCTCGGATAGCCACGGTCCATTCAGCTCCAAGACTGCATCTTTGCCCTTCCTACTTTCTTCAGCGTGGCCTCTTCCCTGCCTTTAGTAGTAGAGTTTGTTCTTCCAGTCTTTGGGCCATTTTCTGGGTTATTTATGCTAATATGGGTGTTATCTAGTTGTATCTGTAGGATGAGGCGAGCTTTGGGTCCTCCTATTCCACCATCTTCCCAATTCTAATATGTGGTCTTATTTATTTATTTATTTATTTTTTGGCTTCTTAGTGTAATGTTTTCAAAGTTCATCTGTGGTTATGCAATGTATCAGCACTTCATTTTTTATTAAATAATATTCTATTATATGGATATATCAGATTTTGTTTATCCATTCTTCCCATCCTCCATTTCTCTTTTTACTTGATTGTATCATGTCTAAGAAACTATTAACCATTAACCAAAGGATGCAAAGATTTACTCCAATGTTTCCTTGTAAGAATTTTAGAGCTTTAGCTTTTACATTTAAATCTAGGACCTATTTTTTTTTTTTAGGTTTATTTAAGCAATCTCTACACCCAACATGGGGCTTGAACGCACAACCCCAAGATCAAGAGTTGCATACTCATCCAGCTGAGCCAGTCAGGTGCCCCTATATTGAGTTAATTTTCACCAGTGGTAGGAGATAGAGGTCCAACTTCTTTCGCATGTGGATATCCAGTTATTTAAGAACCACTTGTTGAAAAGACTATTCTTTCCCCCATTGAATTATCATGGCACCAAAATTAAGTGACCATAACAGTAAGAGACTATTTGGAGACTCTCAATACTGTTTCAGTGATCTGTCTTCATGCCAGTACCACACTATCTTGATTATTATAGTTTTGTATTAAGTTTGTAATCAGGAAGCATGAGTCCTCTAAACTTTGTTCTTTTTTGGATCGTTTTTTAAATTTCTTTAATTTTGTGTCTTTAACTTCATCATTTTGTAGTTCACAATATACAAGTTTTACACTTTTGTTAAATTTATTCCTAAATATTTTATTCTTTTCCATGCTGCTGTAAACAGAATGTTTTCTTAATTTCATTTGCAAATTGCTTACTGTTAAAGAAATACAACTGATTTTTATACACAATCTTATATCTTCCAACCTTGCTGAAATCATCTGTTCCCATAGTCTTTTAGTAAATGCCTTTGGATATACTATATACAAGATTATGCCATCTGCAAATAGAGACAATTTTACTTCTTTCTAACCTGAATGCCTTGTAATTTTGTTTTCTCTTTCTTTCTCTCCCCGTGCTACCCTTTCCCTCTCTTTATCTCCCGCCCCCCTTTTTCTTGCCAGAAACTTAAGTATAATGTTAATGAGAAGCAGTGAGGGGATACCTTTATTTTTTTGTTCCTATTCTTAGGGGGAAAACATTCAGTCTTTCACCATTAAGTGTGATGTTTACTTTGCAGATTATTCTTATTGTTAATTTATGTTTTGTATTAGTGATACTAATTCTACCATTTAGCTATATTCTACTTTATCATTTCTAAAAAATACTAAAATTATTTAATGAACTTAAATTTATAAAACCCAAATGTATTATTAATTTAAATTATTAAAAAACACTGGGAAGGGGCGCCTGGGTGGCTCAGCTGGTTAAGCATCTGCCTTCGGCTCAGGTCGTGATCCCAGGATCCTGGGATCAAGCCCCATATCGGGCTCCCTACTCAGCGGGAAGCCTGCTTCTCCCTCTCCCACTCTCCCTGCTTGTGTTCCCTCTCTCTCTGTGTCTCTCTCTGCCAAATAAAATCTTTTAAAAAATGAAAAATAATAAAAATAAAATAAACAACACTGGGAAAAACAAGTAGTGGATGACAAGTGGGAGGGAGCTCATCCTCAGGAAGTTCTCTAGTATGTGGCCACTGTGAAGCATCAGAAAGACTGGCCCCAAATTCTCAAAGAGGGAGCCTACATACTGCAGAAGGGACTGAGGTTCCTTCAGGCTGCATGTGAGGACTCAGGCAGTCACAAAACCTAAACCAAATTATAGTGCTTGATACCAGGGAAAACATTTCATGAACTTTCTCCTCATACCTTCCACTGAACTCTTGTCTAATAAATATTAAAATGCTAAAAATGACTGCACACTTTGTTTTCAAAGGCCATTGGAGACAAACATTTTGAATACTTTATGTACCTCTCAGTTTCCCATAAGAACAGGCTCATTGTCTCTGGAGTGTCCTCTTGAACTTCTCCCAAGTTGCAGAGCTGTGACTAGGCACAAGTGGCTGACAGACTTCTCCATGGTGGTCCAGAAAGACCGAGACTCAAGATGGCGCTGCATGATCACCTAAGGGAACTGTGCAGTTGATGGAAGAAAAAAGAATGCTGGCCTGAGAGATACACATTAAAACTGGGAAAAACAACTTGTGTTCTCTTTGGCTAACTCAGCTGGGTCTCTTAGGAGAAAAATCTTCAGGAAGCACTCTGTCACGACAGCCACATCAGGTTGGAGGCTACCTGGATTTGTGTTTCTATGTGGTACCTAGTCTTGGAAGAGAAAGGGTCCAGTATAGGTTTAGCCTCCAAGGGCAGGACTTTGGTCCACCATGTTCTGGGGTCCCGTCGGGGCAGACTAGGCCACCCTAGAATCTCTTTGACTTTGTCACCCCCCACAGGTATTTCTTATAACCTCTAGAGTCATAGAAGATGAAGAAGACAAGGGTCAGGGTGCTCCACCTTTGGGTGGGGCAGGGAGCACAGAGCATCCTGTCTGTGTCCCCAGGATCACCAGTGAGGGTAGAAAGACTAGGGGAAGGAGATTCCCAGAAACTATTGATCATGTGTTGGGGATGCAGGTGCAGTGCTCTGGTAGGACTGATCCCAGAGCCTAGAGTGACTCTGCCCAGACCAGACAGAAGCACTGAGAAGGTAGGTGGGAGAGGGAGCCAGACTCACCTGTTCCCCAGAGCAAGTGGCCTGGAAGTGTTCTCTAAGCATGAACAGAGCCTTATAATCACCCTCTGTCTCTTGACAACTGCCTTGGTCCCACCGGCCTGATGCAAGTCCCTATTTCCTCAGTTGTGCTCAACATTGCAGGGCAGTGGTAACCAGCCCAGTGAGAAAAGCACCTGTGAAGTCTCTCTCCTTAGAAGCAGCTGGAGCTACTTTCAGTCCCTCCTGATTTTCTAGCTGTAGAGCCCAGAGCCTGGGAAGGAAAGGAAGCTGCCCTGATGCCCCTGTCCCTGTGACTGTAGGTTCCTCACATGGAGTGTGCAACGGAGAAGTTCTCCTGCGTCCAGCAACTAGCCCTGGATTCTCCAGGGATGGGAACCTGGTGATTGTGGGATTTCCCCCCTCTTATCAGTTGAAGTGAGTAGCTTCACTGACTGGAAATTGTTCAGACACTTTGTGTGTCCTTTAAGTGTGTGTCTCTGGTATTCTTATTGAATGGACTGGCTTTTTCCCTAGGGCTTGTAGGAGGAGCATCCAGGAAGACACTAGTTTTATCTGTACCCTGTAGCCTGTGACAGCCATCTTTGCATGACCCTGAAATGCAAAGGTGAAGGCACAAACCATCCCAGCTCCTCCTGGTCCTTCCCAGGGAGACCAGGGAAGGGATGCCATGAGATAGAGCTGTGAGTCAATGAACTCAGCACTTCAGGGCACTGAAAGTCAGTCCTGCCCTGAGTTCAGAAGAGAAGCAGGGTCTGGGTGGTCACAGTGACAGTCAACAAAGCCACAGGCAGGGGCCCCTCCTCAACTTCTCCTCTCAGGCTTTTCCTTGGCTGTACCCACCGAGTTGGGCTCAGGGTGCTGCTGAGAGATGGAATTGTCTGGAGGGGGGATCCTGGGTTGCCCTGAAGCCATAAGCACAACCCACAGTCCTGGTCCTTCTCTCTCCAGAGTCTGAGTGATCCTCTCCATGGAGGGTCAGGGATGATGGGCCTGAGATCCCAGCCAGCTTGTAAGAAGTGGGGGCCCTTTCATGAAGTGACCTATCTGGTTGCTCTCCTTAGTCCTGAATTCTCTGGGGTGGTGGAGTCAGGGAGTTTCTTTCAATTTTATACTTAAAAAAAAAATCATCCTGTGGTTAAAAACATGAAAGGGGGATGGTTGGAATGTGGTATTTTCATCAGGCTTATTAAGGACGTAAAAATAATAGTATTGATTTCCAATTATTCACATGAAGATGCTGACTGGGGACTCTTACCTTCTGTTCAAAAGCTGTAGGACCAGTCAGTCGGGCTGCACTTTCAGAGGCTTAGAGCCGAGATGCTAACCACTGTGCAACCAGAAAGAGGTCAAGGTATAAAGCCTCTTGTCAGTCGGTTCCTGAGGGGTTTAGATAAGTTTATGTGAAGTCTAGAGACTGGGCTCTGAATTTGAGTGGTTATCACAGAGGTGGTGGGTAGAGTAGCAATGGAAGGAAGAGAAGCAATCTGGGAAGGTTTGTGCATCTTCCCTAGGACTTCTCTATTTGTAGGTTTAAAGTTAGTATTTTATTTGCAAATCTGTTGTTAGCAATATAGCATAATGCGTGTGTCCTATAGCTAATTGCAAATAGAATTTTAGACCTTATTCAAGACATTTAGGCTGGCAATGAAAGTTTGAATTTTTCAGTATAAAACCCATATTTAAAGTCATGGGTATTTTTTGAGAACAAAGATTACATTTAGCAAAGAGCTTAAATGTCTCTGTAAAGAACAGAAGACTTGGAATAGAGCTTTATAAAACCTTACATTTATGGAACAACAGGAGAACAGTAGCCTGTATAAGACACTCAGGAGTGACCAGAGGAGTCAGAAGAAAATGACTTGTGAGTTGTGATTCTGAGGATGGAATAAGGTTTTCATTGTGATTTTTTTTTCATACTAGTGGTTTTTAGTAACTTCTCTTTTCCTTCTTTAAATAGTTTATTATATCCATAGGGATAAAACTCCAGAGCTACTGTTAGGCCTGTGAAATACAGACCCTACTAAATATTTAATATCAGGTTTATGAGACTGGAGCATGGTTTGAAGGCAGGCAACCTCAGTGTCTGTCTGCCTGTCTCTCTGGGTGAGGGCTCAATCTTGCCAGGCAGGCAGTGCTGCTTTTCTGTCCTTATTTCCAGCAGCATCTGTGAGTACAGTTACTTTCAATGAAGACAGTTATTCAATGAGTATTTTACTCTTTTCTAGATTAAATCTAATTTGGTATCTGTTTGCACTTTGGTCACTTCACACTTTGTTGTTTTAACTGATGTAATTCAAGTTTTCTCATTTTCCAATCTGAAGGCCAAAAATTCACTTTTCTACCAAACAATCCTATCCCATTTCACATTAGCAACCTGAGACATTATTTGCTGAAGTGTCATGATATGCTGTATCTTGGTGACCCCCTCTGGCCTTCATGATCTTGACCAATGCAGGTACAGTGATCTTTGCTTGCTGAGAGGTAAACCCATTTTCAAGTAAACACACTGGATGCATGTGCATCAAAGAGTAGAGGCTCCTCCTCCCAGAGGAGGTGAAATCTCTCCTCCTGCACCCAGCAGTGAGGCTTAGCCTTCTCTTTGAGGGAGCGTGCGTGTTGCAAGGCCATGGCATAGGTGGAGGGCAAAGGAGGCACCACGGACATTTGGGGTGAGGCTGGGCTGGTACCCACATGCACTACCTGGGAGAAGCACCTGGCAGAAGCAGAGGGCACAGGGCCATGGCCTTCAGCTGCAGGGACAGCAGAGCAGGGGGAGAAGAGCAACAGGCCATAAACCTCCTGGGCACTCAGGCGCAGCATCTTTAGACCAACCACCTGGGAGTGTGGACAGGCAGCGCCCCAGCTTCCATAGGCGGCCAGCAGACAGGGAGAGAAGTCACCGGCTTCCCGGGGGGCGCTTCAGCCTCTTGCCCAAGACTGAGCGGAAGTCCATGCCCAATGTGCTGGTGCAGCTGGTGCACCTCCAAGTCCTCCGCAGCCCTGCCAGAGTCTGACCGTGGGAGTGAGCAGGTGCAGTAGTGCCTGGCCATCAGCCTCCTGCCTGTGCCTGGGTTTTAGTGACTTCATGGAGTGCTGTGACCATTCGCATAACTCAGTTCTACAACCTTTTCACGCCCCAGTAAGATCCCTCATGCCCATTTATTGTTAGTCCACATTTTTACCCCCAAGTATTTTTGTGTGTTGGGGAGAAAGGGCTTATTCAATTTCTAAAAATCTTGCCAGAAAAATTTAGTAATCTGAATAGAGCTATAACAAGAAGCTGAATTCTGTCTCTGCTTGAGTCAGTGTTGGTAATTTGTGACTTTCTAGGAATTTGTCCATTTTATCAACATTGTCAAATGTGTTGATAGAGTCATTTAAAATATTCTTTCCTAGCTATTTCCTTTCTGACCCATGGATTACTTATAAAGGTGCTGTTTAATTCCAAATATTTATGGATTCCAACAATTGGAGTGAATTTTAAGGTGTCCAAAAGACATAAAACAAGGTATAGATAGGGAAGTACCTGTGGGTTTCAACAATATGTAGTTTTACAATTGTACTTCTAGAACATAATAAAATGCCAGGTGTAGAACATAATATCAAAATACTCCAGGAACTATACTGCAGAATAGAAGTGATCCCAGAAAGATGGCGTGGCTTATAGGAAGATATGATAAATGAATAAATGTCCTAAGTGGTAACATAGTGTTTGTCTAGTGAAGCTAAAAAGCAAGTATTTGAAATATTGAACCACAGAAATAGGTATGAGACTTTAAAGCTAAAATCTTATTGCATTTTTGTTTAGTTTTTCTTTGTTAATTACCTGTACCTGGTAAAAATGTCACAGTTAACCACTAAGAGTATGTAAATTCCAAATTAGCAGAGGAAAAAAATCAGAAGCAGGAAAAATAGTGAACTGAATATAAAAAAAGGAAAAAATATGCAAAAAAATGTTACATATAGAAATAAAAGTCCAAATATAGGAAAATCAATTGTTAACTCATAAAACATAAAAGGTAAGAAGATATTGTCAGTTGGAAAAATGATAACATTGGTAATAATTAATCCAGCTTATGCATTTAAAAAGAAACTTAAAATGTAAGAAAGTTTCAAAGTATCTATAAAGATCAGGCAGGTGCTAACCAAAAAATCTGTTATACCTATACAAATATCAGATGAAATAGACTTTTAAGACTTAAGTAGTAAAGGATCTTACAGTATAATAAAAACGTACATTAAAGATATGAGTTCAAAGATACAAAAATTCTATACCTGTATGCATCTAATAACAGACTACATTTGTTCAAACTTCATTAAATCATACCAAATGCATTTTCTAAATCTGGCTTTTGTTCAGTATTAGGTTTTGATATTCACACAGGTTGTCTTGTTCAATTTTTGTAGCTACATATTAGGATATGAAAGCCTCAATTATTTTAACCATCCTACTGTTCATGGACTTTACAAAGCAGAAATTGATAAAACTTTGACAAGAAAGTGACAAATCATCTATCATACTGTGATCTTTGAACATTTGCTCTCAGTTACAGATTGGCCAAACACACAAATACTATCAGCAAAGATACAGAACATTTAAACAGCACAGATAATACATTTGAGCAAATGAGCACACACAGAATTCTGCAATCAACAATTAGAATACAGTCTTTAGAAGGCCATTTGGGACATGTATAAAAATTAGCCTACAGACCATGTTCTCTGACCACACCATACTTGAAAACAGTTATAAAAATTTCGATTTACTTTGGAGACCTTGGGCATGCAAATTATCTTCCTTGGGTCTCACTTTATCCACCCAGAAAAAATGGGAGCAGAGTGCTTGCTTATCCATAAGAGTGAAGCAATGTTATGTAATGATTCATTGATGTAAATGGTCTGAACAGTGCATTACATTAGCTGTAATGTGTTTGTATTGTATTGTATTGTATTCTATCTCCAATAAAAATGAGATTTGGAAATGGCAGGCTATTATTAAAAGAAAAAAAGCTAAAGCTAAAATTGGGACCCATTTCTCTATCTTAGAGTCACCCAAGACAAAGATGGAAGCTCTGGAAAGATTGGCAGCAAGAGAGAAGACAGAGCACCAATACCTCTTGGTCAAAGACATAAACCACAAGCAGTTTTTTTTTTTAAGATTTTATTTATTTGACAGAGAGACACAGTGAGAGAGGGAACACAAGCAGGGGGAGTGGGAGAGGGAAAAGCAGGCTTCCTGCTGAGTAGGGAGCCTGACGCGGGGCTCCATCCCAGGACCCTGAGATCATGACCTGAGCCGAAGGCAGACACTTAACAACTGAGCCACCCAGGCGCCCCAACCACAAGCAGTTTCAAAGGATTAAAAAACCATAATGATATGCCCCTAACACCCACTAGGATGGGTGTAATTAAAAAGACTGATAATAATGAATGTTGGTGGGACACCTGGGTGGCTCAGTGGGTTAAGCAACTGCCTTCAGCTCAGGGTCCTGGGATGGAGTCCTGCATCAGGCTCCCTGCTCAGTGGGGAGTCTGCTTCTCCCTCTGCCTGCCACACCCCCTGCTTGTGCACTCATGCTACATCTCTCTCTCACTCTCTCACAAATAAAATCTTCTTAAAAAAATGAGTGTTGGTGAAGATGTGGAGAAATTGGAACCCTCAGACATTTCTGGAGGGAGTGTGAATTGGTACAGCTGCTTTGGTAAACAGTGCTGCAGTTCCTAAAAACAAAGGTTAAATAAGCAATTATATCTGTGTGTGTGTGTAAAACAAAAAAATATATAACACATGGGTACAAGATATCAATGGAAATAAAAAGCATTTAGAAATAAATGATATTGAAGATATTTAAATTGAAAAGTTGATTATTGAGTCAAATGCCCAAACTAAGAACTTAATTCAAAATAGAATTGAGATAAGGAAATAAAGAAGAAAACAGACACAATAGAGAGGATCAACAGTGCCTTGCTTGATGAAGTGTAACACCCACCCCAATTTTTGACAGAAATTGTCATAGCAAATAGCCAAGTCTCATTTCAAATCTCAAAAGGAGTCAAAATTTCACCATTTGGTATGATGTTTGTAGTAGGATTTTGCAGATACTCCTAGTCAAATTAGATTAATTTCTTTCATTTTAAATTTTATTATAAAAGTTTCAGAACAGTATGGAGATTCCTTAAAAAGTTAAAAATAGAACTACCCTACAACTCGGCAATTGCACTACTACGTATTTACCCAAAGGATACAAAGATAGTGATCCGAAGGGGCACCTGTACTCCTGTGTTTATAGCAGCAATGTCCACAGTAGCCAAACTCTAGAAGGAGCCCAGATGTCCATCGAGAGATGAATGGATAAAGATGTGGTATATACACACAATGGAATATTACCCAGCCATTAAAAGAATGAAATCTTGCCATTTGCAACAATGTGGAAAGAACTAGAAGGTATTCAAACAATGAATCATGGAACACTACATCAAAAACTAATGATGTAATGTATGGTGATTAACATAACAATAAAAATTTAAAGAAAAAAAAGAACTAGAAGGTATTATGCTAAGGGAAATAAGTCAATCAGAGAAAAAAAAATACCATAGGATTTCACTGATACATAGAATTTAAGAGACAAAACAGATGAACATAGGGGAAGGTAAGGAAAAATGAAAATTGAGAGGGAGGCAAACCATAAGAGATTCTTAACTACAGTAAATAAATTGAGGGTTGCTGGAGGGGAGGTGGGTGGGGCATGGGGTAACTGGGGGTTGGGCATTAAGGAGGGCACTTGATGTAATGAGCACTGAGTATTATATGCAACTGATGAATTACTAAATTCTACCTCTGAAACTAATTTTAAGAAGTTTTCAAACAGAGCAAAAGAATTTGATGTCCTCCGTATGTCTATATGGCATAATTCATTGGCCTATCACATAGGTTAGCAATTAACATATTGCCACCATTATCCCTGCCCATCTTCTTTTTGCTGATGTGTTTATTTTTTTTAAATTTGAGAGAGAGCAGGGAGAGGCGTAGATGGAGGAGAGAGCAGACTCCCCGATGAGTGGGGACCCAGACACAGGGTTCAATCTCATGACCCAGAGATAATGACTGGAGCCAAAAATCAAGAGTTGTATACTTAACTGACTGAGCCACCCACGTGCCCCATTGCTGATATATATATATATATTTTAAAGATTTTATTTGACAGAGAGCACAAATAGGGAGAGCCATAGGCAAAAGAAGAGGGAGAAGCAGTCTCCCTGCTCAGCAGGGAGTTCAACATGGGGTTTGATCCCAAGACCCTGGGATCATGACTTGAGCCAAAGGCAGAGGCTTAACTGACTGAGCCACCCAGGTGCCCCCTGTTGCTGGTGTATTTTAAGGTAAATTTGTTAATGATATGCCAGTTTATCCCCAAGAACTTTAGTATGACCTTTTCTTGTACATGTGTTCCCTCATACTTAGATTGTTTCTCTCCGAGGACCCTTGGCTCTTTTTAGTAGAGAATAGTATTTAGAGGACATAATGTAGGTGCTAAGAGTCCTCATTCGTATTGGATTATCACTGTCTCCATGCCTTTTCAGATTAGAAAGGTAGGTTATGTCTTTAAGAAAAAAGAATCATGAGTTCATGTTGATTTTAAAATCAATTAGAACATTAAGATTTTATTCACTTTGTTTTATAATCAAATGTTTTTCTTACAATAAAAATATTCCTAACACTAACAAAATATTTACCTTTAAAAAGTACTACAATGGGGGGGGGGTGCCTGGGTGGCTCAGTTAAGAATCTGACTCTTGATTTCAGCTCAGGTCATGATCGTGGGGTCATCAGATGGAGCCCCGCATTGAGCTCTGTGCTCAGCAAGAAGCCTGCTTGGGATTCTCTCCCTTCGCATCTGCCCAGCCCCGAACCCCCCATCCCCTGCACACATGTGCAAACACGTGTGCACACACGTGCTCTCAAAAAAAAAAAAGAAATATTACAATTGGGTAGGAGCTTGGGAAGATGGCAATATAGGAGGACTCTAACCTCACCCCATTCCTCCTTACAAGTAGATATCATCCACATCCAAGTCAGTAAACTGGAGAGCAATACAGAAACTGGCAGAACAGACTCCACACCCAAATAAAGCTGTACCTGAAAGGTTAGGAAGGTCAGAAAGCTGGAGAGGGGCTGCCAACAGGAGGGAGGGAGCTCTGCACAGAGAGAGGGCAGGGAAATGGGCCCTCACACCAGGGAGTTCACACAGAGAAGACCAATCCCCACAATGTTTGGCGATGAAAACCAAACAGGCTGAAATCCATAAGTTTGTATAACCAGTGGGACTTGGAGCCTGGAGCTTTAAAAGTCAGCTGACTCAGCATTGGGTGAGCTGGGAGGGTGAGTGACAGGTGCCCGTTAAGAGACAGCAGCTTGTGAAGAGAGGCAACATATGAACAGCAGTTTATACAACATTAGGGGCAAATGGGAGACATCTGTTCACACTGATTTTGAAAGGTGTTAGGGTACTTCCTGAAAAACAAGGAAGCTGGCAGTCACGATTTTCCTCTCCTGCCTCCCAGCATAAATATAGAGCCACATGTGGGGAGGCAGGGCTGCACAGATACTTGGTCCTTAATCTCCTAGCAGTCTGCCACACCCATCAAAATCAATAGAAGCAGACCCATACCAAGACATACTGTAATTAAACTGGCAAAATATAGTGATGAAGAATTTTAAAAGCAATAAGACAAAAGACAGTAACTTACAAGGGTAGACCCATAAGGCTAGCAGGAAATTTTTTCAAGAGAAAACGTGGAAAGCCAGAAGGGAGGGGCATGATATAGTCAAAGTGCTGAATGGGAAAAATCTGCAGCCAAGAATACCCTATCCAGAAAGGCTGACATTTAGACTGGAAAGAGAGATAGGGTATCCCAGACAAACAAAAACTAAAAGAAGTTAACTACTAAGTCAGCCCTGCAAGAAATATTAAAGGGGACTCTGAGTGAAAAGGAGAGACCAAAAGTGACAGTAGGATAGGAAACACAAAAGCAGTAAAAATGAATTATTTCTGTAGAAAATCAGTTAAGGAACTCACAAAATGAAAGGATATAGAATACAACATACCATGTTTGATCAAAAATCAAACATACGAAAATGTGAGGAGGAGAGGAGCAAAGAATGGGTTCAAACTTAATATAGACTGCTATATGCAGAAGAGATTATATACAAACCTAATGGTAACCATATGTCAAAAACCACTAATAGGAAAATAAAGAGAAAGAAATCCAAATATTTCACTAAAGAAAATCAGCAAACCATGAAAGAGAACCAGGATCAGAAAAAATCTTGAGAAATGACCACAAAATAAAATGACAATATATATCTTTCACTAATTACTTTGAATGTAAATGGACAACACTCCAATCAAAAGACATAGGGTGACAGAATGTTTAAAAAAAAAACCAAGACCCATCCATACGCTGCCCCCAAGAGATTCATTTTAGACCTAAAGACACCTGCAGATTGAAGGTGAGGGGATGGAGAACCATCTGTCATGCTAATGGACCTCAAAAGAAAGCCAGAGTAGCAATACTTATATTGGACAAAATAGACTAAAACAAAGACTGTAACAAGAGACAAAAAGGACACCATCTAATCATAAAGGGGATTTTCCAACAAGAAAAACTAACAATTATAAATAGTGATGCACCCAAACACATAAAGCAGTTAATAACAAACACAAGAGTTAATTAATACAGTAATAGTAGGGGACTTTACCCACTTACATCAATGGACAGATCGTCTAAATAAAATCAACAAGGAAACATTGGCTTTGAATGGCACACTGGAACACATGGAATTAACATATATTTAGAACATTTCATCCTAAAACAGAATACATTCTTTTCAAGTGCATATAGAATATTCTCCAGAACAGATCACATATTAGGCCACAAAACAAGTCTAAACAAATTAAAGAAGATCCAAGTCATACCATGCATCTTTTCTGACCACAATGCTATGAAACTACAAGTCAACCACAAGAAAAAAATCTGAAAAGACCACAAATCCATGGAGGTTAAATAACATGCTACTAAATAATAGATCAACCAGGAAATAAGAAAAGAGTACATGGAAACAAATGAAAACAGACTACAATGGTCTAAAACCTTTGGGATGCAGCGAAAGGGGTTCTAAGAGGAAGTATATAGGAAAACAGGTCTTCCTCAAGAAGCAAGAAAAATCAAACAACCTACACTTACACTTAAAGGAACTAGGAAAAGAACAAAACCTAAAACCAGCAGATGGAAGGAAATACAACTTAGACCAGAAATAAACTATATAGAAACTAAAAACAGGGCGCCTGGGTGGCTCAGTTGGTTAAGTGACTGCCTTCAGCTCAGGTCATGATCCTGGAGTCCCGGGATCAAGTCCCGCATCGGGCTCCCTGCTCAGCAGGGAGTCTGCTTCTCCCTCTGACCCTCTCCCCTCTCGTGCTCTCTATCTCTCATTCTCTCTCTCTCAAATAAATAAATAAAATCTTTAAAAAAAAAAAAAGAAACTAAAAACAAAAACCCACAATAGAATAGATCAATGAAGCCAGAAGCTGATTCGTTGAAGAAAAAAATTGATAAACCTTAGCCAAACTTATCAAAAAAGAGAGAAAGGACTCAAAACCATAAATGAGAAAAGAAATAACAATGAACACCATAGAAATACAATTATAACAGAATATTTTGAAAAACTATCTGCCACCAAATTGGACAACCTAGAAAAATGGATAAATTTGTAGCAATATGTAAACTACCAAAACTGAAACAGGAAGAAAAGGAAAATTTGAACAGACTTAACCAGCAAAGAAATTGAATCAGTAATCAAAAACTGCCAACAAACAAAAATCCAGGGCCAAATGGCTTCACAGGGGAATTCTTCCAAACATTTAAAGAAAAGTTAATACCTATTCTTCTCAAAGTATTCCAAAAAATAGAAAAAAAGAAAACTTTCAAATTCATTCTATGAGGCCAGTATTATCCTGATTCCAAAACCAGATAAAAACACCACTAAAAGAGAGCACTGCAGGCCAATATCCCCAATGAACATAGATGCAAAAATTCTCAACAAAATACTAGCAAATCAAATTCAACAATACATTAAAACAATCAAGTGGGATTTATTCCTGGGCTGCAAGAGTGGTTCAGTATTTGCAAATCAATCAACATGATACACCACATTAATAAAAGAAAAGGTAAGAACCATATGATCCTTTCAGTAGATGCAGGAAAAGCATTTGACAAAGTACCACATCCATTCATGATAAAAACCTTCTGCAAAGTAGGTTTAGAGGGAACATACTGCAACATAAAGGTCATCTTTGAAAAACTTAGTGATCATCATCCTTAAAGGGGAAAACAGCTTTCCCCCTAAGGTCACAAACCAGACAGGGATGTCCACTCTCAAAACTTTATTCAACAAAGTACTAGAAGTTCTAGCCACAGCAATCAGACAACAAAAAGAAAAGGCATCCAAATTGGTAAGGAAAAAGTAAACTTTCATAATTTGCAGATGACATTCTATATAGAAAACTCAAAAGACTCCACCAAAAAAACTGTACAACTGATAAATTCAGTAAAGTTGCAGGATACAAAAAAAATGTACAGAAATCTGTTGCATTTTTATACACAAAAAGGAGAAATTAATAAAACCCATTCACAGTTGTACCCAAAATAAGATACCTAGGTATAAACCTATCCGAAGTGAAAGACCTGTACCCTAAAACTATAAAACACTGGTGAAAGAAACAGAACACAACACAAAGAAATGGAAAGACATTCCATGCTCATGGATTGGAAGAATATTGTTAAAATGTCCATACTACCCAAAGCAATTGACGTTTAATGCTTTCCTATCAAAATACCAACACCATTTTTCACAGAGCTAGAACAAACAATCCTAAAATTTGTATGGAACCACAAATAGCCAAAGCAATCTTGAAAAAGAAAAGCAAAGTTGGAGGTATCACAATTCCAGACTTCAAGTTTATACTACAAAAGAAATAGTAGTGTCACATAAATAGATATATAGATCAATGGAATAGAATAGAAAATCAGAAATAAGCCCACAACTGTATGGTTAATCTTTGACAAAGCAGGAAAGAATATCAAATGGAAAAAGGACAATCTCTTCAACAAATGGTGTTGGGAAAATTGGATAGCAACATGAAGAATGCCACTGTACCACTTTCTTACACCATACACAAAAATAAACTCAGAATGGATTAAGGACCTTAATTTCAGGCCTGAAACCATAAAAATCCTAGAAGAGGACAAAGGAAGCAACTTCTTTGACTTGGGCCATAGCAATTTCTTTCTAGAGGTCTCCTGAGGCAAGGGAAACAAAAGCAAAAATAAGCTATTGGGACTTCAAAGCAAAAAGCTTCTACACAGCAATGGAAACAATCAAGGAAAAAAAATACCGAATGGGAGTAGATATTTGCAAATGACATATCAGATGAAGGTTAGTATCCAAAATCTGTAAGAATTTAGCAAACTCAACACCCCAAAACCAAATAATCCAATTTAAAAATGGACAGAAGAGGGGTGCCTGTGATGTAGTTTTTGGAATGTTTTTGGTGAAGTTGGTGGGGTCTGGAGCTGATGGCCAAGAAAGAATTCTTGAGACATCTTTGGTGCAAAATGGTTTTATTAAAGCATGGGGAGAGGACCCAGGGGTGGAAGGAGCTGCTGGTTGCTGCTTCCCTGGGGATTATAAAGAGCAGCTGATTATATACTTTGGGATTGGCGGAAGTAAAGATAAGGGAAGTTTCAAAAGGATTTTCATATGCTAAAGAAGACACAGGATACCAGAAGCCTTGCTATTGTCAAACCAAGGTTGTTTCTTCCTCTAGCAAGGCATTAACATTAAGAGAGTTGGGAGCTTCCTGGAGGAACATTATATTCTGCCTGCCTCAGGTATTTGTCCATGGGCTACAGATTATAAGGAAATTTAATTTTATCTACATTTCCTTTTGCCTTTGTTTCCCATATCACCTGGGTGGCTCAGTTGGTTAAGCATCTGACTCTTGATTTTGGCTCAGGTCATGATCTCAAGGTCCTGGGATCAAACCCCGCATCTGGCTCAGCGCGGAATCTGCTTGAGATGCTCTCTCCCCCTCTCCCTCTGCCCCCTCCCTGCTTGCATTCTTTAATAAATAAGTAGATAAACAAAATCTTTTAAAAACAGGCAGAAGACATGAAAAGTCATTTCTCTAAAGAAAACATGGATGGCCAACTGACCATGAAAGAACACTCGTGCACTGTTGGTGGGAATGCAAACTGGTGCAGCAACTATGGAAAACAGTATGGAAGTTATTCAAAATTAAAAATGGAACTACCCGGGATGCCTGGGTGGCTCAGTCATTAAGCGTCTGCCTTCGGCTCAGGTCATGATCCCAGGGTCCTGGGATCGAGCCCCGCATCGGGCTCTCTGCTCCACGGGAAGCCTGCTTCTCCCTCTCCCACTCTCCCTGCTTGTGTTCCCTCTCTCGCTGTGTCTCTCTCTGTCAAATAAATAAATAAAATCTTTAAAAAAAAAAACATAGAACTACCCTACAATCTGTTGATTGTACTACTGGGTATTTACCCCCAAAATACAAAAAACACTGATTCAAAGGGATACATGCATGCCTGTGTTTATAACAGCATTATTTTCAATAGCCAAGTTACAAAAGCAACCCAAGTGTCCACCAATTGATGAATGGATAAAGAAGATGTAGTGTGTGTGTGTGTGTGTGTGTGTGTGTGTGTGTGTGTGTGTAAACAATGGAACATTATTCCACCATAAGAATGAAATCTTGCCATTTGCAAGGACATGGAGGAAGCTAGAGAATATTCTGCTAAGTGAAATAAATCAATAAGAAAGATACCGTATGATTTCACTCATATGTGGAATTTAAGAAACAAAAATGAGCAAAGAAAAAAAGAGACAAACAAGAGACTCTTAACTATAGAGAACAAACTGATGGTTACCAAAGGGGAAGTGGGTGGGTGGGGGGATGGGTGAAACAGATGATGGGAATTAAGGAGTTCACTTAAGAGAAACCACAGGAGGTGATTTAGTGTAATGGAAACAATATAGAAAGGAGACTGAGAACAGAGTAGGGTCACGTGTTGCCACGTACTAGTGGATTTTTGGTTCTCTTATCGTAAAATGGGAATAACAACACCCAGCTCTATCAGGCCTGTTTTGAAGACACAACTGGAAAGCAGTTTTAGAAACTGCAAGGCAACATAGAGGCATTAGCTATTACAGTTGTTGTGGGAGTTGTGGCATTTTACACCCACTTGTGAGCACTTGATTTCAAAGATGCTTTGATTATGTACATCAAAAAAGTTAATAAAAACAACCACCCTGATTTAAAAAAAAAACAACAACTACAACAACCAGAGGGGCACCCGGGTGGCTTAGTTGTTTAAGTATCTGCCTTTGGCTTAGCTCATGATCCCAGGGTCCTGAGATCGAGCCCCACATCAGGCTTCCTGCTCAGCAGGAATCTGCTTCTCCCTCTCCCTCTGCCTCTCCCCCTCAACTTGGTCTTTCTCTCTAGTTCTCCCTCCCTCAAATAAATAAAGTCTAAAAAAATAAATGAAACCAGAAAACACATTGGCAATAAGTACCTACCAATAATTACTTTAAATGTAAATGGTCTAAATGCTCCAAAAGACATAAAGTAGCTGAATGGGTAAACAACACACCTGAAACTAATATTACACTGTAAACTAACTGGAATTTAAATAAAAACTTAAAAAAAGACCCATCTATATGTGTCCTATAGGATTCACTTCAGATCTAAAGATACTGCATGCAAATGGGAGCAAAAAGAAAGCTGGGTTAGCAATATTCATAGACAAAGTGGAACTTAAAAACAAGTGACAAAAAGGGGCATAACATAATGATAAAGGGATCAATTCCACAAGAGGATATTACAAGTTTAAATATACACCCATCATAGGAGCACCAAAATATATAAAGCAAATATTAACTGACAGGAAGGGAGAAATTGACAGTTATACAGTAATAGGGGACTTTAACACCCCACTTACATCAATGGATAGATCATCCAGGCAGAAAATCGGTAAAGAAACAGTGACTTTGAAAGACACATTAGACGAGATGGACCTAACATACAGAACATTCCATCTAAAACCAGAATACATATTTTCAAGTGCACATGGAACATTCTCCAAAATAGATCACATGTTGTATTGTATGGATGGAGGTTTCTGTGATTTTTCCTGCATAACTGACATGCCTGACCTGCAGGCATGTAGGCAAGCTAAAGCATGTTGTTAGTGAGACTTGTGTTGCATAAGGGACCTTGGGAGCCTGTTTAGTTGACATTATCTGGCCTCCAAATCAGAACTGGCCCTTCTGGATGCCAAGAGCTGTAAATCTTGCCTCACATCCCCCCCTGCTCCAGGCTGGGCTGTCCCCTGGAATGGAATCCAGGAGGGGAGGCAAGAACACCTAGCCCAGGGTTCCTTGAATATGTAAAGACATAATAGAGGAAGGCAGCTCACTCTGGGGCACCTGGGTGGCTCAATAGGTTAAGCATCTGCCTTAGGCTCAGGTCATGACCCCAGGGGATTGAGCCCCACAGGGAGCCTGCTTCTCCCTCTCCCTCTGCTACTCCCCTTGCTTGTGTTCTCTCACTCTCTATCAAATAAATAAAATCTTTAAAAAAAAAAGGGGGGAGGGTGAGGGAATGAAACTCGCTCCAAACTGCACGTAGGCAAACGAATGTTTAACTTCAGACACTGTCATTTTCCCTATAAATACAGCCCTTATGGAGTTGGTCAGTTAGAAATCTCACCTGAGGGGAGAACGTGCTGCCCAGGCCTCTCAATTGCGACTCCAGCCTGGCTGTCTCCGTGGGGCTTCTCCAGCTGATGAGGTTGGATGTTGTAAGTACCTGATTTGATGTAACTCTGTCTTATTCTCCTTTACTGCTTACTATTGCCCTCATCTATGTGCTAATTTCCCTTTTCTTCTGTTTCTATTATTTTTATAATATCAATAAAGTGTTTTTCCCATTAAAAACTGAGAGTCCAGCTGCCATGAGTCTTTTGTTTAGAATGCATGTTAGGCCACGAAACAAGTCTCAGTAAATGTAAGATGGAAATCATATCAAGCATCTTTTCCCACCACAAAATCTGTGCGACACAGAAAAGGCAGTTCTACAAGAGTTTATAGCAATACAGGAAACAAAATCTCCAACATACAATGTCACCTTAAATGTAAAGGAAGTAGAAAAATAAAAACAAAGCCCAAGGTTAGTAGGAAGAAGGGAATAAAGATCAGAGGAGAAATAAAATATAATTTAAAAAAAACCAAGAAGATCAATGAAAGTAAGAGCTGAAAAGATAAATAAAACTTTAAAAAGATAAGTAAAACTGATAAATTTGGGGGCACCTGGATGGCTCAGTTGTTTAAGCATCTGCCTTTGGCTCAGGTCATGATCTCAGGGTCCTGGGATCAAGCTCAGCGGGGAGGCTACTTCTCCCTCTGCCCCTCCCCCCGCTTGTGCTCTCTCTCTCTCTCTCTCAAAAATCTTTTAAAAAAACGTAAATCTTAGCCAGATTCATGAAGGGAAAACAAAAGATATAGTTCTTGCCATATAATTGTTAGATTTTCACACGAAGATATTTACACACCTACACAAGAGCTAAGTTTATTAACTGTATGGAATGATGATTATTTCCTAGTCATTTTATGGAAGTGGATCATCGTGAAGGTCATCATTGCCTCCACATTGAAGAAGCTGAGGAGGAAGAGGAGGGGTTGGTCTAGCCGCCTTTGGTTGTAGGGGCAGAAGATGTAGAAAGATGGGAGACAGGCAGGCACAGTCAGTGTAACTTTATGGAAATACATTGTAATTTCTGTCTGATTTTCATTTTTTGTTCTCTAAAAGTGTTTCTATAGAGTACCAATCCTTCTTTACAGTTTGCCTTCATTCCAGTACCTATATCCTAGAAGGGTCTGTGTCTTCAGAGGAGTCAAAAGCAGTTGTAAATAATTGGAACCCTTCTGCCAGGCTGTCTAATGTCAGTTTACTTTCTGATACTACCTCCTTTATGTCTTCTCATCTGGCACTGATCTGGAGGCACTCACTCAACTCCATCAAGTTGTCTTAATTCCCCTGGTGTGGTATCCATTAGCTCTTTAATTTCTCCAACACCCATATCTTGAAACCCTTCACTCCTCAACTTTTTGGCTATATTCACCATCTCTTTAATCATTTCCTTGATCAGCTCTGTGGTAAATCTTGTGAAGTCATGTACAACATCTGGACAGTTTTCTCCAGCAGGAATTTATTGTTTCTGGCTTGATGGAAAGTTCACAGCATTTTCTATAATAATGAGGGCATCTTCAATGGTGTACTCCTTCTAGACTTTCATGATGTTCTCTCTATTGGGATTCTCTTCCAGAGCATTGACAATCCTTTACATAGAGTACTGTGTGTAATGAGGTTTAAAGGTCCTAATGACCCCTCAATCTAGAGGCTGAATTGGGGATGCTTGTTTGGGGGCAAAGAGACAACTTCAACATCTGTGATGTTGAACTTATGGGGTTCTGGGTGGCCAGGGGCATTATGTAATACTGAAGGAACTTTAAAACACTATCCCTTACTGTCAAGGTACTTCTGGACTTCAAGGATAAAACATCAATAGAATCAATCCAGGAAAAGGATGTTCATTATCCAGGCCTTTTTGTTATACAACCAAAAGACTAGAAGCTGGTGTTTATCTTTTCCCTTCACGGCTCAGGGGTCAGCAGCTTTATAGCTAAGAGTAGTCCTGATCATAAAGCCAACTGTATTTGTACCAAACAATAGAGTTAGCCAGTCCTTTCCTGCCTTAAATCCTGGTGCTTTGCTTTTCTTCCTTACTAAGGTCCACTGTGTGGCATTTTTTTTCCAGCATAGGGCACCTTAATCTACATTAAAAACCTGTTCAAGCAAGATATCCTTTCTACTAAAAAAAAAAAAAAAAAAAAAGGCTTAGTGATTTTCTTTTCTTAAGTAATCTCTACACCCAACATGGGGCTTGAACTTAAAACTCTGAGATCAAGAGTCACATGCTCTGACTGAGCCAGCCAGGCACCCCTACTCAAGGATTTTCTTAATGGCATTTGGAAACTTGTCTGCTGCCAACTTGGTTGGCATTAAATTCTACAGCTTAGGTTCTTCACTTTCCTTTTGCTTTATGTTGTCATAACTTCACTTTTTCTGTAATCATGGTCTATAGGTAAGCCCTTCTTATAGCAGTCCTGCGCTCACATAAAAACTGCACCTTCAATAGGAAACCAGAGATTTTACAAAAAAGTACAAGGTTTTTGTGCCTGATATAATTGCAGTGGCAGTTTCATGAATTTCCTTTTATTACAATGGTCTTTACGTTGGATTAATTCACCTTGAAATAGTGGGCAACTGCAGTTGCAAACCTCAATCTGTGGTACTTATCAAGCATTTCAACTTTTTCTTATAATGTCATGACTTTTCTCTGCTTCTCGAGAGTACTTCCAGCATCACTAGGAAGTAGCATCTCATGTGGGTCCCATGGTGTTATTTGAGATTTATGATATTGCACTAAACACAATGAAAAATATGCCAGGACCACAAGAGATCACTTTTTACTGCAATACACAATTTATTGGAGAGTTAAATTACCCATGTGGGTTAGTATCCCACAGGGTTCTAAGAATTCACAACACTTGAGCTCACTCAAGTGCAATAGCAATAGGAGGTTGCTACAAAATGTTTACAGCAGTATATGTGCTGAAGTTAATTTTATACAGTTATGATTTAATACTGCATCTTTGTTTATATTTCTCTCAGTTGCAAATGGCACCACGTGCTGTCAGTGTTTGTGTATATATGTTGATAGGTTTTTAACCTCTTATAGATTTTTTAGATAAATGAACAAGATATGTAGACAGTAGTCCATTTTATGATGTACCTTTTTTCAATATTTCTAAGCTATGTAGTTCATCTGTGCGTTTTTTCAAATTGTAACAAGTCTCCAGTTTTCCAATAAATTTTTTGAAAAAAATCTGCATATCAGTGGGCCTGTCCATTTCAAACCTGTGTTGTTCAAGAGACAATTGTACTACCACTCTTTCCAACCTTAGACTTCTGTTTCTCCTGTGGTGTCCAGTTACAGGATGGGCACCTGACAGAAATACCCTTCTACAGTGGGCCCACTCATATTCCTGACAAATCAACCTAAATGTTGGTTATGTGGGCAGCTGCCCCTCTGTAGCTCACCAAGATTGCCATGATGGGTATCACCACTTTAGGTAGGGAATTGGAAGGCCCTAAAGCAGTACATTAAGAAAGAATGAGCTGGGCTAGTAATCTTAATTCATCTGATATTACCAGTACTTATCCAGAAACTTGGCCTGTGGCATATACTGTCAACAACACTGGGTATTGATATCCTTTCTGTCAAACTACACAGGCAGCCCATCAGATTGCTCACCAGAATGGTCCTAGAAATATTACCATTAGAGCCATGGTGGCTCTAATGGTAATATTTGGAGTGGGTTTCATAGATTACCCCAGATTTGGAGTGGGTTTCATAGATTACCCCAGATTTGGAGTGGGTTTCATAGATTACCCCAGGTTACAGACATTTGAACACCTGGGCATCCCTATATTGGGAACAGTGGTCACATTGCTGAAGACAGGTATTTATGAGATTGTGAGAGCTGGTGACAAATGTTGGAATAGTGGAGGAGGTCATCAAAATGTGAACACTCGTTGACCCATGAGCTGGACCTGGGCAATTGGAGGCTCCTTGCTGCATTTTCTGCCCTTGGAATGTGGATTCCATTTACCTTCCCTGCTCCTAGAATCTGCCCCAAGTATATAGCCTTGAGAGTATGATATAGTGTGGAGACTGTTTAGATGGTCTCAGTGACTGAACTCAGTGAAGGCTCCTATACAAATTTTGTTTTTAAAAGATTTCAGGGCAGGAGGGGCAGAGGGAGAGGGGGAGAGAGTCCCAAGAAGACTCCATTCTGAGCATGGAGCCCAACCCCCACAACCCTGAGATCACCCAGAGCTGAAACCAAGAGTTGGATGCCCCACTGACTGCACCACCCAGCAGTCCCTCCATATAAAGTTTAAAAAGATTTGTGTGAGTCAGTGAGAGAGAGAGAGAGAGAGAGAGAGAGCACGCACATGAGTGGGGGGAAGGGGCAGAGAGAGGGGCAGAGAGAGAATCCCCAAGCAGACTCTTTGCCCAGTGCAAAGCCCAAAGCAGGGCTTGATCCCAGGATCCTGAGATCATGACCTGAACTGAAACCAAGAGTCTGATGCTCAACCGACTGAGCCACCCAGCTGCCCAAACTTTTAAGATTTAATGGGTATTTGTGGAAATCTACTTGTCTTATGGTCACTCAAGACAATCCTCTTATTTAAGTATTAAGTCCCCTTGCTTATGAAACCTGCCACCTATAACACTCCACACTGGAGTGTCCTCCCTCTTCCTTCAGTCTCTCTCTGCCCTCTGCATATGGGGGTCCATTTCAGATTTCACCCAGGAAGCTCCCATGGAAGGTATGAATGATTAATGATTTATAGATACTTTCTTCTATTCCATAGGTTGCCTTTTCATTTTGCTGATGGTTTCCTTTGCTATGCAGAAGTTTTTTAGGTTGATGTAGTACTTTATTTTTGCTTTTATTGCCTTTACTTTGTCAGATTAAAAAAACAAACAAAAAACATCACCAAACCAATGTCAAGGAATTTACTGCCTGTTTTCTTCTAGGAATTTTATGGTTTCAGGTATTACATTCAAGTCTTTAATCCATTCTGAGTTAACTTTTGTGTATGGTATAAGAGTGATCCAGTTTTTTAAAATTTTTTATTATGTTCAGTTAGCCAGCATATAGTATATCATACGTTTTTGATGGAGTGTTCCAGGATTCATTAGTTGCTATAACAGCCAGTGCTCATCACAACACATGCCCTCCTTAATACCCATCACCCGGTTACACCATCCCCCCACCCCCCTCCCTTCTGTAACCCTCAGTTCCCCAGAGTCCAGAATCTCTCATGGAGAGACTTGTATCCAAGATCTATAAAGAACTTCTCAAACTCAACACCCAAAAAACAAATAATCCAGTCAAGAAATGGGCAGAAGGCAGGAACAGCCACTTCTCCAAAGATGACCTACAAATGGCCGACACATGAAAAAAAATGCTCCATATCACTAGCCATCAGGGAAATACAAATCAAAACCACAATGAGATACCACCTTACACTAGTTAGAATGGCAAAAATTAACAAGACAGGAAAAAACAGGTGTTGGTGAGGATGTGGAGAAAGGGGAACCCTCTTACACTGTTGGTGGGAATGCAAACTGGTGCAGCCACTCTGGAAAACAGTATGGATGTTCCTTAAAAAGATGAAAATAGAGCTACCCTACGACCCAGCAATTGCACTCCTAGGTATTTATCCAAAGGATACAAATGTGATCTGAAGGGGCCCCAGCACCCCAGCGTTTATAGCAGCAATGTCCTCAATAGCCAAACTGTGGAAAGAGCCCAGATGTCCATTGACAGTTGAATGGATAAAGATGTGGTCTCTATAGATACACAATGGAATATAACTCAGCCATCAAAAAGGATGAAATCTTACCATTTGCAATGACATGGATGGAACTGGAGGGTATTGTGCTAAGCAAAATAAGTCAGTCAGAAAAAGACAATTATCATATGATTTCACTTTTATGTGGAACTTAAGAAACAAAACAGGATCACAGGAGAAGGGAGGGAAAAATAAAACAAGACAAAAATCATAGGGAGACAAACCATAAGAGACTGTCAACTATAGGAAACAAACTGAGGGTTGCTGGAGGCAAGATGGGGTACCTGGGTGATGGGCATTAAAGAGGACACATGATATAATGAACACTGGGTGTTATATACATTGATGAATAACTGAACTCTACATCAGAAACTAATGATATAGAATATGTTAATTGAATTTAAATAAAAGAAAAAAGATGGTCTTGGGGCACTTGGGTGGCTCATTCAATTAAGTGTCTGCTTTCAGCTCAGGTCATGATCCCAGAGTCCTGGGATCAAGCCCCACGTTGTGCTCCCTGCTCAATGGGGAGTCTGCTTCTCCTTCTCCCCCTGCCCCTTTCCCTCCCCCCACTCACACTTGTGGGCTATCTCAAATAAATAAGTAAAATCTAGACCAAATTTAAAATGCCAAACTGTAACACTCCTAGAAAATAACCAGAGAAAATCTAGATGACCTTGGGTTTGGTCTTGACTTTTTAAAAATATAACACCAAAGCACAATCCATGAAGGGAATAACTGATACCCTGGCTGCATTTAAATTAAAAACTTATGCTTACAAAATACATTGTCAAGATAATAGACAGCCACAGCCTGGGAGAAAATATTTTCAAAAGATATACCTGATAAAGGACTGTTATCCAAAATATATGAGGGACTCTTAAAACTCAACAATACCCCAGAAAATAAAACAACCCAATTCAAAAATTGGTAGATCTGAACAGACCTCTCACCAAATAAGATACACAGATGGCAAATGGGCATACGAAAAGATGCTCCACATTTAGGGAATTGCAAATTAAAACAATGAGATACCACTACACACCTATTAGAATGGCCAAAATCCAGACCACTGACACCAAATTCTGGTAAGGATGTGGAGCAACAGGAACTTTCATTCACTATTGGTGGGAATGCAAAATGGCATAGCCACCTTGGAAGACAGTTCGGCAGTTTCTTATAAAACTAAATATAACTACCATATGATCCAGCAATTGGGCACCTTGGTATTTACCCAAATGAGTTTAAAACTTATGTCCACATCAACACTTGCACATGGGTGTTTATAGCAACTTTATAATTGCCAAAACTTGGAAGCATAAGAGATGTCCTTCAGCAGGTGAATGGATAAACTGTAGTATATCCAGACAATGGAATATTCTTCAGCGCTAAGAAGAAATGAGCTATAAAGCCATGAATAGAGATGGAAGAAACTTAAGTGCTAAGTTAAAGAAACCAACCTGAAAAGGGTACATAGTGTATTTTTCCAAAGACAGGACATTCTCAAAAATGTAAAACTGTGGAGACATAAAAAGATCAGTGGTTGGGGCAGGACTGGGGGAAAATGAATAGGTGGAGCATGGAGGATTTTTAAGGCAGCGTAACTATTCTCTATGATACTCTAATGATGGATACATGTCATTATACATTTGTCAAAACCCAGCAGATGTGTAATACCAAGAGTGACAACCTAAAGTAAACTCTGGACTTTGGGTGATAAGGGCATGTCAGTGTAGGTTCATTTATTATAACAAATATCCCACCCTGGTGTGGGATGTTGGTAGTGGGGGAGGCTCTGCATGTGTGGGGGCAGAGAGCATATGGGTAGTCTATACTTTCCACTCAATTTTGCTGTAAACCTAAAACTGCTCTGAAAAAAATAAAGCTTAAAACAAACAAAAGCAACAGTCCAGTGAAAGTCAAGTGGTTTGGTGACTCCCTCCTTTCCCTGCAGGTAGATTTACAAATGTTACCAGCAGGGCTCTGGTTCTAGAATTTGCTGTGGAAGACATCAACAGAGACCCTGATATTTTGCCCAACACTTCTGAGATTCTGCATCTTATGATGCCTACCACAGATGGGTAGGACCTTGGAGAGCTCCCTAGGTAGCTACCTGGAGGGGAATCCAACCATCCCCAATTACAGCAGCCAAAGGCAGGCCAAATTGGCAGCTGTCATGAGAAGAAACACCCTTATTGTCCAGACGGGGGCACTGTTTAAGCTCTACAAGTTCCATGGGTGATAGCAGTTTAGAGCCTCCAGCATAGGTAAGAAATGAATTGATACATTCCCCATTCAATGGCACAGTTAAGGCATGACCATAATCATAAGTCTCTCTTTGATGAGTGTGAAGAAGGTTAAAAGTAAAAATACAAGGAGGAGGGTGCCTGGGTGGCTCAGATGGTTAAGCATCTGCCTTCAGCTCAGGTCATGATCCGGGGTCCTGGGATCGAGTCCCACGTCAGGCTCCCTGCTCAGCGGGGAGCCTGCTTCTCCCTCTCTCTCTCTCTCTCTCTCTCTCTCTCTCATGAATAAAGTATTTAATAAAAAAAAAAGTAAAAATACAAGGACGAAACCAACATATTAAGTCAACCTGGCCTATTTTCACATGAACTTAGCAAATACTAGTAACATCAGGGCATTCTGTCTGTCAGCACTTGAGTTCCATAAAGAATCTTAAAAAGAATCTCTCCACAATGGTAGACAGAAAACAGGGTTTTTTTTATTAAATATGTTTTAAACCAGATTGTGATACCCATCACAGACAATCCACAGGAAAATTGCTAAGACAGAAGGAATCTCACCTTCTCATAGCCAGGCAATGAAAACCCAGGGCATCAAGATAAACCACAACTGGTCCTCAAGCGAGAAGACTTAATACACATAGTTCATCTTAAGTTCACCTGGTAAGTGGGATCAGCACTTATGTCTCCTAATTGCCTTTACCCAAAGGAAAAAATCATTTTTATAAATAATATTGAAAGTAATGAACAGGGCACCTGGGTGGCTCAGATAGTTAAGCGTCTGCCTTCAGCTCAGGTCATGATCCCAGGGTCTTGGGATCAAGTCTCACATCGGGCTCCCTGCTCCTTGGGAGGCTGCTTCTCCCTCTGCCCCACCCCTCTCTGTCTCTCATGAATAAATAAAATCTTTTAAAAAAAAAGTAATGAACAGTTTTTCCAAAAAATAAAACTGGCAATTTTTTAATTACATTAAAAGACTCAAAAACCAAAATGAGAAATGGAAAAATATGATACTACAGAAATACATACTGTGATAACAGATAATTATATACTAATAAAGATTAACTTAGAAAAAGAAAACAGGTATTTCCTATGAAAACACACAAGTTACCAAGATTGAATCCCGAATCTTGAATCCAAGATATAGGAAGTCTTCTATAGACCAATAGCAAGAATGAAAGTTGAAGTAGGAATAAAAAATATGGGGCACCTGGGTGGCTTAGTTGGTTGAGTGTCTGGCTTTGGCTTGGGTCCTGACCTGGGGTCCTAGGATTGAGCCCCACATCAGGCTCTCTGCTCAGTGGGGAGTCTGCTTCTCCCTCTCCTTCTGTTCCCACTTTTTAATAAATTATCAAAAAAAAAATCTCCCAGCACAGAAAAGCCCAAGGCCATATAGTTTTGTTGGTGAATTCTACCAAACATTTAAAAAAATTAATGACAATATTTATCAAAATCTTACAAATAATGGAAAAGAGGGAACACATTCAAAATTACTTCATGAGGCTAGTACTACTCTGATACCAAAGCAGGATAAACAAGAACAAAGAAATCTAGTTTGTCTGATATAAGTATGGCTACTCCAGCTTTATTTTGATGTCCATTTGCATGATAAATGTTTCTCCATCCCCTCACTTTCAACCTGCAGGTGTCTTTAGGTCTAAAATGAATCCCTTGTAGACAGCATAGAGGTGGGTCTTGGTTGGTTTTCTTTTTTAATCCATTCTGACACCCTATAGTTTTTCATTGGAACACTTAGTACATTTATGTTCAAAGTAATTGATAGGTAAGTAATAAAATGGGAATACATGATTTGTGGTTGTTTCTGGAGATTTTCTCCAATCATTTGTCTCACTTTGGACCTCTCCTTTGCACTCAGAGTCCCCTATTAAATTTCTTGCCAGACTGGTTTAGTAGTCATAAACTCCTTTTAATTTTTGTTTGTCTGGGATGCTCTATCTCTCCTTCTATCGTGAAGGATAGCCTTGCTGGATAGCTTCAGATTTTTCCCCATTCAACACCCTGTCTCTATCATGCCACTCTCTTCTGGTTTGCTAAATTTCTGTGGAGAGAACTAGCCTCATGGGTTTCCCCTTGTAAGTTGAGGACTTCTGTCTTGCTTTTAAGATTTTTTTTATCATGATATTTTTTAAATTTAATTACAATATGTCTTGGTGTTATCCTGCTTTTGTTGATTTTAAATGGGAGTTCTCTGTGCCTCCTGGATCTGGATGTTGGTTTCCTTTCCCCAGATTCGGGAAGTTTTCAGCTACTATTTCTTGAAATAAATTTTATGCCTCCTTTTCTCACTCTTCTGGGACTCCTATAATATGAATATTACTACATTTGGTGGAGTCCCTGAGTTTCCTAAATCTATTCTCATGTTCCATAATTCTTCCTTCTCTTTTGTTCAGCTTCATTATTTTCAATTATTTTGTGTTTCATATCATTATTTCGTTCTACTTCTTCCAGCCTGCTGTTCATTGTATCAAGCTTGTTTCCCCCCTTGTTTATGGCATTCATTTCTGATAAAAGAGTTAAGAATCTATCTCTGGGGGCACCTGGGTGGCTCAGTCGGTTAGGCATCTACCTTTGGCTCAGGTCATGATCTCAGGGTCCTGGGATTGAGCCCCACATCGGGCTCCCTGCTCAGCAGAGAGTCTGCTTCTCCCTTTCCCTCTGATCCTCTTCCCTGCTTGTAATTTATTTCAAACAAATAAAATCTTTAAAAAAAATCTGTAATAAGGGTCTCACTGACATCTTTTCTCAAGTCCAGCAAGTATCCTTATGATTCTTGCTTTAAATTCTCCATCAGGGGGCCCCTGGGTGGCTCAGTCATTAAGTGTCTGCCTTCGGCTCAGGTCATGATCCCAAGGTCCCAGGTTCAAGCCTTGCATTGGGCTCCCTGCTCAGCAGAAAGCCTGTTTCTCCCTCACACTCCCCCTCTCTGTCAAATAAAATCTTTAAAAAAATTCTCCATCAGGCATGTTACCTATATCTCGTTTGCTTAGATCTCTAGCCATGGCTTTATCTTGTTTTTTCATTTGGGATGAATTCCTCCATCTTGGCATTTTGTGTAAGTCTCTGACTCCTTTAATGTGGCCTCTTCTCTCCCTTTAGTTGTGGAGTTTGTTTTGTCATTCTTCAGGCCAATTTCTGGGGGTATTTAGGAGGATTTGATAGTTATCTAGTTTTCTTCATGGGACAAGACAAGTCTAGGGTCCTACTCCACCACCATATTCCTCTCCTGAAGAAAAATATATAATAATCCCTAATATTTTAAGATAAAGAAGTAGGTTTGTATCTTATAGCCCAGCACCTGCTGCAGTTCTACCCTCCCAGGGTGATAGTGACATAAGGGTTTCACCTGCCTTGATTACAATTAAAGAGATGTTCTGTGTGAATAATTTGTGAAATTTCTCAATGGATTATTTGAATTTAGATGCTGTGTGAAATACAATTTCACAAAGATGGCTCCCAGGCACTAGAGAAAGACCTATCTATGAGAAGCTGGCAGAATGATATATAATCTCTTTAAAAGCCAAATAACCTAAGGACAGAAAGAATTTGAAGATGCAAAAATGCTCTGAAAGAAAAAGGGTAGTGTCTTTCCCTTTTAACACCAGGAAAAAAAAAAATCAGTTTTTCAATTTGCACTAGCCCTTCCCCTTGAAGATGATTCAATGACTCCCCCCTCCAGCTCCTCTTCAATCTCACCCCCCACCCAATTCAGCCATTCTTTCCTCCTCTCTGGAGTCTGCTCTAGGATTCTCAGCTGCCTCCCCCTTCTCGTGTTCTCATCCCTGTTTCCTTACCTCAGGGGGACCCCCACTCTCCGCCTGGATCCCCTCCTCACTGCATCCTGGAAGCTCTGCAGGCTCTGAGCCAGGGCAGTTGTAGGGACCCCAACCTGCTTCCTGCCTCCAGACCCTGTCCTTCATCCTTTTATCCAGTGTCTGAGACATTCAGATGATGTCATTCATCTGACTTTTTGCTTGTTTGATGTTGGAGGGAGTCTGGGTCTTGTTATTCCATCATAGGCAAAAGGGGAAGCTCTGAAAGAATTTTGAGGTAAATTCTTGATTCCTAACTTGACTTAGATTCTTTATTACTTTAAAATGACACATTTCTCATGTAGTTCTTAGCATAAGGTAGATTATTCTCAATACTATGTTTTAACAGATCCATAGGCAAGGCATTATAGATTATTTTGTGTAAGAATATGTTTAAATTAGAATTTTTCTATTTCTGTCAAGAGTCACCTAACACAGAAGGGAAGAAAAAGAAATGAGGTTGTCCTCCTGGTTACAACAAACAGCTACTTTTCTTTTTCCTCAATATTTCAGGCCCCAGCCTCAGGGCCCTCACCAACCCCAAGTTCTCCCAGCCCATAGGGCAGCTGAGGACCGGTTTGTGACTTTGTGTACCTGGAGCTCTGACTTTGCCCACAAAGTCCTGGTGACCTAAAGGTGAACAAGGCCCCTCATAAGGACAGTTAATATTCCCTGAAACAAAGGAAGAGTCCTTCCAGACTAGTAATTGCTTAAAGTCCTTTTACCTGTTCTGAAGGTTTTCAGGTTCTATCCATTATTGAACAAAAAATATCCAGGCACAGAGATGTTTCCCAATATGCCTGTGAGTAGAGGCATTGGATGTTACTTCTCATGATGCTGGTTTCTGACCTTCCCATTTAAGGAGTTCTCATCTCCCACCAGCCAACATAGGCATGTGTGGGCCTTCTCAGTGTAGGAGACTCACATATACAGAGTGAGTCATGCCAGGATGCATCAACATTTTTCTGTCCCTTCCAAGCCAGTCTTTGGAGAGACCAGGGAATCCAGAGTTTCCTACAAAAATGGGGAATCCTTGGAAATGAGTTTCATCTTGAGTCAAGGAAGAAGAATCATATCCTGACAAGGATAGGTGCTTTGTGCCTAAGCCCAGGGCCATAAAGAGCTGGCAACAATGTCCCCAGATGCTGATGAGTTTGCAGAACTTACCTTGGACTATACACACAGCCAACAAGTAAACCCTAGCCCATCCCTATGGAGAAGGCCTGCAGTAGATCCTGGGCCTCAGGTAGGTCTTTTCTATATTCAACTTTTAGGGATGAACATGGGCTGGCCCAGCCACCACACTGTGCCCTAAGCAGGGTGGAAAATTTTGAGACCAGCATCTGCCCATGGTCCCACCTTCAGGAAACTGGAAAAGACTTAACACACTGAGCTTGCCCTCTACAACTGGGGCCCAAATCAATGGTGCTGAGGAGTTTTGCTGCCAACCTATTCAGAGGTGCCATAACCCCCATGGAAGGCAAGTCCAGAGGCAGTGATCCAGGGAGAGGGATTGAGCCACTTAAACCAGCCCTAAAGGGGTCTGTTCCACTCAGCAATTCCCTGTGCACACAGCCACCTCCCACTTCCCAGAACAAGCTCCGAGCCTGGCCTATCCATGTTTCTAAGGACCAAGCTCTGGGTCCCCCCACAAGTGAACTATATTGAAGACACTCAAGTACTAAGAAGGATTTCATGAACTTTGAGTCCTGCCTGTTCATCTCTGCACCCATTTCCTATATTTCTGCTGGCAAACCTCAGGCCCCAGCAGAAGATGCAGACCCCTGATGACTCTGAATCAGGTCTTGAGCTTAGAGACCATTTAAGTGTGATCCCCTCTGCACTCGAGACAGTGGAAAAAAATCACAGTTCTATATACATATACACACAATTCCTTCCCTTCCATAACCCAATGTCATGAGAAAAAAAAATGTGAAACTTAAGATGGCCCTCATCCCTTTCATCCTGGTGACAGTGGCTTGGTTGGGACCCAGAATTATATTGAGGAAAAAATGATAGAGGCCAAGGGACATAGAGGGGGCGCAGATTCTAGGTGCCTTGAGATCTACCATTCTTCCCTCCCTGCTATCTTGTCTTTTTCCCCTATATATACTCTCAGCTTACCTAGTCTTTCTCTTGAAAAATTTATCATACACAATCCATCACCCTTCTATTACCAAAAAAAAAAAAAAATCAGTGAATTAGAATTACAATCCTTTGACAATTACACTTTTCCATGAAGATTATGAGGTTTGAAAGAGTTGCTAGAGGGTACCCATGAACAGCAACATTTCAAAAGAACATTCTTGGGGACAGGACCCTCTGTCTAGTGTATCTAAGGCCAGGCAGAGGGATTCTGCTAGGAACTGATGAGGTGGGCAGTTCACCCATAGGTTAGTCAGTGACTGGCACCTGACTGAGAGCAGCCACCTGTCTGAGCCCCTCCTCCTAGTGGGGCATTTCATTCTCAATCTCACGAGTTTCTAGGTCAGGCCCTAGTCCTCTGCCCCAAGTTGTGCAGATTCTCATAAAGCTCTCTTCAATTTCTCGAGGAAAAAAACCAAAAAACAGAAAAACCTGACCAACTGAACCCTTTTAGAGCTGAGCTTTTCCACCCTGATTGTGGATTAGAACTACTTGGGACCTTCGGATCCCACCTGGATCATCACATCAGAATCACTGAGAAAGGGACCCCCATCACCCATTGTGAAAGTCTCTCCAGGCAGTTCTGGTCTCCAGCCTGGGTGGGACTCTGTTACTAGATTCCCTGGCCCCTCACGAACAGTGAGGTGGGAAGGACCAAGGAGGCCCCTGCATCAGGTGCCACTCATGACATCGTATGCGATGTTCTCTCTAAAGGAGTAGATCTCTACCCAGGCTGTGTGTTAGATCACCCAGACAATTTTACAAACACAAATTCCTGGGTCTCAGGCCTGAAATAATTAAGTCTGAATCACTGGGATGAACTTTTAAAATAGAGAAGTCTACTGTAGCATCAGGGCTGGGAAGCTGTTCTACAGCTGGTTTCACTTACACACACAATTCATGATCTCACTGAGCTTGGAAACCAGTGGGAGAGTTGGCTTTGACCAAGGGGCTAACACTGACATTTACTAAGAATTAGCTGAGGTCAATGACTAAGGGCACAATGCCTAAGAGGATGTCCTCATGAGAAGGCCTAGTCTATGCACAGGGAGCCTGAGACCTGAGCCAGGAGGAGCATCCAGCTCAATGACTGGCACTGGGGAGTGATGAACAACGTAGAAGGAACAAAGTGTCTGAGGCAATGCCTTTCCAAGTACATTGAGTACGCTTTTGCCGCAGGAACTTTTGCAGTTGACACATGGGGCCCAGTGATACTCTGCAATCACCACCTTCATTGTGGTCATGCACACTCTCTCTGTTACCCAATCAAATGCTAATTTACAGGCTCCTGTAAGTGATTTAGGAGACATAACCCAAGTCCCAAATCCTTAAATTAACCGCAGGGTTCATGGATTGGTCTGACTCAATCAGGTGGGTGAGACAGAAGTTCTCCTTTGCAGTGCAAGATGCCAGGACTCAGGGGAACATAAGATGGTCCCAGATCAGGGCACAAGGGAGTTCTGAGACTCATCTCAGACCTTCTCACTGGAACAGAGGTCTTGATGCCCAGGGTTCAGTTACCAGGCAGGACACACGTTCTGAAGGGGGTTATTCTACTGTGGGCTGACCGGCCACTCTGTCTGCATGTGGGATGGATGAAGCTCAATTCATCCAATCCCTTTACTAGCAGTGGGGGCTCCCCTTGCAACAGAGACAGCCAGACGTTGAGGACAACAAACACATTTCCACATTTGGGGATTCTTGACTACACAAATTCCAGAAAATCAGAGTAAGTTCTAGCTGTAAGGGCCCTAAATGCAGCCCTGTTGCTGCCTAGAGATGCCTCACAGGGAAAACTCAAGAATGGAAGCCAGTCCAGACAGGCAGCATTCTTTGGGTTTATGGGAAGATAGCTGGATTGTCTCATTTCATTACACAAGCATTTTTACATCTAAGAAATACATGCTATGCAGTTATGTATCTTACAAATATGGAAATGTTTAATCATCAAGACATGTCTGGTGGGTGGTGCTATTACTACCCTCATTGGCAGAGCAGGGTGGTGGTCTCCTTTATCCAGCTGCTTTTCTGAGCTGGGAATAGACTCTCAGCCCTCAGACTCCAGTGCAGGAAACTGCTACATGCTGCTCCTGAAAGCTTTCCTGGGCTGGTCCTGCAACATTCCTGATGTTAATGGGACTGTAGGTCTGGTCTGTGGGCTCCCTCACTGTATTGTGCATCTCCAATGTTGAATTTAGGCCCTGATTATGTTCTTGTCTTCCATCCGGTGCTCAGGATCTCCCTAAACACTTGACCACAGCAGTCTGTTTATCAGAGATGTTCTCAAATCCTTCTGATTTCCCCCTCGGGTCATTTCCCATTGTCTGCTTGTAGTGGGTTTTGTGCCTGGTGATTTTAAATATAAGTCAGACATTTTACTTGTTTGGACTTGGATCATTTGGTGCTCTTAAATATTGGTTTTGTTCTGTGGTGAATTTAAGTACCGTGAATGAGATCGATTTCACTATTTTTTAAAAACATTGTGTTTTGCTTTGCTTCAGATGGTCTAAGCTATGATTTCTAGTGAAAGAGCAGGAAAAACAGATGGAAAAATCCATAGAAGCAAATGCAGAAAGATGAGGATCCTGAATAGAAGGTGGAATTTAAGTTTAAAGCTCTCCAGTGTTTGCCAGATACTCTTTAGGAGCCACACTCAAGACAGGAATAAACCGGTCCCACTGGGCCACATGAGCCACAGGGGAGGACAGTGCTCACACAGATATCCCCCCACCACCTCCTCCACAGCAAGGCAGACTGACCCATCATGGAGGCCCAGTCCACACTGAACACAGGTGACACTCATCAGCAAGCTCACAGAGACCACTTACTACCTGAGACAGGATCCTAGCACCAAGGGGGTGGGGGTGGGAAATGAAGCATAAAGAAGAGCTGGAAAAACCTCCAGAGGCTGACAGATTTTCAGAGTCATTGAAGATGTTGTGCCCTCCGTGACCAACAGGCCTTGGGACTAGAGTGGGACAGAGGTGAAGAAAGGGAGCTAGACCTAGACCCAGAGCTGGACCAAGAGAGAAAAGAGGAAATAGGTGGCACAGTTCCTTCAAGAAGCACAAAGTGGACAAGGAGCCCACAGACAAGAGTCCATGGTCTGCCAGGGAGTTGAACAATTCCATCCAAAAAAGTTGGCTGGACAGGAGTTAAAGATAATCTAGAGGAGTGGCCCCCTGCTGACCCTCCCTCCAGCATCTAGGCAGTCAGATCCTCCTCACTGCCTCCCTGTCCTTGAAATGTATACCCTGCCTAGCGTCCCCACTGTGGGGGCTGCTCTAAGGACATACTTTTGAGTATAAGGTGTTGAGAATACTTAAATGGCGTGCGTGCCTGAGCCAAGTTAAGAACATTCCATAAACTTTCAAGACTTGTCAGATGGGTGTGGAGATCTATTTGTCTTGTGGCCACCCAAACAAGGGAACATATATATGAGGCTTGTATTACTAAACCGGCCACCTACTCTCTGGAGAGGTCTGCCTCTTTTCCTCAGTCTCTCTCTGTCCTCTGTATGTGAGAACTGTTTCAGATGACACCCAAAAAGTTCCAGATAGATTGGGACCAACAGAAATCACTAATTCTCTGAGGAAGCCAGAAGATGAGAAGCAACTGGGAGATTTCTTTGGCTGCCCAACAGTTGTGCAGCATGCTGCCAGACACCATGGATCATGTGGCTGTGGACAGTGACAAGGAGGATTCTATCAGAGTGGATCACAAGCACAGGAAGCACCCCATTTGCTGAACTGGATACCCATGTGGAGTACAGCCTATATATGAACAACCAGGGGTATTTGCCCAAGGCTGCGTGCCAGTATGCTATCCAGATGTCTGGAGGGCTGAGAACCAGGCACTTCAAGGCCATGTTTGATCACTGGTGGAAGACTAATAAAGCAATCAAGTCGAGACAAAGGAAGCTGATGGAATTGAAGTCAAAAGCCCCAATAGCTCGTTTTGAGTTCCAAATCCAAAAGTTTCTACACAGGGAAATGTTCCCACTTCTTTCTTTGCAATTCCTAGAAGGTTGCTAGGGGTGTTCTGTGAATGTGCCTAAATACTTTGTTTTACAATATTTTAGTTCCATCAAAATGGGTTAAGCAGCCAATAAAGCATTGGCCTGGAAGGACTTTCCCCCTGGACTTGTTCAGAGTGGATACAGCCCTGGGCTTTAGGCAAAGATTCAGCAAGAAGGTATGTGATGTCTTCATGAGCTTTCCATATGCCTCTCTATCCTCTCTGGTCCACCCATGCAGAAGCCACCAACCAACATCTCACAAATTACCAGCGCCAGGACTGGGCCCACGACCTTCCATTTGGGGAGCATTGTGGGCTCCACACAAGTGTTCTGTGTGCAGAGTCCTCAGGTCCCTCAGGAAAGGCCTGGTTCAGAGCCCTGCATGGTTCTCGCCATGCCCGTTTCCTGCCTTTCTCCCAGCAGCTGTCAAGCCCCAGCAGCATGGTCCACCTCCCCTGTCCATCGTCTAGATCCTGGACTTAAAATTAGAACCTGGATCCTAATTCCATTTGAAAGAGATTTCCATGAACCTTTCTTCCTCAAAACCAGTAAAATGACAAAAAGTGAAATGTAACCAGATCATCCTCTAGCTCTGGATTGTAGCAGGGGCTTAGTTGGGATCCAAAAATATAGAGAAGGCAAGAAACGCCGAGGGACCTTGGTTTCCTAGGGAACTTGGCACCTATCACCTTATCTCTCCATCATTCTTCCTGCACAGAGCCTCCCTTACAATCATCAGCAAGCTTCATTACCCTGAACCTGATCCAACATTTATCACTGGAAACAGGACTTTGATTCAGCTTGAGAGAGAAATGAATATCAGAGTTATGTACTCCCCACTCCTCCTCATCCCCAAACCCAGTGCAGGAAAAACAAAATTTGAACTTGAATGAAATGGCCTCCCTCTCTACTTGGATCCTGGGGTTGAAGGGATCCGAGAAAAGACAAAGCTCAAGGTACAACTTGGAACTCAGGCTCTTGGTGGACTTGGGGTCTATCCTATCCCTATTTCTGTCCCCATCATTCCTGCTCCTTGAAAAATAAGTTACCAAAGGGAACCACATAGATACAATGACCTGTTGGTTAGATACAGACAGAAAAGTGCTCAGCATATCTCAGCTTGATTGGGGAGACCAGACCTAGACTTAATGGCTGCTTCCTGGGGAGTCAGGTTCCAAGCTGGCTGGGGGCATTGGGCATTGAAGCAGATGCCCACAGACTCCAGGTATCCAAACATGGGCAGCTGTCTGAAACAGAGGCTGTACAGAAGCAGCAGCCCCAGGCACCACCAGGGGCTCCAGGCACTGCATCCCCGAGAAGGTTCCCCTGTGCAGGTTGGGGCATACTGGGTGGGATTTATGATCCAGACAGTCACCAAACCACTTCCCCCTGCCACCCGCCACTGGACCCCAGGGACAATTCTGTGCCATGTAATAGCATGGAATATGCCCACAGTATCACAGGCTCACCATGGTGCTGTGTTCCATGATGACCTAGAGTCAGTGACGCCCTCTCACCCACCTTCTAGAAGCCAGCCAGGATATGTGAGATATCCCAGGGCAGACGACTTGGCAAACAAGCCCTCACTGGGGCTGAGCTGATGCCATCTGGGCTCTGCCAAACCATATGCACAGAGTTGTACCCTATTTCCCCACTCAGGTGATGGCTACTGAACACTGGTGGACCCTCTGGAAAGGGTGATGCCCAAGAAGGTCATGAAGCCCACAGGACCTGTCCTTAAAAACAACCACAGATATCTCACTGGAATCACCCATGCTAGACCAATCATGGGTGAGTTTTCTATCCATATTAGAGAAAATAGGATACTCCTTTGGCCAAAGAAAGAAGCTATAAACAAGCTTTGAAAACACTTTCCAAATGTGTGCTTATTTCATCCAATATAGACATGGAGTTTCAAGTCAGGATTGTGAATGGTTTCATTGAAAGTTATTTGAACATGTGAATCTGGACCCATCCTCCTTTTGGTCCACACCACATCCACTCCCAAGTACGCTGGCCAAAGCCTTCCTCAGGTACAGGTAGGCAAGGACTTGCAGAGCAGAACAAAGGCCCACATCCTGGAGTGAATCAAAAGGGACAGTGGCCTGGTTGGGCTGGACTCCATCCACAGGCAGCCATGGAAATCCACTAGGACACATCCCTGAGGTCCAGACATAGCTCTCAGCAGAGGGGAAAGGAGACTGAAAGCCATGGCTGCATTCCAGGTCCTGTGCGCTCAGCCCCATGCAAGCAGCCTCCCTGTGGAAAGTGAGGAGCAGCCTGGAAACTACCAATGCCCCCCACATGGTTGGGGGCTGATGAGCTGACACTGGGTGACTTGAATCTGAAGAGGGTAAGTGGATCCAGAACCTCAGTAAGCTAAGAGGCAAGTGGAATCTCTCTGGCCCATGTTCACGGTCCATCATCAGAAATCCCACTACATCCCAGAGTTCTGTCACACCCAGAAGGCCATTAGCAGACAACTCCATGAACACTCCCTGAAAGAAGGTTGGGCAGGTAACACCTGATTGCCAAATGGAAAACAAAAACAAGATTAGAGTGTCACCTGCAGTGTATTCAGATTCCAGACTCCAACTTTGAAACCAGCTGCCTTTTCCAAGTTCCCCAGGTGAGTGGGATGGGTCATATTCCTGGGCTGCAGGCCCTGTGGCTACAGGAGCTGCTCTGGCTGAGGCCACTCTGGCCCTGGCTCATACTTTGCTCTGGGCTATGAACTTCAGACATGACTAGGGTACCTCAGAGGCTCAGGGGGACCCAGTAACTGATGTGTGGTGAGGACCTCCAGGACCCAGCCAGGCACCCAGGGGGCCTGAGTCTTCCCTAGTCATCAACATGTCCATCTCCCAAGTTTGCACCCAAGAGAAGCTCCCAGCTCTCAGGAGCAGAAGCCAAAGTCTCCTGACTATGAACCAGATCTGGAGGCTTTGAAAATTTTGGAATACTGACCCTAATTCCACTAGGGAGACAAGGCCTTAGCACAGTCCACCGTAATCATGAACCCTTCCTTCCCTAAACCAGTGTCCTGAAATAGACTTTGGAATGGAAGACGACCACTTTCATCTCCTCCTTGGTGGCCACGATTGGAGGAGAGGGACAGGGAAGCCAAGGAGCGGGGAGGGCCTCAACTTCCTGGGGCCTTGAGATCAGCCACCTTCTCCCCCTGCTTTTTCATTCATTCTTAGCACTCAGAGGCTCATTGACCTTCAGGAACAAATTGTACATCAGATGCCAGCTCTTCAATCCTGCCTTCAGCATTTTCCAGCAGGCCAGCATCATACATTCATTTACTAGTACTAGACTTCACCTGCTCACTAACACGGAGCTGAGTTTTAAATAATCGATTAGAATATTTGTGTCATGTATGTATACCTGTATTTTGGATATGTCAGGGTCACGCTGTGTCTTGCATCAGTTTCTCCAATTTCTGGCAAGAAGTGAATGAGGGTTTTTTTTTTCCCCATTTTAGATCCCAACTTACCCCAATCTTGCTCTTGAAAAGCTGCCCTTGTTATTAAACAATTCATCACTCCATTACTAAGATTAGTCAAAGTCATTAGGATTCAGTCTTTTGACAAACATTGCCTTCCTGCACGGAATATGAACTTCATGAGAACCAGGCTGGCTTTGTGGTTACTATAGAGCACCTTTGAATAGTCAGGATCCAAAAAGGAACATCCTCATGGACTTGGACCCTTGGTCTTGTGTGTCAAAGCCAGAGAGGGACTCTTAGGACCCACGGTGTGGGCAGTCCACCCATAGATTAATCAGCAATCAGCGTGGGGCTCAGACATATGGAAGCATCTCTGTGCAGGTAGAGGTATTGATGGTTGAACCTAACTAGTTCTGGGCTCCAGATCTTTACCCTGCCAAACTGTTCAAAGACTTTCCTCCAGGGCGCAGAAAGGAAGCATCAGCCCCCGGTACACTAGGACCCAGATTCTTCTATCTTGGCTGATGCATGGGTCTTGTACCTACAGTGGCTCTAGGCTGGTACCCCTCCCCAACCCACCACCCACCCAGAGGCTTCCAGGGGCAACTGGCTGCCCTTAGATTTCACGAAGCATCTAAGGATTCATGGAACATGATGCGGCTCTGATCCAGGTTCACACCAGGATGACCCAGATGTCAGACTGCTCTTCCTCACCCAGAGACCTGTGGGAGGTGCCAGCCACCACTGGGGGCAGCAAGGACATAGCAGGGCTGGAGGGCCTATAGTGGAGGAGGCAGGGCTGTCTCTAGTGGGATGATCAGGGTGGGGCTCACCTGAGCCCAATGTGGTCACTGTGTGTGTCTGAGCCCCCTGTCCACAACCCCATCTCACCTACACCCGGCCTCGTCATCACATACTGAGGCAATGTTTGAGGCTATTTTAACCCACATCAGTTTTATTCTCTCTGGTCTAATCACATTTCCCCTAAACTTTAGTCTCTGTTGAAATATGGTTTTCCTTATGCCATCCAGGAATCTGAGGGTACTATCTCTCCAAACACTTCCAGTCACTTCATAAATGGTCCTTGGCTCACCCAGGCACCCACAGTTCTCAGCCATGAAGACCTTCCTCCAGGAAAAACGTGTGTGTTCATTCACTTCAAATACTTTGCCTGTAAGATACTACCAGCGCTCCCTGTATGAGTATTCAGTCAAGAGCTTAGATGTATTTGTACAGAAATATTTTTTTTAAGATTTTATTTATTTATTTGAGAGAGAGAATGAGAGACAGAGAGCACGAGAGGGAAGAGGGTCAGAGGGAGAAGCAGACTCCCCGCTGAGCAGGGAGCCCGATGCGGGACTCGATCCCGGGACTCCAGGATCATGACCTGAGCCGAAGGCAGTCGCTTACCCAACTGAGCCACCCAGGCGCCCTGTACAGAAATATTTTAATTGAAGTATAGTTTTACTGAAAATGTTTTATGTTGAAGAGGATTTGCCATAAGCTTTAAAGGTAAACACAAGCATTTCCTCACATGTCCTCAAGCAGACAGCCCTAAAAACATTTGAAAAGTCACTTCATCAAATGCAATAACCCTCCAGAGTCAATCTCAGGAAGAGTTCTGTCAGGCCCTTGTCCTCTTCCCCAAGCTGCTCTGATATTTTGTAAAGCCTCTTAGTCTCTCAGGAGAAAAAGACTAGAGGAAAATCTGGCTGTGTGGAACCTCTTCTCCACCCAGAGTGTACAACACAACCACCCCGGACCTTCAGCACTGCGGCCATTTGGGCCCCACCTGGACCATGTCATCAGACTCACTGAAGAAGCGTTTCCCAATGCAGAGGAGGTTCTCTCCCCGAGTAGTTCTGATCTACAACATTGGTGTGAAAATCCCAGCCCCCTGGAGCAAGGTGAGGTGGGGAAGGATGAACAAGACCCCTGCTTTCAGGTGCACCTCATAATAGGATGCATGATGTGTTTCTAGGGAGTAAATCTCCACCCAGGCTGCGTGTTGAAATCACCCAGAGACTTTTAAATAATACAAATCCCTGGACCTCAGTCCAATATTAAGTTTGAAGCACTGGGTCGGACCTTGGAAAACAGGAGTCCACTGTAGCATCAGGGCTAGGAGGCTATTCTGCCAAATGAATTCACTTGCATACATGATGCATGAGCTCACTGAGCTTAGACAGCGGTGAGAGAGGGGGCCTTGCCCAAGGACTTATGCTGGGATTTACTAAATGTCCATGGAGGTCAAGGACAGACTAAGGCGGCAACACCTACAAGGGGCACCATCTGGAAGGCCTTCATGAACAAGGTGACTGGCACCTCTGTCAGGTTCATCCAAGAGCCAGCTGGATGAACAGCACCAGAGGGTAACATGCAACTAACAGAAGGAGCAGAGCTCCCAAGGCAGGAAGGTTCTGGACCTACTCAGGATGGTGCAGAACATCAGTGCAGCTGTGCACAGATAATGGAGGAAGATCAGCATGATCTGTCAAGTGGATGTGGAAGAAATCACTGTTCTGAAGAGTTGAACAGGAAGGTGTGGTCCACATACCAGCAACCACAAAAGCAGGGTCCCCATCAGAGTGCTATGGCAGTTGTCCATGGGAGTGACTTTTAACACCTGAAGTTTACTTCCAGTATGGAAAGATCATCCAGGTCATGCCACTTATTTATACTCTAAAATTACAAGGTTTCTGCTGAAGTTGAAGCTGTAGTGAAGGATAAAAGGAATTCAGGAATTGTTCCCTAGGAGGAGATACTGTGTCCACCTACATGTGATCAACATGAACATCCTGAGGTCCCCAAAGGGACCCCTACACCCCCAGCCATCCATGGTACCTCCACACCCATTTATCTCTTCCCCAGAGACCCCACCCCAGGGGTACTGAGCCACCTCCGCTGACCAGGCTGAGACTTGAACTTAAAGACAATTTGAATGTTGACACCTACTGCATCTGAACCAAGGGATTTCATGGCTACTTCATGTCCCCAAGCCCAGTGGAATGAAAATAAGCTGTGTCTCTAGTTCTGTTTAGTGCCTGAGGCCCAGGCAGAACATAGGCAGAGACCAAGGAGCAGGGAGAAAGCTCAGCTTCCTGGTACCTTGGGACCCATCATTCTTCCGCCCCTCCTCATTTTTCCTGCACAGAGACTCCATACCCATTGTGGTGGCTTTCAGATCCTAGAGGAGGGAGTTGGAATCCTGCCTTCAGCTTTTCCTGCCTGCAGGATCAGATTGCTGTTCTGTCCTGTTCCTGGGCCTAATTCTGTCCATTTTCTGTGCAGCTGCTGCTTCTCACTTCAATAGACACTTTTTGCATTATGATAGAAGTCCAGAGCATAGTTTTATAAGCTTTCATGTAAACATGTATTTATTTGTACTGTATCTTTTAGAAGTTTCTCCACATTTCCTTGATGTTCCAATGAACACACAACCCCCTGAATAGACTCAAGTTATACCTTAAACAATTTCTCAGTTATAAACATATACAGCTATGTACACACCCTTTTCTCTTTCCTTATAATGCCTAAAATAAGACAAAACAACCCGGATTACAGTAATGGCAAAAATTCCTTGGAGAATAGAAGCTCAGTGAGGACTCAGTTGCTGATGGGTCATAGAGGGCATGCATTATCTCACCCCTGGGGCAGGAATGAACATCTGCATGCTGGGAAGGGCTTGGCTGAGAACCTCTGACCCGCGTGTTAAATCCCAGACTGAGGATCACACTGGGATCTACGGCCCTGGACAATGCACCACACATCTGTCACTGACAGCCGTGGGTACAGGCACATTTGGCACAGACTGGAACACATCTGGCACAGACTGGAACCACCCCAGAGGCCTCCCTCCCAGAGATAAGCTCCTGTGTCCAGTTACCCCAACAAGGAGCGTTGGTCTCAACACCAAGTGCAAGACACACAGGGTTGCCACTGAGGAGGCTATTGCTGGTGTCCAAGGGAAAAGCCCCTCATGCCACAACTAATTCCAGAGTGAAGAACCATCAGCTGATCTCACAGTTCTATACAGACTGCTGTTTCTGCCACTTCCCACTTGCCTGGAAACCCTCAGCAAGGAAAGAAGGTTTCTGAATTCAGGGGCGTCCATTTGTGACAATGCCCTATTCTTTCATTCTGCAGTTGGGGGCATGGAGCCCAAGGATGCTCTGCAAGCTTTGCCTACCTTGTGATCAGGCACACCCTCTCCCAGGGTCCAAATCCAACCCTCATTCAGGAGCACCTGTGATTAAAGACATGTACCCCCCAAGTCCTAAGTCCTTGAGTTAATCACAGGATTGGTGGATTGGGCTGACTCAGTCAGGTGGGGGAGATAGAAGGTCTCTGGTGGTTTTGAAAACATTGAGAGATCTCACTGGGTTTACACATCTCGACCAATCCTGGGTGAATTTTCCATCCCCATTAAAGACAATTCTGGCTAAAGGAAGAGGCTAGAAACAAACTTTGAGAACACTTGCAAAGTATGTGCTTGGTTAGTCACATATACAGACATGGAATTTCAACCTGGTTTGCAAACTGTTTCATTGAATGATGTTTGAACCCGTGACTCTGGAAACTCCCATCTTCCCTCTAGACCACAGCATGCCCACTCCCCTCCCAGAATTCCACTCAAAGCCCGGCTTAGGTGCAGGTGTCGGAGGAGGCCAGAAGAGAACAAAGGCCCAAAAGCTGGAGTGAGCCAACTGGGACAGTGGCCTGGTTGCACCTGACTCAATCCACAGGCAGCCCTGGAATCTGCCCAGCAGGACACTTCCATGATCTCCAGAAGTCGCTCTCAGCTGAGGGGCAAGGAAGCTGAGTCACAGCTACATCCTGGTACCTCAGAGCTCAGCCCCACACAAGCAGCCTCCCTGTGGCAAGTGAGGAGCAGCCTGGACACTCCCCCTCCCACACCATGGCTGGGGGCTGATGAGCTGGCACTGGGAGACTTGGGTGTGAAGAAGTGGCAAGTGGATCCAGAACCTCACTAAGGCAAGAGGTGGGTAGAATCTCTGGCCCATGTTCAAGGTCTGTTGTCAGAAATCCCACTACATCCCGGAGTTGTGTCACAACCAGAAGGCTGTCAACATCCAACTGAAGGAGCACTGCCTGAGAGAAAGCTGTGCAGACCCTCTTGAGGCTGAGATTCTCCACTCAGTGCACATTAGAACCACCTGGGCCCTCCAGAACTGCTGCTATTCAGGTCCTACCTGGTTTATCACATCAGAATCCCTGAAGATCAGACCTCCATCAGCAATGGGAAACCATCTCCAGGTAGTTCTATGACTCAGGTGTGACTCACTAAAATATCTGCCCCCCTCCATGGAGTAAAGTGAGGTGGGGAAGGCCAAACCGACCCCCATGCTCAGGTGCAGCTTATGACAGTGCATGCTATTCCTCTGTGGGAGTAGATCTCTACCCAGGCTAAATGCTGAAATCACCCAGAGACATCAAAAATATAAATCCCTGGAACTCCGTCTAAATGTTCTGAGGTCTCAAACACTGGGACTGACCTTTGAGGAGTGTTAGTGTAGCATCAGGGCTAAGAAGCTGTTCTGCCAACTGAATTCACTTGCACACATGATCCATGAGCTGGCTGAGCTCATGGGAGCTGGGAGAGGGATCTTGACCAAAGATTTACACTGGGATGTACCACGTGTTGGCTGAGGCCAAGAACAGACCAGGGGGGCAGCACCTATAAGGGGCATCGTCTGGAAGGTCTTCACGTACAAAGTGACTGACACCTCAGTCAAGGGTGGGAGCCAGCTGGATGAATAGCACGGAGGGCAGTGTGCAACTAACTCAGAAGGATCAGGGCTCCTGAGACAAAATCGTGCTCCACATACTCAGGATGGTGAAGAGAAATGTGGCTGGAGCATGAAGAGTGGGCGGGGTGGGGAGAGGAAATCAGCCTGATCTTATTAAATAGACATGGAAGAAACCTCTGTTCTGACCAAAAATGTTTGGTCTGCACACCAAGGACAATGTAAATAGAGTCCCCATCAGAATGCTATGGCGGGGGGGGGGCGGTGCCTGGGTGGCTCAGATGGTTGGGCATCTGTCTTCAGCTCAGGTCATGATCCCAGGGTCCTGGGATCGAGCCCCGCATCGGGCTCCTGGCTCAGCAGGAAGCCTGCTTCTCTCCCTCCCTCTGCCTCTCCCCTGTTCATGTTCTCTCTCTGTATCTGTGTCTCGAATAAATAAAATCTTAAAAAAAAAAAAGAATGGTATGGCGGTTTTCCATGGGAGTGACCTTTCATGCTCGGACTTTTCGTTCTAGTGTGAAAAGAACATCCAGTTCATTCCATTAAATCCTTAATCTAGGATTAAGATTTCTGCTTAAGCTGAAGCCGTGAGTGAGGGATAAAGGAAATTCAGGAATTGTTCCCTAGGAGGAGATGCTGTGGGCCCCAGACATGGGATCTACATGGAACATCCTAAAGTCCCCAGTAGGACACCTTCACCCCCAGCCCTCCATGGTACCGCCACACCCATTTCCTGTCTCTTCCCCAGATGTAACGCAACTCCCCAGTCCTTAAGTTAACCACAGGATTCGTGGATTGGCCTAACTCAATCAGGTAGGTGAGACAGTGTAGGTCTCATCTTGCACTGCAAGATGCCAGGACTCAGGGGAACATTAGGAGGGCCTAGTTCAGGGCAAGTGGACGTGCTGACTCATCGCAGACCTTCTCACTGGAATGGAGGTCTTGATGCCCAGGACAGGACACTGGTTCTGGAGAGAATCATCCTCCTGTGAGCTCACTGGCCACTCTGTGTGGGACAAGTGTAAAACACATCCAAGCCCTTTAGTGGTGGCTAGATCTCCATTTGCATCAGAAACAGCCAGACACGGAAGACAGCAAACTCATTTCTATACTTGGGACCTCCTGATTCCCAAACTTCCAGCAAAACAGAGTGCCACCTCTGAGTCCTGGATGCAGCCTAGTTGCTGCCAAGAGATGTATCACAGGGCAGACTCAGGAATGAAAATGAGGCAAGTCCAGGAGGCAGCTTCTTGAGTGTCGACGGGAAGTGGATGGTCTTTCATTTTGTACACGAGCATTTTTCCCAGCTGAGAAATACGTGCCATACATAGGTCTCTATTTTACAAATAGGGAGGTTTTGGATCCTTGAGACAAGCCTGCTGGATGGTGCTATTACTACCCTCATTGGCAGAGCAGAGTGATGGCCTCCTTGATCCAGCTGCTCTTCTGAGCTGCGAATAGACTCTCAGCACTCAGGCTCCAGTGCAGGAGGCTGCTACATGCTACTCCTGAAAGTCTTCCTGGGCTGGTCCTGCAACATTCCTGATGTTAACGGGACTGTAGGTCTGCTCTAATCTGTGGGCTCCCTTACTGTATTGTGCATCTCCAGTCTTCAATTTAGATCTTGATTATGTTCCTGTCTTCCACACAGCGTGTTACCCAGACAGGAAGGATGACATGGCTTTGGACAGTGAATTAAAGCAGACGTACCAGGGCATAGGATGGGCCCTTTAGTTCACTGGGATTTTGCTACCCAGAAGAAAATACAGCCAGTCTATGACCAGAGTTTTGCCCAGGGCTGTACACCATTTATTGCAACAGGTCTGGAGGACAGAGCCAGGCACATCACAGAAAGCAGGGACAAGACAGCTGGTCACCAGTGCAAAACATTTCTCTCTCGTCTTAAGTTCAAACTCCCTTACACAAGAATATGTTCCTGCTACTTTCTCTAAAATTCCCACAAGGCTGCCTGGGGTAGGGGATTGTGAAGATGTATAAAGGGTTATTTTTTTAAAAGATTTTATTTATTCATGAGAGACAGAGAGAGAGAGAGAGAGGCAGAGGGAGAAGCAGGCTCCCCAAGGACCAGGGAGCCCGATGTGGGACTCGATCCCAGGACGCTGGGATCATGACCTGAGCCGAAGGCAGACGTTTAACCATCTGAGCCACCCAGGTGCCCAAGGGTTTTCTGTTTTTAATAGTATAGTTTTAGGAAATGTGTCAACCTGCCAATAAACTTTGATCTTGAAGGACTTTTCCCCTGGACTTGTTCAGAGTGGACATGGCCCCCGGGTGTCCTTAGGCCTGAAGCAAAGATTCAGGGAGAAGGTGGGTGGCCAATGCACTCAAGAGCATTCTGTGCCTTTCTCTCTCAGGTCCTTCCTGTGCAGATGCAGCCACCACCCATCTCAGGGTACAGCTCCAGTCCTGGACCACCACCCACTTCCATTTGTGGAGTGTTGTGGTCCACCCCACATGTGGTCTACATGGATCATCCTTGGGTGCCAGTCAGAAAAGACTGATCCTTAGCCCTGCATGGTCATTACCATGCCTCTTCCACCACAGGGATCTCAGTGGGATCACTCATGCTAGGCCAATCCTGGGTGAGTTTTCTATCCGGATCAGAGACAATAGGTACTTCTTTGACCAGAGAAGAGGCTATAAACAAACTTTGCAGACACTTTCAAGATATGTGCTTGTTTAGCCCAACTTATACATATGGAATATTCTACCCTGGATTTCACTGGAAGAGGTTTCGACATGTGACTCGAAAATTTCCATCTGCCCGTTGGTCCACAGCACATCTCCCAGTACTCCAGTCAAAGCCTAGCTCAGTTGCAGGTGCACAAGGACTGGCAGAGGAGAAAAAAGGTCCCAATCCTGGAGTGACCCAACAGGGACAGTGGCCTAGTTGGGCCTGACTCAGTGCACAGGCAGCCATGGAAATCCACCAGGGTATGTCCCTTAGCACCAGAGACAGCTCTCAGCAAAAGGGGAAGGGAGGCTGATAGCTACAGCTACACTCTGGGACATTGGAGCTCAGGCTCACGCAAGCAGCCTCCCTGTGCAAAGTCAAGGGCAAACTGCAAAGACGCTGGGTAACTTGGGTCTGCAGACAAGACACGTGGATCCAGAACCTCAGTAAGGTAAGAGGCAGGTGGAGTCTTTCTGGCCCATGTTCAAGGTCCACTATCAGAAATGCATACATCCCAGAGCTGTCACACCAGGAAAGTCATCAGCAGACAACTCCATGAACACTGCCTGAGAGAAGGTTAGGCAAGTCACACCTGCTTGCCAAGTGGGAAAAACAAGGGCATGAGAGTCTGTGTCTCCTGCAATATATTCACATGGAATCCTAACTGCCTTGCCAAGTTTGAAATGCCAGTGGGATGGCTCACATTCATGGACTGCATGGACCATTGGAAAGAGGAGTCCACTATAGCTTCAGGACTGGGAAGCTGTGGATGCCCATTAAGTGATGCCCAGGGGAGCCCATTAAATGATGTGTGATGAGAACCTCCAGGCACCCAGGGCCTGAGACTTCCCCAGTCACCTTCCAGCCCATCTCTTGAACTTCACCCAGGAGATGCTACCAGCTCTCCTCGGGAGCAAGACCCGAATTCTTCTCACTCTGAACCTGATCTGGAAGCTATGAGATTCTCTGGAGCATTAACCAATGGGGAGACAAAGTATTAGCACAGCCCCCTGTACCCATGAACCCTTCCCTGCCCAAGGCCAACATCATCAATAAACTTTGGAATGGACAGAAAACCTTCGTCCCATTCTCCCTGTAGCCAGGATTGGAGGAGAGACACAAGGCAGCCAAGGATCTAGGAGGGGCTCAGCTTCCTGGGGCCTTGAGATCAGCCACCTTCCCCCCCCCTGCTTTCTTGTGCATTGTTGGTGCTCAGAGGCTCATTGACCTTCAAGGAACAACTTGAACATCAGAGAGGACAGCTCTTCAATCCTGCCTTCAGCATTTTCCAGCAGGCCGGCATCACCCTTTCATTTAGAAGTTCTGGGCTTCATCCTCCTACGACATTAATACGGACTATTGAAGCAGCTGGAGCTCAGTATTTGTGTTATGTGTTCATGTATTTCGAGGTCGCGTGGTCTTACATGTTTCTCCACATTCCTCGCAAGAAGTGTAAATGAACTTTTCTCCCAATATAGATCCCAGCTTACTCTAGGCTTTCTCTTGATAACCATCATTACACTCAACAATTCACTTTCCTCTTATGAATAAGGTTAGTCAAGAACTTTAAGCTTCAGTCCTTTGACAAATGCTGCCTTCGTGCTCAGAGTAAGAACTTTGGGAGAACAGAGCTGACTTCATGGTCACCAGAGGGCGCTGGTGAGCGGTCACGGATCCAAGACTGAACCTTCCAGAGTCCAGACCCTCTCTGTCTTGGGCTGTCAGAGCTCAGAGCCCAGGCAGAAGGACTCTTCTAGGACCAGGGGATGGGCAGTGCACCCACAGGTCAGCCAGACAGATGGGGCTGCAGGCACATCTGGGTTTTGGTCCTGTCACCCCATCTGGGAGCCCCTCCCCCTGGGGCATCTCTGTGGAGGTAGATGCTGGTGCCTAATAAGCCTCCTTACACCAGGATTCTTCGTGCTCGCCTTCAGGGCACAGGGCGGGGGGAGGGGGGGCGGAGAAGGGCAGCTGTGCCGGATGAATCAGTTCAAATTCCCCGGTCTTGGTTCATGGAGTGGGGAGGTTAGGGTTCTTGCACCAACGGCAGGCTGGATATACCCCCATCTATCTACCCATCTACTCTAGGCCTCCAGAAACCACTCGCTGCCCTGAGATTTCTGATTGCACCCAAGGAGTCAAGACTCAACTTGTTGCTCAGGGAGGACTCAGGGAGAACCTGGATGACGCAAAGGTCAAACCACCTAATCCACAGCCTTTCCGGAGTCCCGTGGGCAGTGCCAGTCGCCACCAGGGGGCAGCAGAGACACCACAGGGCTGGAGTGCCTATGGGGGCGGGGGGGGGCAGGGCTGCCTCTGGTGGGAGGATCATGGTGGGGCTCACCCTGAGCCGGATGTTGTCACCGTGTATGGGTGTCGGAGCCCCTGTCCCCAGCCTTGGTCAGACTTATCACACCCAAGAGCTTCCATGGCCTCAAACATTCCCTCAGTTCCGCCCCCCTTTCTGCTCCCTTCTATTTTCCCCTGACAGTCTGAAAAATTAAATTTCCCTTTTTTCATTCAGGAACCTGTAATGACTATCTAAAAAAAAATTCTTTTTAAGATTTTACTCGTGAGAGAGCACACAAGCTGGGAAGTGGCGGGCAGAAGGAGAAGCAGGCTCCCTGCTGAGCAAGGAGCCGGATGCAGGGCTCCATCTCAGGACCCTGGGATCATGACTTGAGCCGAAGGCCCTTAACCAACTGAGCCACCCAGACGTCCCAGTAAATACTTTTGAATAACTTCTATGGCACATCAGAAACTCTTTCCTGGACTCACTTGGTTCACCCCAGCACCCATTAGTTTGACATTTAAATACCTTCCAGGAAGACCTAGTAGGTTTATCCACTTAAAGTACCTTTTCCTGTAAGATACTAACGCAGTGTCCCTTGAATTCAAGTATTGAGCCAATAACTTCAACATATTTACAAATTTTTTGGGTGTTTTGTTTTGTTTTGTTTTTGGTAAGAGCATGTGAACGGGGGTAGGGGAAAAGGGAGAGAATCTCAGGCCGACTCCCTGAGCTGGGAGTCTGCCTCAGGGCTCGATCCCAGGACCCTGAGATCTCGACCTGAGCCAAAACCAAGAGTTGGACACTTGACTGAGCCACCCAGGCGCCCCTACGCAGGAAGCATTTTTAATTGAAATACTTTACACTGAAAGAGAAACAATTTTGTCTTACAGCACTGGATTTTCGTAAGCTTTAAAGCTGAGCTCAGCATTTCCTCACATAACCTCAAGAAGAGAAATAGCTATAAAATTATTTGACAAACCCATTATCTGATCTGCATCCCCCTCCAGAGGCAGTCTCAGGTAGGGGTTCTAGGTCAGGCTAGAGTCCTCTGCCTCAAGCAGCACGGTCTTCATAAAGCTCTCGAATTTCTTAAGGGTTAAAAGGCAAGCAAACCCAGAAAAACCCGGCCATTTGGACCCTCTTGAAGCTGAGCTTCTCCATCCTGATGGTGCGTTAGAACCACCTAAGACCTTCAGAACTTTGGACCCCACCTGGATTGTCACTTGAGAATCACTGAAGGGCGTCCCCTCAGCCCTGTGAAACGTTGGAGTTCTAATCCACAGCCTGGGAGTGACTCAGTTACTCATGTTCCCACCTCCCTGGAGCACAGGGAGGTGGGAAAGGACAAGGAAGCTCCTGCCATCAGGTGCAGCTCATGGCAAAAGCCAAGAAATTCCTCTAGGGGAACAGAGCTTTACCCAGGTTGCTTGTTCTAACAAGTGGAGGACCTCAGTCTAAAATGTTTAAGTCCATATCACTGGCATTGGCCTCTGATCAAGTCCCCCAACTTATTCCACTGTAGCGTCAGTCCTGGGAAGCTACTCTACAGCCTAATTTGCTTCCAGACACTGTCCAGGATTTCACGGAGCTCAGAGACCAGTGGGAGGGCTAGACCAGACCCCAGAGTTACATGACGTCTATGAAGTAGGAGTCCATTTTCAGAACTGAAGAACAGGCAGCACCTCTGAGGAGTGTCCCCACCTTCTCAGGTCTCTGTGCACAGGTGGTAACAGACCTGAGTGAGAAGTGGGAACCAGCTTGATCAACGGCCCTGGGAATGGGGGATGGGAAGTGAGCACTTTACACAGAGGAACCAAGTCCCCAAAAGAACATTGTACCCACTGTAGTGAGACAAGGAGAGAAGGTAGATGTAGCTGGAGCCTGGACACGGAGAGGAAAGTCCTCTTGATCTAAAGAGGTCAAGTCGACACAGGAGGGAGGGTGTCTGTCCTGAACCTAGGAAGAGATTTTATCTGTACCATGGACAGGGATAGCAGGGGACGCCCCCCCCCCATTATGGTGCCTTGGCTCCTATCCATGGGAGGGACCCTGAATGCCTGGGCCATTTGAGATCCAGCATGCAGAAAAGAATTCCCTATAATCTATTTAGCTGTTAGAATTTCAAGATGTTCTACTGATGTGGCTGCTGTCAGTAAAGGGGGGAAAAGAAACCAGGAATTGCTCCCCATAAGGAGCTACCATTGCCCCCCCCATGTGGTCTATATGGAGCAACCTCAAGACCTAGACGGGAGCCCTGAGCCTTCCATGGCATCTCCACACGCAGTTCCTGCCTTCTCCCAGCAGACCCTGCCCCTAGCAACATAGACCACCTCTGACTTGGATCTAGATCCAGAACTGAAAGTGGATTCCACTCCCACTTGAGACAAGGGACATCAGGACTCCTTTTCCCAAAACCCAATGGAATGAAAATAAGGTGTAAAATGAACCGGAGAATTCTCTACCTCTAACTCGTGGATAGGGCTTGAATGGGACTCAAAAATGCTGAGAGGGCCAAGGGGCAGGGAGAGAGCAGGGCTTCCTAGTGACTTGGGATCAGTAACGCCCTCACTCTCTCCAACAATCTTGTTGCATGAGGATAATTAGCCCACAAGGGAACCTTGCAGATTGGAGGAGTCAGCGGAGTGGTGGTATCTTACCATCGGCATTCCTGGCTGTATGAGCAGAATCCTATTACTTTGTGTTTGTGCCTCATTCACTGCTTAGAACTTCCTTTTGTGAGTAGGACCCAATGGCTTAGGTCTCAAACCAGTTTTCTCCACACGTCCTGGGTCAAGTTTATAAAACCATGACTGCACTATCATGTAGACCCAAATCTCACCCATCTTGCTCTTCAACAGCTCGGGTCACTTAACATACATGCAAAACTTATTTTTCACTTCTCTAAGGACTAAAATAAGGACAAATTCACTAGTACAGCAGGCCCTGGCCTAATATTGCTTTCCCATGGAGAATACGAGCTTTATGAGAACTCAGTCCACTGATGGGTCAGCTAGGGAGCCCCATCTCACCTGTGGCTAGAATGTTTGCAGCTGGGGGCAGGGTCGGTTCAGAACCATTATTTGTGTTAACCCCCAGGCAGGGGGATATAGCTAGGACCCGCTGACGTGGACAGCCCACCTCATCAGTCACAACCATTGTGGGCACATACAGACTTGCTAGGGACTGTAGCACCACCAAGCCTAGCATCAGAGGCCCCTTCCTGCCCACCCCGGGGCTATCTCCCCTATCCAGTTAACCTCTGTAAGGAGGTTTGATCTGAACACCAAAGACAATCAAGACAGGGTTGCCCCTGAGGATGCCGTTTGCTGTGGTCCATGGGAAATGCCCTTAATGCCAGATTATTTAAGTTCTAGAGTGAAGAAAACCCAGGTCATGCCATGGTTTTATGGAGACTGGGGTTTGGCCCTTTCTGATTGGAGCTTTCAGGGAGGTTAAAAAAAAAAACCTCAGAAGTCAGGGGTGGGCATTTGTGGAGAAGAGACAACATGTATTGCAGGTGGGGGTACAAGGCCCAGAATCCTTTCGAGTCACTGCTCTAGTGGAGGCCAGACACACTTTCTCCCACTTACCCAGTCAGATGCTAGTTCAGGTGAAGCCGAAGGGCAGATGTAATCCATGCCCCAGTCCTAACATGACTCCCAAGGAGAACTCTGGATTAGCCCGCCTCAGTCACAGGTAAGACTTGAGCCCCCTTACCCTCTGCTTTTTAAGGATTTAGAGAAAGCCTGTGAGCAAGTGGGGGGAGGGGCAGAGAGAGAAGGAGGGAGAAGGCGAGAGAATCTCTAACAGACTCCTTGCTGAGCAGGGAGCTCAACATGGGGGGCTCGATCCCACCACCTGAGCCAAAGTCAAGAAATCAAGAGTCAGATGCTTAACCAGTTGATCCACCCAGGAACACCGACTTTCTCCTGCCCCGTTTTCAATGGAAGACACCAGGACTCCGTGCAGGCTGTGCCCAAGATCAGAGCCAGTGGGAGTGCTGGAACTTAGTACTTGCCCAGAAAACCAGAGCTTGGTACCCAGCGCCCCCTGGGGGTGGCGGCCAGTTTCTGCTCAAGGGCCTGGGGTCCCTTCTTCCACCATGTCAAGAACCCCTCTGCCCTGCACTCTGTCTCCTCTCACGCTTTGGGGAATAGTGTCCTCAACGCTCTCTCCTGGCGCGACGTTCTCTGCTCCCGACACCCTGATGCCCTCCATGAAATATTTGTCACTAAGACCCTTGCAGGACTCCATAGCTTCAAATGCCCGGCTCATTCCAGCCCAGAGCTCAGAAACTCCCGATGGATCCCACACACCCCCACGATTTCCTTCTTTTTCTCTCCAACTTCTTTTAGTTGACAACTGTTTCCACCCAGGCACACTGCTGGTACTCCTTCCCCCCCCTGAAACCCCCACCACTTTTACTCCTGTTCCCCTCCCTTCCTTCCAGATTCCCTAGAACTCCAAAACTGGGCTGAGTTTTCCTCAGAGGTCCTTCATGTTGGTATTGAAGTAACTTTAAAATCGGTGGCTTTCTATCCCTCAACAAGGGTCTTCTCAGATCCTTGAGGAGGCCAGCAGTGCTGAGTCTTGGTGAAACCCACTTCCCTCTCCAGGACTACTACTGACCCTTAAGGGGGAGAACTGGGCCAAGGCACGAGGGGAGGTTTGGCCCTGTGTTTATGGAGGGGCCCCTGTGGAACTCTCTACCTCCAACCCCACTGACCCTTCCGCCTAAGACTGAGTTGCCCTGCACAGCAAGAACCACTGTTTTCTCCCCCTCTCCTCCCACTTGTCGCTCACCAGCTTCACCCTTTCATGACACCGTTCAGGTAAAAATTGCCATAGATTCTCTCCCATGTTTTCCTCATCTGCTCAATCTCCCTTCTCACAGGACACTGAAGCTCTCTTTGGCTTCCCGTGTGGGAGTTTTTCTTCCATTTTCTCTGTCACTCAGAAGCCTGACAAGACTCCATTTTGTCCCTGAGGTGAAAATACCTGGCAGTCTCTTCTTCGGCACAGAATCTCCCACTGCCCTACACAGTCAGCTCTGAGCTCTGTCCTTCCTGGTGAAGGCCTTCCTCCACACGCCAACACCCCCTGCTACCTCACCATTCCCTTAAACGCAACTACTTTCCCTCCCGCCATTTCCCCCATTCCCTTCCCGTTTCAAAAATCCACCCAAGGAGCTTCGTAAGCCAATGTTTCATTATCAAAGAGTGAAACAATTTTCGCTAAGTTAGCAGATTTTCCCTAAGGCATAAGAGGTTTAAGATTCAACACCCAGGTTTCTCTATTTTTAGAAAGACAAGCAGCCCTAAAGTTGTGTGAAATCAATTCCTCAGAAGTCCAGAAGCACCCCCCCCCACAAAGTCTGAAATCTCAGAAAATCTTTCCTAGATCAGGAGCAAGTCATCTGCCCCAGAGAGCCTCTGAGAGCTACCCCCTTTTCCTCAGACAAACGGTGTAGCCCTTGCCCATCCGACCCTTTTTAAGAAGAACTTCTCTGCCCCCATCGTTCATTAGAAGCACCTGAGACTTTACTAGAGCCTCTACCCGCCCCTGGATCCCTGGGGAGGTGGGAAGGACCATAGACTCAGGCGCAGCTCATGGTAAAGGGCACGATGTTCCTCTAGGGGGCAGCAGATCTCAGCCCAGGCTGCAGGTGAGACTCCCCCAGGCTCTCCACAAACACCGAGGCCTGGGAACCCGCCCAGGAGAATTAACTTTTAACCACAGGGATTGACCTTTGAAATAAATGCCTTCCAGCTGATTCGATGGTTGAGTCAGGCCTGGGAAACTGTTCTACACCTGATTTCGCTTACAACCAGGATGTATGATTTTGCTGAGTTTATAGACCAGGGGCAGAGCTAGAGTTGACCAAGAAGTTAACTTGAACTGGCCCTGGCATTGGTGGAGGTGGAGGACGGATTACTAGGACGTATGTGTGAGGGTTGTCACCATCGGAGAAGGCATCGGGTCATGCACCCAGCGACAGTAAGAAGCAGCCTGGTGAATGGCGGACTAGGGGCCATGAGCTCCTCACACTGAAGGAACAAAGGCCTCGCAGCAAGATAGTGCTCACAAAATTCAGGGATCTAGAGAAGATAAGTGTGGCTAGAGCCTCGATATTAGGAGGAAATTTAGCTTGACCTGAAGTTGTCAGGTGGATAAGGAATGAAGAAGATTCTGAGAAGTCACAGAACCCGTGGGCTGTACATGGAGACAAATCTAAGCAGGATCCCCTGTGAGATGTCATGCCGGCTGTTCATGGAAACCCCCTCAGTGCCTGGGCTATGTTCATTCCCACGTCGGAAAACAAAACAGTTAATGGCACACATAGTTGGAAGATAGGATGCCAATCATTTCTGCTGGAGAGGAGCCGTGAGTGTGGTGATCAAAAGAATCTAGGAGTCGTTTCTGCATTTCTGCTCTGGAAACAGCCTGGAAGGTCCCCACTCACTGGCCCAAAGGGAGGGGTCCTGAATAGGGGTTCTGTCGAGGGTGACACGGGGGGAGGATACTCTGAGTGGGGTCCTGCTGAGCACGGAGGCCAAGGAGATCCTGAATCTTGGATTTCCTGCTGCATAACAAGGGCGCTAAGCTGGAGAAGGAAATTTGGTCATTAGTAGCATCTGGGGAAGGGATGGGGGTAACATGGTCAGGGTTGTGTCTAACATGGTCCCTTAGGCAGTCAGGGTGGGGTGGACAGGCCAGGAATGAGAAGCTCAGCGTCTTAGGGGATTCCCCGGTCATCTGGGCATCAGGAAAGGGAGGCCTGAAGTCTGTCTACGGAAATGAAGGGAATGTGATGTTTTGTTTTTTAAAGATTGATTTTTTTTTAATGTACTCCCTACATACAACCCCGAGATCAAGGGTCACACGCTCTTCTGACTGAGTCAGCCAGGCGCCCCAGGACTGTGATGTTTTCAGGATTCCTCCTGAACTAGTAGACCCTGAGCCTGAGTTGACTTAAGAAGTTGCCACTCCTTGTAAAGCCCCTTTCTCTGCCTCCTCAGACTCTATCCTGAGATAGATGCCATAAATCTGAAGGACTGGGGAGAAATGAGACAAACTGCGGATGGTCACCAAGACTTGAGTTTTCTCCTGAGTGGGGACTAGAATCCTGAGGTGCAGTTGAGCTCCTGAAGTCAAAACCGCCATCCCCTGGGCGTCTATTCACTCTCTTTGCCCTCTCCCACCCTGTGTCCCCCTACGGCATGTTCAAATCTCAAGTCCATTCTCCTATAAAGAAGAAAGCTCTGCCTCCCTCTCTCCTTGCCTCCAGAAACTCTTCTTTCAACCTAAGGCCTGCAAAGCAGGTCCCACACCATCTCCACAATCCGTGCTCCCCCAACCAGCTGAAGCCTGCCTGACTCCCCCTAACCCTCCATGCAAACACCCTCCAAAGTCAAACCCAAGAATCCTCCTGCCAGACCCAAAGGGCTTCACTGACTCCTAACGCCAACTTGCGGAGGGGAGGGTGGTTCATCTGGAGGAATGTCGCGGCTTCTCACTTTGCCTTTGGGGACATGGGGGTCCAGAGACTCCTGGAATCACTGCCCCCTTGATCTCTCGTTGACCTGGTCCCAAGTAATCAATCAAACTCCAGTTTAGGTGATCCAAGGAGGACCTTTTGCAGATGCAATAAAAGTACTAAATTAGCTCATCTTCGGTTAATCTGAAAAGAGTGGGTCAGGTAGATCTGACTCGATCACATCCAGGACCTTCAGTAGAGGCGGGACCTCCATGGGGTTCAGAAACTGCCCCCCAGGGGCTTAGAGGAACACACCCATTTCTATATTCGGGGGCTTCCTGCTCTTCTGAATTCCAGCAGCACAGAGTAAGGGCTGATTGTTGGCCAGCCCTGGATGAGGCCGTGTGATTCGTACAGCAAAACGAATCACAGAACTCAGGAACAAAACTGGAGGTGAGTTGGGAGGGAACCTGGGTCCTGTGTGTTTCTGAGAGGAGGGATGGATTATTGGACCTCATTTTCTTTCCTAAGCATTAAAATGCCTGCCTCGAACGCTTCTCTGCTCTTTACAAGTATTAATTTATCTCATGCATCTAATTCATCTTATTGTAAACCAGATGGGAGGTGTTACTCATTTGACAGAGAAGGAACCTGAGCCATGGCACGGTAACCACTTTGAGGAGGGACCCACAGTTGTAATTTCTGAGCTGGGAGTAAGAACCCAGCAGTGTGGCTCCTGAGACCATGACCTCAACGGTGCCTCTCCCTGCCTGATGGCACCTCTCTCAAATTCCCGACTTTAAAGGGATCATGCATCTGCTTTGGGAATTCATCTCTAGAAGTTCCATTCGGGTCTTTTGTGTCTTCCTATTATCTCTTTATGTTCCTGCTTTCTCTCCGTGCTCTAACACAGGGGGTCCATTTCTCATGCCTGTTTTATACTCTTTCGCTACTAATCCAACCGTCTGCATCATTTCTCTGTCTACTGATTGATTTTCTTCTGCTGGTGGTGATTTGTATTTCTGTTTAGTCGCATGCCCCAGTAATTCTAGGTAGGAGACCATCAGTGTGCATTTGTGGGTGCTGGATATTGTGTTTCTTTAACTCATGTTGGGCTTTGTTTTGTGATGCAGTGAAGGTACTTCAGAAACACTTTGATCCTTTTAAGGATGGTTCTGAAATCTGTTGGGACCAGAACAGGCTTCAGGCCGTGGATAATTTGGCCCCACCACTGAGGCAATAGGCTTCTGAGCACTCTGTTTGAATCCCCTGGGATTAGGGGTCTTTCCACTCCGCTTGCTGGGCGCACAGATTCTTCCAAGCCCTGAGTGACCCCAGGATTTTCCAACCTGCTCCCTTTTGTGGTTCTTACTGAGCCCAGGTGCTTCCCACCCACTCATGGGCTCATCTGTTCTTGGATGGGGGGCTTCTGTGTAGATCTCCAGAGCTCACATGCTCTCTCTCCCTCTCTTCCTCTGTGTGTGTGTTTCTCTATGTCTCTCTCTCTCTCTCTCTCTCTTTTTCCCTGTGTTGCTTTCTTATCCTGTACTTGCCACTGTGATTTCCAGCAATCTTCACGCCGAGTTCTCAACTCAGGACACCCAGACTCTGTTGGGATTCCTGCTCCTTTCCTTGTTCTAAAGTCTGGAAACTCTGCAGGCTCTGAGCTGTGCGGTTGTAGAACCTCTTTTCTTCTTCCAGACCACTGTTCTGTGCTCCTCTCGTCCATGGGTCTAAAAAGCATTACTTCAGTACTCCCCCGGCTTTTTACGTATTCGATGCAAGAGTGACAAAAAGGAGTACTCTGCTTTGTTTTGAAATAATGTCTTGGTTAATAGCAACTAATGTTCTTCATTATTGTAGAATATATTTTTTTTTCTAGATCAGTTCTTAGGAGTTGAGAATAATTTCCATTTTTAATTCCGTGATCAGCTAATGATTGAATCGATCACACTCGATTCGTTAAGTGCTGATCGACTATGTAAATAGTCTTTGGTTTTTAATTGGAAAGTGACTTCAGGCTGAAATTACTAGAAAATTTACTAGAAAATTACCCCAGAAAGTAAAGGAGGAAAAAGAAACTCAGGGAATGGGGAAAGCCCTCAGCTACAATGTTCTCATTCATGTTTAGGGAAAACATTTTTTTCAAGATTTTATGTATTTATTTATTTATTTTAGAGCCAGAGAAAGAACATGAGCATGAGTTGAGGGAGGAGCAGAGGTGAGAAGGAGAAGCAGGCTCCACACTGAGCGCAGAGCCCGAGGCGGGACTCAATCTCACGACCCTGAGATCATGACCTGAGCCGAAACCAAGAGTCAGATGCCCAACCAAATGAGCCACCCCAGTGCCCCTAGAGAAAACCTCCTATCCACCTCCTTCATCTTCTCAACCTGCAGTACTCACCCCAGGCCCCAGATGGGGGCAGCTCCAGGGATGACGGGGGTGTCTTGATGTGAGAGGCCCCACTGGGGGTGGGATGTGAACCCCACATGAGCAGAGCCCTCCCAGAGAGTAAATGAACCGTCGAAGCCCTGCCAATATTATCTGAAATATGATTTATGGAAGTGAGAACAACATCCAGACCCTCGGAAGCTCCCTGCCCTGGCTCTGGGATCACGTGGCTTGGTCATTCACATGCCAGACGCCGGACGGTGCTGAATCCCTGAACTTCTCACCTAAGGTTTTCTATCTCCCCCTAACTGAATAAAGTCCCATTTGGACGTGTCCGTCTCTGGGGAACCCTCAAAAGTGCACACCAGCTGTGCCAAAGCACGTCCATATTCCTCTCTCCTTGCCAGGCCCTGGGGGTAACCCCGAGATTCAGAGTTTCCTGCAAGAATGGGGATTCCTTGAATCCCAAGAGTTGAGGAAGAATCACATTGCACTGATAGCAACTGCCCAGTGTCTCAAGAACAAGGACCCAAAGAAGAGCTGGTGACGATGTCTCCAGATGTTCCTAAGCATGCAGGATGTCAGACTGGATCATTCGTGAGGCCAACAAGAGTCCAAGGAGCCAATCTTTGTCCTGCTCTGATGGAGAGCCCCTTCGCCAGATCCCGGGACACAGAAGGGAGGACAATGTCTTCTCAGGTTTGTCTCTTCTATATGCATCTTCATGATCCTTTGGTGAGTGGCATCGGCTGGCCCAGTGGTCACACTGTCCTGAGCAGGACAGAATGAGGGGACTGGCCCCTGCACACAGGTGTTCCCTCTACACACGGGACAAAGGACTCGATGCTCGCAGTGTCCTTCTGCTTCTCTCTCCTATTTGCTCCTCAACAATGTGCCTCAAGCCATGGCCTGGGGCACTTTTCTCCTGGACTTGTTCAGAGCAGACATGGCTCCTGGGCATGGCTAGATCAGAGGCAAAGATTCAGGGAGAGGGTAGGTGATGTCCTCATGAGTTCTCCACGTGCCTTTCCCTCTTTCCAGTCCTCCCTGTGCTGATGTGGCTGACCTCCAACCTCCAAGTACCAGCCCAATGCCTGTGCCATCCCTGATCCCTCTCAGGGGATGCTGTGCTCCTCCATACATGGGATCTTGGTCGAGGACCTTCATGTGCCCAGATGGGAGCCCTGAAACATGAACCTTCATGGTCAAGTCCATGCCTGTTTCCTGCCTTTCTTCTTGCAGCCCCCAGCACTCAGCTGCCGTGGTTAGACTCCCTTGAAGTGGATTCAGATCCAAAAATTAAAGACAGAACCTGGATCCTCATTTTATTGGAAAGACAGTGGAATAGCGCAACTCTATACATTCATGATTCTTTCCTTTCCCAGACCAATGTAATGAAAATAAAATGTCAAATTAAATGCATGATTGTGAACCTTGTCCCTTTCTGCCTTGTGCTTGGGGCTTGGATGGGACCCAGAATTACAGAGGCCAAGGGGCAGGGAGGGAGCTTGGCAACCCAGTGACTTGGGACCCATCATCTGTCCCCTATGCTCCCCATTGCGCTTCCACCAGGGAGGTCCCTTTACCATGAGGGGCATCTGGGATTCTCAGAACTGCTGGATCCTACCTTCATCATTTCCTAGCTGTGTGATCACAGAACTTATGTTTGTTTCTGAGCCTCAAGTTCCTCCCTTTATAATGGAGGCTGATGTTCCTTACTTCAGGAGATAATTTTAGGATATCATAAACACACACACACACACACACACACACACACACACACGACATAATCACTGTGTGTGTGCAATTTATTTCCCCACATTTCTTGTGTTCCATTTTTTAAGAGAAACCTCGAGATCATTATAGTTTCACGTGTAGTTGTGACAAATATTAATGCGAGGGGTCCCAGAGAGACCCCTCATACCCCTTATCCAGGTTTCCCCAGTGGTAGCATCTCAGAAAACCAAAGTACAATAGCATAACTGGAATGTTGACCTGGTCACAGACAGGAACTGGAATCACCATTAGGATCCCTCGTTTTGTCCTTTTATGGCCACACACACACAACCCTCTCACACGCACTGCTTCCTTAACTCCTGGCAACCACTGAGATAGTCTCCATTTCTCTGTGTTTGTCATTTCAAGAAAATTATATATATATGGAATCATACAGAATGTAACTTCTGGGATTGGCTTTTTTCACTAGCCATAATCTCAAGAGTCGTTGAGATTTTTGTATGTCTCAATCATTTGTTCCTTTTTATTGCTGAGTACAGTTCCACTGCATGGATGGGCCACAGTTCAACCCTTTGCCCATTGGGACATCTGGGTTTTTTTGCAGCTCAGGGCTCTTATGAATAAAACTGCTGTAAACATTCAGTTACAGGTTTTTGTGTAAACACAAGTCATCATGTGGGATAAATGCCCAGGAATGCCACATCTAAATGTATGGTAATTGCATGCTTAATTTTGTAAAGAAATTGCCCAACTGTTCTCCAGATGGCTGTAACATTTTATGCTCCCACCAGCAGTGTACGAGTGAATCTCTTTCTCTGCATCCTCACCAACATTTTGTGGTGTCTCTGTTTATATTTTAGTGTTTCTGATAGTCCTTCAGTGGGTGGCATCAGTTGGCCCAGCTCAGGATCATGTGCCCTGAGCGGAGCTTAGCATGATGGGTCTGGCCTCTACCCAGAGGTCTCCTCTGTCCATCAGCGCAAAGTAGTGATAGCTCACTGCGGTTTCAGTTTGCAATCCCAACCAGCTAATGATGTTGTACATCTGTTCATGTGCTGATTTGCCATCTGTATATCCTCTTCAGTGATATGTCTCTTCATGTTTTTTTGCCCATTTTCTAGCTGGATTGTTTGCTTTCATTCTTACGAACTGAGAGTTCTTTATGTATTCTAGATACTAGTCCACTATAGGATACGCCTTATGCAAATATTTTCTCCCTCTTTGTGACTTGTCTTTTCAGCCTTTTCAAATTAGCTTTCACAGAGCCAAAGTTTTTCATTTTGACACAGTCCGATGTGTCAATTTTCTAATGAGTGGTGCTTTTGGTGTCAAATATAAGAACAGCTTTTTGTAGCCCTAGATCCTGAATATTTTTCTCCTACATTTTTCTAAAAGTCTTATAGTTTTACATTTTACATTGAAGGCCACGATGCATTTGAGTTAAATTTTAGTTCCGTGTGAGGTTTAGGTCAAAACCTCATTTTTTGTGTGTACCTATGGACATCATTGCTCCAGCACCACTTTTTTGAAAACCTTCTCATTTCTCCTGCAGGATAGTCAAAAATTAAGTGGCCTTATTTATATGGGTCAAATAATGCTCTCTGTATACTGTTCCATTGATCTACAGGTCTATCACTTGGTCTGTGCTACATAGTCTCAATTACTACAGGTGTATAATGAGTTATGAAATCCTGTAAACTAATTCTTCTTTAATCTTCTTTGATTTTTTAAAGATTTTATCCATTTATTTGAGAGAGAAAATGAAAGAGAGAGAGAGAGAGAGAGCACATGAGAGGGGGGAGGGTCAGAGGGAGAAGAAGACTCCCTGCCGGGCAGGGAGCCGGATCCTGATCGGGGACTCCAGGATCATGACCCAAGCTGAAGGCAGCTGCCTAACCAGCTGAGCCACCCAGGCGTCCCGAATCTTCTTTGATTTTCAAACACCAAACCAGCCATGCATCCCTGGAATACATTCCTTGTTCATCAGATCATTGTTTTTACGCATTGCTAATTGCTATGTAGCAATAATTTCTTAATGGCAAGTGTCCCCCTCTTTTATTGCATGGAAGATATTGTGTAGAATTGGTGTTAATTATTTTCACAGAGGGACGCCTGGTTGGCTCAGTTAAGTGTCTGCCTTCAGCTCAGGTCATGATCCCAAGGTCCCTGCGTCGGGCTTCCTGAGTCTGCTTCTCCCTCTCCCTCTGCCCCTCCCCCAAACTTGTGCTCTCACTCACTCGCTTGCTCTCTCTCACAAATAAATAAAATCTTTTAAAAAGAAGAAATGCTTCACAGAATTCTCCAGTGAAACCATCTGAGCCTGATCATTTCTTTGTCTTTCTTTCTTTTTTTTTTTATTTTAAAATTATGCTATTGGGTGATTCATGACAGTCTGGGGTTTTGTTTCATTTTGTTTTTGTTTTTGTTTTTTAGGATTGGTCCATTTCATCTAAGTTGTCAAGTTTTATGTGTATAGACTTGTTCAAAGTATCCCTTATTGTCTTTCTGATGTCTGCAGAATATGTAGCGATATCCTTGTTTCATTTCTGCTGTGGATAATTTGTCCCTTTTTTCTTAGCCTTGCCCAATCAATGTTTGTCTATTTTATTGGTCTTTCAAAGAATCAGTTTTTATTTCATTGACTTTATTGGGGTTTTTCTTTTTACTTGTTTTCCATTTTATTTCTGCTCTTTTTTTAAAGATTTTATTTATTTCAGAGAGAGAGAGGAGAGAGCACAAGCAGGGGGAGCGGCAGAGGGAGAGGGAGAGGCAGGCTTCCCGCTGAGCAGGGAGCCTGATGTGGGACTCGATCCCAGGACCCTGGGATCCTGACCTGAGCCACAGGCAGATGCTTAACCGACTGAGACACCCAGGCGCACCTATTCCTGCTCTTATCATTATTATCTGTTCCTTCTGCTTCCTTTGGTTCAGTCTGCTATTCTTATTCTAGAGTCTTGAAGTGGCAGATTCTCATTAGGAGAATTTTCCCTTTTTCTAATGAATGAATTTAGTGCTAGAAATTTCTTTGTCACCACTGCTGTGGTTGTGCTTCACAAATGTTGCACTTTAATTTTACTCATGTATTTTCTACTTCCCTTGAGATTTGTTCTTTGATCAATGGGTCACTTAGTAACATGTTTTTGAGTTTCCAAGAGTTGGAGATTCTTATGTTGTCTTTCTGTTACTGATTTCTAGTTTGATTCCACTGAGGTTAGAGAACACACCATATGTATATATGATTCAGTTCTTTAAGTGGGTTGAGGTTTGTTTTATGGCCCAGGAGATGGTCTATTTTAGTATGTGTTCTGTGGACACTTGAAAAGAACGTGAATTCTGCTGTTGTTGGTTGAAGTATTCTGCAAATGTTGATAGGATCCTGTTGGTTGATGGGGTTGTGTGTTACCACCTCTGATTGGTTCTACTTTCTACTTGCTCTGTTTTCAGGGGGGAAATTGGAATAAATTCAAAAGTTGTGCGACTACTGCCATCTTCCCAGAATCCCCTAGAGCAGTGTTAATTTGCATTTGTATGATCATTGGCTTCTTTTCTATGTTGGAGGGCCATTTAGACTGACCTTTTTGATCAAATCTTTGTCCAGTTTTCTATTAGGTTGGTCTTTTTCTTAATTTTTAAGAACACCTTGATATCTAGAGAGGAGCAGTTTTTTGAAAAATTAATTGAAAATATTTTTTCTCCATCTGTTGTCTTTTGACTCTACTTCTGGGTAGATAAACCTACATATCTTATTTTCATGTAGGTGAGATTATCAGTGGTGTCTTTATTGACTTTTTAAAGTATTTCAATGTTTAAACAAGATCCTATTAAAAAAGAAAACTAGGGGCACCTGGGTGGCTCAGTCATTAAGCATCTGCCTTTGGCTCAGGTCATGATCCTAGGGTCCTGGGATCGAGCCCCACATCAGGCTCCCTGCTCAGCGGGAAGTCTGCTTCTCCCTCTCCCACTCCCCTGCTTGTGTTCCCTCTCTTGCTGTGTGTCTCTCTCTGTCAAATAAATAAATAAAATCTTTTTTTAAAAAAAGAAAGAAATACTAATACATAATACAAAAGCACAATTGTGGTGCAGTCAGTGGGAAAATGTCAGGGTGGGGAAAAAAACTGAAGAATATGTTCAAAATAAACTCACTCCTTAAAGATGGGAGCAGGGGAGCTGGGGCCAGAAATAGCGATCATTTTCAGGCAACCAGCTCACATTTACTGAACACCAGCTATGAGTGAGCCACAATCCAGTGGGCAGATGACATTAAACATTTAAAAAGTTCCACACTATTGCAAGAACTAAACAGATTAAGAGCACAACCCAAAAGATGTCCACAGATCATTGGACTGTCTGAAATTTTAGCTTACACTGCATTTTCTTCTGGACATGGATCCTATAAGTCCTTCAGAAGCAAGCAAATCTAACCTAAACTAACCAGGCGGTTAAATCACCCAAGCAAAATAGGTGGTCCATTTAGCTGGCCTCCATACTACAGTAAATCCTACTCAATAAGTGCTTTTTAAAAAAAAAATTTATTTATTTGAAAGAGAGAGAGAGACCTAGCACAAGCGGAGGGGAGGAGCAAGCAGAAGCAGAAGCAGACTCCCCGCCAAGCAGGGAGCCCAACCCGGGGCTTGATTCCAAGACCCCGAGATCACTACCTGAGCCAAAGGCAGATGCTTAACCCACTGAGCCACCCAGGTGTCCCTGCCCCTGTTTTTTGAGCAATCTCCCCATGACTTGCCCTGTGCCAGGTAAAGTAGATCATGGAAAAAGTTTGTAACACATGCCTTCCCTTCCTCCTGTAAATCCTAATTATCTTGCTAGCCAAGATTTCTAACCTAAACCTAGATTAGAGACACGCAGCTCTGAAAGTGCTCAGGAATGGTAATTAGTACATGCTGTAATCCACCCCCTAGCACAGTGCCTGGCACACAGTAGGGCCTCCGTAAGCATTTGTTAAACGAATTGAAGAGTGGATAGATGAATGGGTCTGTGGCACGGACGTGAACCTTCAAATCCCAGCATCTGCATGCAACCCTAGGCTTCACTTTCTTTCCTAAAAAAAAAAAAAAAAGTTCTCTGCAAATATTTTGTAAAATAATTTGACCTGGACAGACAATTTTCCTAATTTTGTTTAGTTGTTTATCTGTGCTCTCTTTTCATTCACTGAGCATCCGTAGCACTGTTATTTTGAATTCTCTGTCTGGGGATTTATGTATTTCCATTTCTTTGGGGTTGATTTCTGGAGATTTAATTTGTTCCTTTGGATAGGCAATGTTTCCCTGTCTTGGAGGCGTGGGAAGGCAGACTCAGCATTTGAAAAATCAGACCTTTCTCCCAGTCTTTATGGTATGGTTTCATCCTGTGAGTGCTTTCTCCAACCAGCCCAGCTTGAGATTCTGAAGTCCTCTCAAGATTATTAGGACGCATCCGCTCTGGCCTCCCAGGGGGTCAGCTAACCGAAGAGGTTAGCCAGCTTCTGCTCAGGAGCTCTCCCTGGTGTCTGTCCGCGATACTGCGGCCTCCCCGTTGTTGCCGTAAGCCTTGGGACTGGAGCTCCACCTAGTGTCCTTCTGTGGTACTGCACGCTCTGTTGCTCGACCAAACCAATTTGATCACTCCAAAACTGGGATCCCAATTCTGTCCGCACTTAGATCCAGGCGAGATAGACACCCGTCCCCCTAGCTGCACCCAAAATACTCAGAAACGTTGGACATACATTCCACTCCTTTCCCTCTCCAGGGCTTCCTCCCTATCGTGCCATACGGTGCGATGGGGATGGGACTTTGCCTAGGACTGCCACGAATTTCCCTACCAGGTTTCACACCGGCCTGGCGGTGCAGGAACCTCTCAACTGGCTTCTGGGTTTCTCACAAAGGTAACTGGTCCGTGTGTTGTCAAATCCGTCTCTGTGGCGGAAGGAGGGTTTCCGATTCTGCCATCTTGCTGACATCCGTGTAAGGGCATCCACCTCGGAGACCATGGAACCCCACAAAAGGTGTCCCTATAGACATAAACCCTTTTGTTGTTGCTTGTTTTGCTGTGTAACAATTCATCCTCCAACCCAGTGGGATATAAGGTGTTCCATTCCTGGAGTCCAGCGGCTCAGTGTTTAATGGAAAAGGAGAAAGAAAACTAGTATTTGTTTATGGCTTTCCCCCCCAAGACCCCAAGGAGGTCATCCAATTCATGAAAGACTGTTAAATATCTAATCGGTCTGCCCGGGCTCTCGGTTTCTGCTATATTAGGACACAAAGGGCAGATTTTCTTGCATTCCTGGGATATAGCTCACTTGGTCATGGTGTGTAATTCTTTTTGTGTATGTTGCTGGGTTTGGTTTGCCAGTGCGTGGTTGAGGGTCTTCGCATCCCTACTCATTAGAGACGCTGCTCTCTAGTTTTCCCTTCTTGTGATGTCTTTGGTTTTGGTATCGGGAATATCGGCCTCAGAAAAATGAGTCGGTGAGTGTTTGCCCTCTTCTTTTTCGTTTAGGGTGTGAAAAGACTTGGTATTATTTCTTCTTTGAATGCTGGTTAGAATTCAGCAGGGAAGCTGTCGATACCTGCCTTTTCACCCCTTCACACGGGTTTCTGCAGAAGGACATTTTTTTTTTAGGTTTTTTTTTTTAAGTTTTTATTTATTTAAGTAATCTCTACAGCCAACGTGGGGCACTCACGGCCCTGAGATCGGGCATCCCACGCTCCTCCAACTGAGCCAGCCAGGCGTTCCCAGAAGGATGTTTTTAATTTTGATGAAATCCAATGTATCTATGTTTTATGAACTACACTTTTGGTGCCACATCTAGAACTATTCCCATAGTACTAGATACTGACAGTTTTATCCTATGTTTTTTTTTTTTGTAACAATTTTATGTTTAGTGGGGTTATAAATAGTCTGTGATCTATTTAAAGTCCACTTCTGCATAAGGTGTGAAGTTTATATGGGGGTTCATTTCCACCCCCCTCGGAAGGTCTAATTACTCAAATGCCTTTTGTTGAAAAGGCTATCCTTTCTCCGGTGAATTGCTCTTGCACCTTTGTGCAACATCAGGCAGGCATATTTGTGTTCCACTGATCTGTATGTCTATCCCTTTTTGCACACTACTCTGTCTTGATTACTGCAGCTATTTGGTGGGCCTTAATCTATGGAGAGTGACTCCCCCCACTGTATTCTTTTTAAAGACAAGCTACAGACTCAGAGAAAATATTTGCAAAATACCTGCAACTTGGGGCACCTGGGTGGCTTGGTTGGTCAAGCGGCCGACTCTTGATTTTGGCTCAGGTCATGGGCTTGGCATTCTGGGATCCAGCCCAGTCGGGTTCTGCACTCAGCAGGGAGTCTGCTTGAGGATTCTTTCTCTCCCTCTGCCCCTCCCCCCATGTACTTTTTCTCTCTCTCAAATAAATAAATCTATTTTAAAAATACCTGACAAAAGACCACTATCTAGAATATATAAAGACTCAACAGTAAAAAAAAGTAATTCAATTTAGAAAATGCGCAAATATCTGAAGAGACATTTCACCAGATGAATTCTGTCGAACATAGGAGCAAGAAGTAAAATTTTACAAACTGTCCCAGTGAATAGAGGAGGGAATATCTCCCAACTTGTGTCACAAGAATGGTTTCCCCCACGTTTATCACACCTGATGCTCTTCACTCTCTCTTGAGGATGGGATTTTACCTCTGGGAGCACTTTTTTTCCGCAGGAAGAACTTCTTTGGTATTTCCTGTAGCGCTTGTCTGCTCACAACCAACCCTCTTCGTGTCCTTTTGCCCGAAATTGTATTTTTCCCACCTTCATCCATGGCAGGTGTTTTCACTGGATGTAGAATTGTGTTGACAGTCTAGATTGTCTAGAAATACCAGGGTTTCTTTTTTTTTAAATATTTTTTTAAGAAGTGGGGTGGGGAGAGGGAGAAGCAGACTCCCCCGCTGAGCAGGGAGCCCGACTCGGGGCTCGATCCCAGGACCCTGAGATCATGACCTGAGCTGAAGGCAGACGCTTAACCGACTGAGCCTCCCAAGTGCCCCTGGACACCATGGTTTCTGAGGGAGGTCAGTGGAAATTCAAATTGTTGTTCCCCTGTATGGGATGTGTCATTTTTTCCTCTGTTTTCTCATTGTCTTTGGTTTTCAGGAGTTTGTGATGTGCTTGTATATGGTTTTCTTCATATTTATTCTACTTGGAGTTCGCTGAGTTTGTTGAGCCTGGAAAATGTATGTCTTTGACCAACACAGTGTCTTTTGTTTGTTTGTTTGTTTGTTTGTTTGGGCACATGCCCTGAGGTCTCCCGTGATTATTTCAAAGTTGGCAGCGCTCCAGGAATCGGGGCAGAGTTTATCCTTAGAATTTGGTTCTTACTCCTCTGTGGTTCTCTCACTTCCAGAATTCCCCCTCTCCTCCATTTAAACTTCTGGCTGCCTTTCTGCCCTGAACTCTGATCCCTGGCACCCTAGGGCTACAATTTCCATTCTATCTCCTTAGCCATGGCCCTGGGGCTTGGGAGTGCTGTCCAAATAGAAATCAGCGAACTTATCTTCATTATCTCTGCCAGTTGCAGGGTGAGACAGTGTCTGCTTATGGACACTTTCCAGTGTCTTTAACAGTTATGTTTCTATTATATCCAGTTTTTATACTAGTTATCCACACACAGGTATATGTAGCCACTTCACTTCCTCAGCGTTACTAGAAATAGTTCTCTCTTTAATTTGAATTTCTTAGTATGAGTGAGATCACATCTCTTTTCACATAGAGAAGGGCCATTTTATATCTTTGTGTGTGTGAATTGTCTGCTTATGGCATTTTCCCACTTTTATAATTGGAATCTTAGTCCAATATTTTAGAATTTTCACATATTCGGGATATTAGCCCTTTATCTGGAATACATGTTGCAAATATTTTCCCCTGGTTTGGTTTGCCAGTGGCCTTCTGTGTTGTTTATGGTGATTCTTGCCTTGTACTGTTTTGTAAATTTGGGGGTAGTCAAATTTATCAGTCTTTTTTTTTAGAGAGAGAAAGAGCATGAGCAGGGTGGAGGGGGGCAGAAGGGCAGAAGGAGAGAGAGAATCTCAAGCAGACTCCACACTGAGTGTGGAGCCAGATGTGGGGCTCAATATCACCACCCTGAGATCGTTACCTAAGCTGAAAGTCAGATGCTCAACTGACTGAGCCACCCAGGCACCACATCAGTCTTTTAATTGCCTCTGGATCTTTTTTTTTTTTTGAAGATTTTATTTTATTTGACAGAGAGAGACACAGCGAGAGAGGGAACACAAGCAGGGGGAGTGGGAGAGGGAGAAGCAGGCTTCCCGCGGAGCAGGGAGCCCCATGCGGGGCTCGATCCCAGGACTCTGGGTTCACGACCTGAGCTGAAGGCAGACGCTTAACCAACTGAGCCACCCAGGTGCTCCTAATTGCCTCTGGATCTTGAGGCAGAGCTCAAAAGGCTTTCCCTGGGTGGAGATTAATGAGAATTTCATGCATGTTCTCTTGTAGTTCTTGCATGGTTTTGTTTTTTACATTTAGATCCCTGATCTATTTAAAAGTTATTCTTGTTTATGGTGAAAGGTATAAATCTAATTTTTTTTCCCCAAATGGCTGGCCAGTTGTTCCAAAACCATTTACTTAAAAAATTCCACCTTTTGCCCTACTGATTTGAAATACCATTCTTACACGAAATTTCTGCATGTACTTGAGTCTTTTTCTGGGATTTCTGTTCCATTCCACTGGTCTATGTGTCTCTTTTTCCACTAATACCATGTATGTTTGTAGAGGTTTTATAGGACATTTCAATATCTGGTAGGACCAGGCCCCCCACGTTGATGTTTCTCTTTAACTTTTGATTATTGTTGCATTGGTGTTTTCCCATATAAACATCAGCATGAGTTTATCAAGTTCATTAAAAAAGCTATTTGATATTTTATTGATATTTCATTAAATTATAACCTAAGGAGAACAAAAATGTTTATGATGCAGAGCTATCCTATTTCATCTGTCCAAGTGTACTTTTGTGTTTTGTTGGAATGTTGTAGTATTTTCTTTGTATAGATTTGGTACATTTCTTGTTAACTTTATTCCTAAGTATTTAATATTCTTTGTTGCTACTATAAATGGGGCTTTTCTCTACAATTATTTCCTTTAGCAAGAGATTGTGTCTATGAATACCATTGATTTTTTAATATATTCTGCTACTTTACTGATATTTAATATAGTTAGTTTTATCATGGACTCTCTAGGGTTTTCTATGTATACTACATGATCTGCAAATAAACATAGTTTTCCTTTTTTATTTTTTCTTATGCCTCCAATTGATTTCTCTTCTCTAATTGTATTGGCTAGTGTCCCTAGTACAATGTGAAATAGAAGCAGAGAATGTAGGAATCCTTTACTTGTTCCTGATATAGAGGAACCATCAGAGACTTAGTTTTTTTCCCAGCAAGTAAGATACTAGCATTAGGACTGAGGTATATATGTTAAGAACAATCCCAAAAGCTGAGTGGGGTGGAGCTGGGCATTGGGATAAGAGTTTGCTAAGACTTTGATTCCCTGGTGACCAAATCAAAATAAAAACGACATAGAAAATAATTCTAAGCCTGTAAAAGCCCTCCATCTGAGTAGTGGAAAGGGCTATGGGAGGCTTCCAGCTACCATGCTGCTTTCTTCCTGCTCAGCTCAGAGATTTCTTGCCCCATTCCTCATCTACATTTGGGACTTTCATGTCATTTGTTGGGCTAGTCCTGAAGAGTGTTAAATTCCTCAAGCCCCTTGCACACTGCAGTTTCTGAGTAACCTTCTTCTCTCTAACCTTGTCATAACTGACTTCCCCCTTCATCCTGTTGACCAGCAGTGGCCTTGGCTTAGGTAACTACAGAATCTATACAGAATAGGACAATAAAATTATCTCTAAAAATATAAGGATTATACAAAGGTATGGTATTATTTTGCTGTTACTGAGGCTTTCTATAGGAATTACCTTAGTTTGGTTTTGTGGTTCTGTCCATATTATTTATATCCAGGGACATTGATTTCTTCGTGTTCATTTGGGTGGTACCAGGTGAACATAATAGGCATCATTCAGTTTTATCCCACATCCTTCATAGTAAGGTTTAAATGAGTCTAGCAAAAATTTAAGGTCATTTGGGTAGTGGGCAGACTACTCCCTTTCTAACTTTCAAGTCTGAGCTTATTTCACTGCACTCTAGTGTTTCTGGGATGATGGGGGCCAGTGTGGAATGCAGAATTGGTAAGAAAAATGGGTCCACGCTGTACCAAGCAGTGATATGTGGTGACGTCCCAGAAGCAGAAAAGTGATGATGATGGTAACAGAATGTCCTCTAAAGAGATTAAGAGAATAGACACAAGAGAAAACAGAATTTCAGCCAGAGAAAGGCAAGGAAATGGGCAGATTCCATACATAAGGAGGCAGGAAAGGTGATGGCTTGAACATTATTGAAAACCAAGACCAAAACTCTTTCATGAAGCAAGCAGCCTGAGGACAGTGGTGCCCTCAACAATTATATCAGGAAGATCACCCCACTGATATAGTTAAATATTTTAAATAAACAAGACCTACAATCCTAGCTATGCTTTCTTTTCTCTAAGAAGTTCATTTTAAGGCAAAGTTTCAGAATTAATGCTCTCCTTCATGTCACCTTTTCTCTTTACCCATGGCTGGGGGTTCCTGTCTGGTCTTGGCAGGATCATGTAGCACCGAGGAGCAAACCTGCATCCCAGTAACCCCGGGATGGAGGCCAGGATGGAGACCTCCACAGCCACCGTGGTCCTCCTTTGGTGCTCTGGTAGGCAGGCAGGAAGGACACCCAGAAACTGCAGAATGCCGGCATCCTGCACGTGTGGACTCGGACTCACTGAAGGTGTCAGGGTGGTTCCTGGTTGCAAAAGCAACAGAGAAGTTGACTGAGGCTAGGATGCTCATGTTGCTTGGGACCCAGTAGAAGGTGGTGGCTGAACCGTTTTTACACTTTATGCTCATGCGTCCAGGCTGGGGCTGCAGGTCTGTGTCTGGGAAGCGAGGAGAGTTCACCAGCCACACTCCACAGAGCATCTGTGGGACCAGGGAGCAGATGAGAATGAAGGAGTTAGAGGCTCCAGGCCCCATGCACACTGCCTGGCTCTGCTCTCTGGCCCCGTGGCCACAAAAGCCAGAACTACAGTGAGGGTTCTTCGTGAAAATGATGGGAAGAGCTACTGTGAACACAACTCCAAAGGTCATTTGTCAGAGGAGGCAGGTCACGGTGGAAGGACAACCGGTGAAGAGCAAGGAGCAAGAAGAGGAAGCAGGGGTCAGGACAATGCACAGAATGAAGCTGAGGGACTGATGATTTGCGTTCACCATGGGAGTGTTCTGATGCCTCACAAAGACCCCCAGAGCCAGAGCTGTGAGGAGAGAGAAGGAAAGGGCTGGGCAGGGCCTGCCCGTTCCCAGGGGTTCTCCCATGGCCAGGAAGATGGTGGCCCGGGGGAGACAACCGTCTCTCCCCTTGTTTGGGTACTGGTCCTCCAGGCACCTCTCACACCGGTCCAAGTCTGAAAGGGACAGGAGGGTGTATAGCACGAATGGGTTCAGGGCGCCTGGGTGGCTCAGTCGGTTAAGCATCTGCCTTCAGCTCAAGTCATGATCCCAGGGTCCTGGGATCGAGTCCCATATGGGGCTCCCTGCTCAGCACAGAGTCTGCTTCTCCCTCTGACCCTCCCCTTACTTGTGCTCTCTCTCTCTCTCTCTCTCTCTCTCAAATAACTAAATAAAGTCTTAAAAAAAAAAAGGGAATGGGTTCAGAAATAGTACTCTGATTCCAGCTAAAGAGCCCAGCACTAATATCCTAATATTTGTGTAGCTTCTTGTTAGCGACTTCTTTCTTTCACACACATATCCTCGTTTGGTCTTATACTCTGAGAAGCCAGAGCATGAGGCCCTGATAGTCACAGGGCGGAGTAACAGCTTTACCTTGTTGCTCTTGTTCAAGGGCGTGTGAACTCCCATCATATTTGCCTTTTAGGGATAAACACCTTTTTCCCCCACAGGAGAGACTGAATAAGGACAGTTTGTGGATTAGCAGATTTTTATCCTGGTTCTGTTTTTACACTGAAAAGATTTGTTCTCAGGATGCCTGCGTAGCTCAGCGGGTAAAACATCTGACTCTTGATTTCGGCTCAGGTCATGATCTCAGGGTCGTGAGATCAAGCCCAACTTCCAGCTCCACAATGAGTGCAGAGTCTGCTTAAGATTCTCTCTCTCTCTCTCTCTCCCTCTGCCCCTCCCCCCACTCGTGTACTCTCAATATAAACAAATAAATTTAAAAAATAAATAAATAAATAAATAAGTTAAAATCTTTGTTAAAAAAAGGAAAAGATCTGTTCTATGGCTTTCCATAGGGATATGAATCCATCAATTGGACAATTTTCATCTCTCTGAACTTCACCACCTATGACAAGTTTTCCATGAGCTCTTCTCTAACGGGCATTGAGCCAAACATTTTTACAAACTCTTTCACTTAAAAAAAAAAAAAAAAGCGACCAGTAAGTGTGGGGGTTAAGTTAAGCAGCTTTATCCCAATTGCATAAAGAAAAAGCTGATGCTTTCAAAGGTCAAGGTATCAGTCTAAGTCAATGGCTTGAATTTGCTGTTAGAAAAAAGTCCCCAAACCTTAATAATGCCCTACAAGGCCCTAAATGATATGGACTGGCCTGTCTCTTCTTGTCTCACCCTGTACCACCTCTCCAGCCCTCCCTCAGTTCCAACAGAGGAGACTTCTAGGTCCTCGGAAGAGTCACACTGCCTCCCCTTCAGGTTTTTACACCTGCCTATCCCTGTGCTGGGAATGCTCCCGGGGCAGCTAGAAAGTTCACTTAGGTAGCTCCCACTTAGTTCATTTTAATGTTACTTCCTAAAAGAAAAGCATTCACTGCCAAGAAAGACCCATCCATGTGACTTTACTTGTGTTATTTTATGGCCTCATTGTTCTCTGTACAATTCACTTCACGTCCCTCCTCACAGTATTATGATTACATACCTGTGGGGTTGTTTGATTAACGCCAATCTCTACGGAAAGGTAAAGTGCATAAATTTAGACATCATTCCTCATTTCACACCGTATTATCCCCAGTACTTAGCTCAGTACTTGGCACATAGTAGATGTGACAAATATGTCTTTAGAGAACGCATGAATCAGCCCTCTGGTCCTCAGAATTACACTGATGGCTTTCCTGGATCTCCCTCTTATAGATGGCTAAGATTGTGGGATCTGGCCCTTTTAATAAATCTTTTTACATCCAGTACATCCTTCTTTATGTATATGTTCTGTTGGTTCTGTCTCTCTGGCAACACTGGCCAATACAGATGACTATTACCAAAAACAGGAACAAAAAAACAGAAAATAACAATTGTTGACGAGGATGTGGAGAAATTGAAACTCTTGTCCATTGCTGGCAGAATGTAAAATGGTGCAGATGCCTTGGAAAAGTGGTATGGTTCCTATGGAAAATGGTATCATGGGTCCTCAAAAAATTATATATAAAATTACCATATGATCTACCAATTCACTTCTGGGTATATGCCCCAAAGAATTAAAAGTATAATGGTGGTTGCCAGGGGCTGGAGGAAGAGAGAGCAATGGAGAGTTACTGTTTCAGCTGGGGAAGATTAAAAAGTTCTGGAGATGGATGGTGGTGATGTTTGTACAACAGTATAAATGCACTTAGACCACTGAGCCACGCTACCTGCGTAACAACATAAATATACTTAATGATACTGAACTGTATACTTAAAAATAGTTCAAATGGTAACTGTAGGCCATGGGTATTTTACCACAATAAAAATCATGAACTACAAAGAAACCATATGGTTCTAAGCCAAATAGGTCTGGTGCCTGGCCCACCATTTCAGATGAAATCTACCTTCCAGGATCAGATCCCACAATGGCTATGTCTTCTATTGATCCTACTTCCAATCTGATCAGGAAAATGCCAGGCAGAGCCCATGCCACAGCCTATACAGCGCTGTAGACAATATAACTACATGCAGACATGTAGTCACTTCAAAATACTGTAGAGGAATCATGTCCAAAGAAGGATCCAGGGAGCGTTCCTATTCCTCCAGTGGTGCCGCCACCTCTGAGCACCCAAGAGCTGCATACCAGAAACTTCTGAAAAAATGTTCTCTGGGTATTTAGAAGCAGACTCTCCTGAGGACTGTCCCAGATTCAGGCATATCTCCTCTGTGATGAGAAAATATCAGAGTCCCATGAAAACCATAACCACTCTGAAATGTGGACCTTGGAGCAACATCCCAGTGAGGGCAGATGATCCATACCTTCGCTATTCTTGCATAAGGGCTGTGAAGATCTCACAATCACCAGGGAATCTGTACCTCTATGAATGGCAACCATTGTAGCTGTTGGTTCTGTTTCTCCAATCAATGGATTATCAAACACCTCCTCATGGCATCTCTCACTAACAGAAAGAGTGTCTGAAAAGGCAACACCGATCCCTCTCTTGACCATTTCTTCTCTCCATGCTGAGAGAAACTGTTCATCTATCCTGTCATCTGAGGCAGCAAGTCCCACTCAGGTCCATCCAAAATGAGCATCAGCTGGCCCAGGGCCTGGGGCAAGGAGTCATCTTCGGGGTCCAAAGATGATAAAAGGATGGGTATTGGAGTTTGTTACTCTGCATGGGATCATAGGGGCCATATATGATCTGAATGGGAAAGAAAGAAAAGCCATTTGGGGTTTTAAATAAGTAGAAATTAATTGCAATGAAATAATTATTGCAATGAAATTAAAACAGCCCTTCTTGGCCCTTCCTATAAGTAGATTTAAAATATTGTGAAATTCATTTTAAATTAGGTATTAGTAGGTTCAAAAGAGGAGAGCAATATCATCAGCCTAATGGTCATGTACCCACCCTTCCTTTCTTCTTTGGAAGTCAAACGCCGAGGTACAGAATTTTCTGGCATCCCAGGTATCTCTACCACAACACATGCCAAAGGAGTCTGTGAACTCCGCATCACCTGGGGAAACCTGCAGAGCTCAAGAAGTGTCCGCCCTATCTGGACAGATGGAGTGAGATGGCATCTCCAATAAGAGATGCTGACTCATGGTCTCCTCTGACAGCTGTGATTTGACATAGTCCTATCCCTTCCAAACAGCCACCTCATGGAGTTTTCCAGAATCTTCTTATCCCTGTGGCAGGCATTGTTGGGCAAAGATCAGAGCAAGTTCTAGAGCCAGTACCTGCTGGAAGTGTTTGTGGAGCCACCTGCAGGAAGAGGACAGAATCCTAAATCTGCTCTGAACTTTCAAGGGACTGTAACTTCTAGTTGGACCAAATCTCCTGGCCAGAGTTCAGGGGGTCTCTAATGTGGGCAACAGCCTCCCCAGTACCCTTATGTGCATATGGGTCCACTTCATTCTCTTGATATTGCAACCTCACTTCCACGTGTTCATATGTCCTCAATAAGCTGCCAGACCACCATGAACTTGGTAAGGTCCTTTATGATTTCAGGGAATACTAGGACCAAGGAGATAACTTACACAGTGATTCAAATGGAGAATTAAAATTTCCATTTATTAGAATGTTTGAGTGCTCTTAGGAATGCAGAAGGGTGCAGCCCTTATGGAAATAGCATGGTGATTCCTCAAAAATTAAATGTAGAGTTACCATATGATTCAGCGATTCCACTTCTGAGTATATATTCAAAAGAATTGAAAGCAGGGTCTCAAAGAGATATTTGTACACCCGTGTTCATAGCGGCATTATTTGCAGTGGCCAAAGGTGGATGAGGGATAAGCAAAACGTGGTATATACATGCAAGGGAGCATTATTCACCCTAAAAAGTAGGACATTCTGGGGCATCTGGGATGGAGCCTGGCATCAGGCTCTCTGCTCCAGCATGGAGCCCACTTTTCCCTCTCCCCCTCGCCCTGCTCATGCTTGCGCATGCTCTCTCTCCGTCTCCCTGAAATAAATAAGATCTTTAAAAAAAAAGACATTCTGACACATGCTATAATATGGATGAAACTTGAAGACATTCTGCTAAGTGAATTCAGCCAGAGTCACAAAAAGACAAATACTGTATGATTCCACTCATATGAGATATCTCAAGTAGTCAAATTCATAGAGCCAGAAGGCAGAATGGAGGTTGCCAGAGGCTGGAGGAGGGGGGAATGGAGAGTTAGTGTTGAACAGATAGAGTTTCAGGTTTGCAAGATGAAAAGAGTTCTGGAGATGGATGGAGGGGATGGCTGCACAACAATGTGAATCACACTTAAACCTAGTTACGGTGGTAAATTTTATGTTCTGTGTTTTGTACCACGAATTTTAAAATGTTTCCCTCTTAAACAGATATTTGTAGTGATGTTTCTCACATGGACTACCTTTGTGCACTCATCTGGAACCATAATCTGCTCTACAGAGAGTCTGAGAGATGCTGGTTCAGTGTAGAAGGCAGGAGACCAATGAGCAGGACAGTGTGGTGGTTAAGAACATGGGTCCTGAAGCCTTCTGCTGGTGTGTGGATCACGTGTCTGCCCTTATCAAGCCTCTTAATTTCAGTGTGCTTCTGTTTCCTCATCTGTAAAATGGGAATAGTAATAGTGCTTGGTGAGACTGAAATCAGTTAATATTTGTAAGACTCTCAGAAGAGTTAGTGCCTAGTTCATGGTGATACAGAATAGCCATCTACTCCTTCTGCGGCTCATCTGTTGATCCTTGTGAGGTAGTGAAGATCCTTGACTTTTAAGTGCATGCCTGAGTCTCTCCTGATGATGGAATCTTGTTGTCTGAACTGGAACACACCCTTCAGATGTGCTTCTGATATTGGGCTTTGTGGCGTAACTGCCCTCAGACATTGATGGATGCACCATCAGGGGCATCCACCTGGGGCTCATCTGCAAGCAGATCCTCACCCAGCTCCCTGATCACCCCCACCCAGGAACACATGTTATCTCACCTGTGAACCCCAAATGTGGGAGGCACGTGTGAGCAGGGAGCATGCTTCTTCCACCCATCGTTGTGCATCTGGTGTCTGGCAGGGAGAGGCTAACATGTCATCCGTGCTCAGTAAATAGGTTTGAATGAATTAAAGAAGGAATGTTTTAAATGGAAGCAGCCTTCAATAGGGTGATCATGTACAGTCTCACAACAGAGTTTCTGAGAAAAGACCGTGGAGTAAAAAAGAGAGAAGTTCAAGGTCTAGGCCACATACAATGGAATGTGCAATAACAAAAGGAAGAAAAGTAGAATTTTGCCATTAGGGAGATTTGTGCTTCCAACTACAATGAAGAAACTCTCTGGTTTGTACTGGGGTAGAGCATATGACTTAGGTCTAAAGTCCGCTTCTTCCTCCCTTACACCCACAAACATACCATAGGCTGGTTACAAGAGTTGGAAGCCATTAAGAGCCAGGACCCTCAAGCAAAAATAGTAACATGCATCAGCTGATGAATGCACAGTATCATTCAATTGTGGAGCTGTAGTTGATTGCCAAGGAGGATGGACTAGAGGAGTATTGACAAAAAGAAAAGCCATCGATCTATTTATTTCACCCTCTTTATATTGGTAATCTCTCAGAGAAGAAAACCAAAGGATTACCCACTGACTTCCAAGAACGTCCCAACATCCCTGCAGAATCCTGCCCAGATTCTACCTTACATCTGCATTCCTCCTCCATTCACGCTGAGATGCTCGTTGCTGCTGGAGCAATTCACCACACTGCCAGTCAAAATGCAAGTTCCCTACCATCAGCCCAGCCCTCAAAACTGCCTCCTACAGACACACAGTAAGCTTTGCTTCCTTTATTGGTTTTTTTGAAAGCTTCATTACCTTCCTCAGACCCTGTAGCTTCTGCCTCCCCAACCCCTCAGCACATCACTTTCCCCTAGCTTCATTAAGAACATGCAGGCTGGGGGCGCCTGGGTGGCTCAGTCGTTAAGCATCTGCCTTTGGCTCGGGTCATGATCCCAGGGTCCTGAGATTGAGCCCCGCATCGGGCTCCTTGCTCCGCGGGAAGACTGCTTCTCCCTCTCCCACTCCCCCTGCTTGTGCTCCCTCTCTCACTGTGTCTCTCTCTGTCAGAAAATAAATAAAATCTTAAAAAAAAAAAAAAAAGAACATGCAGGCTGGTGGAAAAAATTCCCTCCATATCCTCTTATCCACACAGATTTCCCTGGCTGTGCTCTCAAGTGATATCTCTCCTGTTTAAGGACAGAAGCACTGCTCTTCCTCTCTGGACACTTTGCATCTCATTTCATCCCAGTGTCCCACTGATCTGGCCACACCAGCCATAACCTTCCCTCTCCCACCTCACTGCCCTCCTCCCTTCAGTATTATTTCACTATTATAAACACAGACACATCGCTCCCATCTTGAAAATAATAAGATTCTATTTGCTATCATATTTGCTTTCATTCTCCTAAGTCCCAAGCTTTTAGAAATCATTTCTACTATCTTTTCCTATAACCTAATCTCTTATCATTTTCTCAACCCTACTGAAATAGGACTTTTAATCCAACTCAACCCAATTGAAAATACCGCCCCCCCCTTTTTTTCCTTTTGGAAATCTGGGAGCACATAATTGGTTTAATCACAGTCTTTGGTCTGTCCGTAACACTGAGAAAAAAAAAATGGAAACAAATTTTTTGCTGAATGACTGAGTCCTCAGTGAAATAGGGATTCCAGGAACTTAATAATAGACACATGGAAGATGGGAATGGAGAGACAGGATGTTAACAGAGAAGAGAGAAGGGGGTCAGGGGAGGAACACAGGCATGTAGACTCCTTTATTGCCCTGGTTTTCCATTTGTGCCTTCAAATCAAGGTTGTTGGGGAGGAAAATTTTTCCTCTACCTTTTAAAGATTCTTGCGACTGGCCTAAGAATTAAATTGGCATGGGATGGATTAATAGGAGAAAATCCAATTAATTTCCTAAGTACGAGAACCCCACATACATGAGAGGTTCCAAAGCAGAAAGGCAAAATGAGATATATATGCCATTCTGAGCTAAGAATGGGACAGGGCCTGGGGCTTGAAAGGGGAGGAGGGCAACTCACAGGGCAATAAGAAGAACTGGTATTTGATCATTAGATATTTGCCCTGTCATATAGACAGTTCCTTCAGATAAAATTTATCTCCTGTAATAACTCTAGTTCTGGGAAAGACCCCATTTAGAGTATTCTAAGTAGTTAAGTAGCAGGAAAAGTTTCTCTTAAGCCCACAGGGTCTCAATTGTCTTCAACTCAAAATAGTCCATATGCAAAATGGCACATTTTGGGGAGACTTGCTCTTGAACTCCTTCAAGGTCAATCATGAAACCTCCCTCTGCCTCTTCCATACCTCAGAAATGGCAGAAGATGAGTAATCAATCTACCAGAAGTTTTGAACTGTCTTTTGCAGAGAGCTGAACACATGCTCTAATTATGTTCCAGAATTCTTACCATGTTGGTTTGACTCATAAACCTCTCTTAGTGCTAGGTGCCAGATTTGTTTTCCCTTGTTTCTCCCCCACCTTTCTGTTCAGAGACTGGGAGCCTGCAATAACATGTTTCCCCCTCCCCTTTGTTACCCTGCAATCTGAACTGCCATCCTAGGGCACATCCTTTCCCTTAAGATGAAGAAAATAGTGAAAATACTAAAAATTCTAACAACACAGATTGTACCTGGAGATGGAACGCTGTACATGTAAAGAAAACAACAAACACTTGCAGAGGACTTGCATGCCAGATATAGTTCTAAGTTCCTGTGTGTACATCAAAACCCTTAATCTTTGCAACTACTCCTAGTGGGCAGTATTAATATCTCCATGTTACAGATGAGTACTGAGGCACAGGGAATTTCAGTAATTAAGAGTAATTAAGTAATTCAGTAATTGTGTATATTGTGTAATATACACAGTAACCACAAAAGACAGGAGTTGACCCAGGCGGGATGGGGTTAGAATGCACAGTCTTCACCATTCAGCTATACTGCTTTCCAATAAATATTAGGGGAACTTGTTAATTATATACAAGATTAATATTTACTTTTTGTATTTATTATAACATTTTAATAATAAGTTATGTATTTATATATTATATATAACATAATTATAATTACATTGAAATATAAGCTATGAAGATTGTATCTATTATAAGTATTTATAAATATAAAAATACTAAAAATACTTATTACATATTATGTAACAAATTATATAAGAAATAAAATATTGATTTTATTGAATAATATATTTAACTAATAATTAAATATGTTAAATATTAGAGGAATATATGTATTAAAAATATGCATTTAATATGTATATTAAATCAGCAGGTACACCTACCAAATTAAAACTATGATTAAAGATAGAAAATTGAGGAGGGGCACCTCCTCAATGGAGGAATCTATGCTCAGCGGAGAGCTTGAGATTCTCTCCCTCTCCCTCTGCCCCTCCCCCTGCTCACACACGTGTATGTGTGCACATGCGCTTTCTCTCTCTCTCTCAAATAAATAAATAAATCTTTAAAAAAAGAAAAGAAAAGAAATTTGAGGAAACACAGAAGGCTGGGAATGCAAGGCAAGGGCATCATAGTGGGACAGTAACAAATATGCAACTAGAGAGAGTCTAAGGCAGATGCAGAACCATCTGCAGACAATTTCTCTCTCTTTCCATCACTACCATGTCCCCCACCTCTCCCCTGGCCTCCCCAAATCAGAGGCCAATCCACTGTCTTCACCAGGTTTACACAGTGTTCATGCCATACATGTCAAAATTGCTCAGGAAATAACTGGTAAGTCTCTTACCTCAACGGTGGTGATTAGCAACTCAGCCGAGCTACAGCTGAATTGACCTGCCCCTTTCCAACTTTCAACCCAACACCAACGCCAGTGTGAGGGTTTTATCCAACATTGGCTGGATGTTTCTACAATTCAACTCAATTCTGACACCTTCTACCCAGAGGTAGCATCGGATCCCACAGGGTAAGGGTCCCATCCTAGAAGACTGTCCCTACTTGAGACACCAGTGATAAATCTGGGTTGTTACCTATGCTTCCTAACCGGCTTTAAATTGGAGATTCAGAGGACCCCCTCCTCAAGTTCTGTTAATTTGCCAGAGTGGCTCACAGAACTCTGAGAAACTTTTTACTTAGTAGATCACCAGTTGATTGTAATAGGATAGAACTCAGGCGCTGCCAATTGGAAGACAGGTGTGAAAGGATTTCAATCTAAAAGGAAACAGGAGGTATGAAATGGAGAATCTCATACAGGTGTCCTCAGTATAACAAAACTTAACCGAGAGACTGATTTCCTATAAATGCCTGATTTACAGAAGACTGAAACTTACCTCCTTGACTGATGACTATCTGCCAAGAATCTCTCTCCCCATCCTCAAACCAGTGTACTCAGTGGTTGGACTCTGACAGGACTCCCCTTCTTTGTGCTCCTTGCCCATAAAGACAGCCCACCCCAAACCCTCAGCAGACTCATTTGCAGCTTGCATTTCCTGAATTGCAATCCCTCTGCTATTCTTGAATAAACTCGATTTCTGGAGCTTGTCTCAGTTTACCTCTTTATTTGAGTTGACAGATGCAGGGGGCAAGGTATGGGAAAAAGGCATGGACCTTCCCTGCACTCTTCCCACACCTCCACGTGTTCACTAGCCTGGAAGCTCTCCAAACCCCGTCCTTTTGAGTTTTTAGGAGGCTTCATGACATAGACATATCTGATTAAATCACTGGCCATTGGTGACTGAACTCAATCTCTAGCGCTCTGCCCTCCCGAGGTCAGTTAGAGGGAGAGGTTGAGGCTGAAAGTTTCAACCCTTTAATCTCTTGGTTGGCTCCAATGGTACCCACCACCCCATCCTCAGGTGCTTTCCCAGAGTCATCTCATTAACATAACAAAAGGCATTTTATAGCTCCCTCCTCACAGGAAATTCCAAGGATTTTTTTAAAATTTAAATTCAATTAATTAACATATAATGTATTATTTGTTTCAAGGGTACAGGTCTGTGATTCATCAGTCTTATATAACACCCAGTGCTCATGACAACACATACCCTCCCCGATGTCCATCACTCAGTTACCCATCCTTCCCAACCCCCTCCCCTCCAGCAACTCTGTTTGTTTCCTGAGATTAAGAATCTCTTGGGGCACCTGGGTGGCTCAGTCCTCCAGCGTCTGCCTTCAGCTCGGGTCATGATCCCGGGGTCCTGGGATCGGCCCCGCGTTGGGCTCCCTGCTCTTCAGGAAACCTGCTTCTCCCTCTCCCACTCCCCCTGCCTGTGTTCCCTGTCTCACTGTGTCTTTCTCTGTCAAATAAATAAATAAAATCTTAAAAAAAAAAAAAAGACTTAGAGAAATCAAAATCATAGAGACAGAAAGTAGAATGGGCTGGGGGAGGGAAAATGGGGAGTTAATGTTTAATGGGTGGAGGTTCAGTTTTACAAGATGAAAAGCATTATGGAGATGATGGTGGGGATGGTGGCACCAACATAATGAATGTATTTAATTCCACTGAACTGTATACTTCAAAATAGTTAAGATAGTAAATTTCAGGTCATGTGTCTTTTACCACAATAGAAAAATTGGGGGAAGAAAAACAATTAAAAAAAAATCGAGGTATCTTGAATTGGGCACAGGAGTGGATACAAAGAAGGAGGTTCTGGGCTCCTTGGATAATGATAACTTATAATGAGCTGAACTGAAGAAACAAACGTGTGTTGAGATTTGCTGCAGGCTCTGTGGTGAGAACTAGTGAGTCATTTCTGGTTGTGGTTTCCTGCACATGAAGCACTCATAGGACATGAACGGATCATAAATTAAAGCTCAACATCACTGGGGGCCTCTAGTGCCCTCTGCCTGATGGAAGCAGATGCAGGGCCAGGCTGGCGGAGTCCTCCCAGGGAGCAGCCAGGAAATCAGGACTGTGTCTGGGAATTCACCCTCCAGGGTCTGCTCTCTGCAGCTGGGGCTCCCAACAGACACCATTCCTCCTCCTCATAGTCAACTTCCACCTCACACTAATGAGCCACTAGGGGCCAGCTCTTCGCAAGCAATTGAAACAACTTGCAGAGAATGTCGAAAGAGAGGTTCATCCCTCTTCCCAGCACATTTCCTCAGACACCGCTCTCCCCAAGGGAGCAGGGACCGCTCCATGTCATGGCCATTGCAATGAGATGTCTTCCAGGTTCATGAAACCATCTCCCTCCAACTTGTGCTTCAAGTGTCTGCTCCAAGGCCACAACAGCCATGGAGTCTTCCAGGAGAGCCTGGTACTGTCACTTAGGAGCTGAAGCCTTTCCCTGAGTCTTGTAAGTCACCGTCCTGCCCGTAGTATCTTGTCGCCCTATGCTTGAGGGCAGGAGCTAAGCTTCACATGGACTTTTGTCTCACAATGTCAATCGGCCTTCAGCAGATGAGTTTGTTCCAGCCATGACCTTCTGTCTTGTATTTACCTTTTGTCGATCAAAGTTGGTGTTGTCTAACTGATGAACTCTGACCCCAATAAATCCGGTTATCTAGATTGACTTTTCATGTGGGAGCCACAAAGAGGTAATCAGCATCTTGCCAAAACCATTTTCAGAACAGGCCATCTTTTATTTGCTCGAAACTTCAGGCATCTCATGTTGTCAGTCAAAAACTACTAGGTCGGGCTCATTATAATTTTTAAATGTGAGATATGAGTGATATTTCGGCACAACACCACCTTTGGTTTGTTGTTGATTTTTAGAAATATTTTTTAATTTAATGAAAAATATGCACATAAAAGAATGACCAGATTATGGAGAAGAAATAAGATGCTAATGTTATAGTTTTAGTTCCTGGATCCAGCTGAACCTGAAGACCTACCTCTGGACTTTGCAATCCCATCAGCCAATAAGCTCTCATTTTTAACTGGGCCAATTTGAACTGTTTTTTTTTATTTAATTTAATTTTATTATGTTATGTTAGTCACCATACAATACATCATTAGTTGTTTTTTTTTTTTTAAGATTTTATTTATTTATTTGACAGAGAGAGACACAGCGAGAGAGGGAACACAAGCAGGGGGAGTGGGGGAGGGAGAAGCAGGCTTCCCGTGAAGCAGGGAGCCCTATGTGGGGCTCAATCCCAAGACCCTGGGATCATGACCTGAGCTGAAGGCAGAAGCCCAACGACTGAGCCACCCAGGCGCCCCTACATCATTGGTTTTTGATGTGATTCATGATTCATTGTTTTCATATAACACCCAGTGCTCCATGCGGTTAGTGCCCTCCTTAATATCCATCACAGGGCTAACCCATCACCTCGCCCCCCTCCCCTCTAAAACCCTCAGTTTGTCTTGCCTTTGTTTTTTGATATATTTGCCAAGAAGGATGCAGACCATTTGTGTTCTTTCTTAGGTCTTTTTATATAGACAAATAAATCACTTTGAGCCAAGTGACGTAAGCACAATCCAGACTTCCCATAACCAATGCTCATATACCACCTGCCATTTAATACCTTTCAGAATTTGGTAGAAAGAGCAGTTTCCGGAAATTGTAGGCAGAGACATGACATGAGGCCAGGGTTGATTTTATATGGTATTCCAACCATTTACACATGGTAAGCTGTGCTCTCTCCCCAACTAGGGTGAAAGCAGCGTGAACACAGGCCTACCCCATCCCTCTTCCCTCTCCTGTAGAATTGAAACAGTTCCTATCATACAGCAGGTGTCCAATAAATATGGACTAGATAAATCCTATAACCAGAGAAGGAATGTTGGCAATTAGACCAAGAACATCATTTTACAACTGGTACAGGTAAGGCTGGAGACATGTGGGACACAAGAGTTCCAGGCTCTGCTCCAATATGGACCCTGGTACCTTCCTCAGCACAGTCCCAGATATAATCATGATGACTGCCAAGATCATCCCTGGCATCCAACCATTCCACCACCCCAAAGACAACATGGAGATTATGAACCCTAATCCCCAAACGCTCAGAAGCAGCATGACACAGGCTACTTCCCAAACTCTGTTTTCTGGCATTTTCCACCCCATCACATCATGGATAGTTCTCCAACATCTCATGCCATTCTAACCAATCGCCCAAATATATATTCAGAATAATCAGAGGATAAGATGGGTCTGCTCCAGATTAGGACTTAGATCTGTCAACTCTCTCTCAGTCCTTTGATGAAGGCAAAATAGGGCAGAGAGTACTGAGGAAGGACATGGCCAGCCCTCTTCAGGGAATGTGCGTCTATGGACGCTCACATTCCAGCTGGGGCTTGAGCTAACCTGGAAGATTCCCAAAAGGAAAATCTCTTACATCCCTGACCTACAATATGAATGCAATCCCCTTTCTTTCCACTTGAGCCCCTGGGGTAGGTGATTTGTTTGTGATCTGCAGAACATGGACAAATTCCCTGTGGATTGCCTATAATCAGGAGCTTCGTGCATTCACTTTGGTGGGGAACATAAAATCCCTACACATCTATAGAAGGGACAGTGTTCCAGCCCAGAGGATAAGAGAACAGACTGTGCTTCTCCAGACCCCAGGTATTGTCCCCACACCCCAGAGCAGTGAGATCTGAGTAGGTTGCTACCCATAAATCCATAAGCATACTTCCCAACCTTGCTTATCTTTAGCTCTAATCATCCATGGGGTAATCGCACTTACCATCTGACCCACCTACCCTATAGGGCTGCAGAAAGGCAAGTCAGGTCATGTATAGGGAAAGTCTTTATACATTTGAATCAACATAACTTTTTTTTAAGATTTCATTTATTTATTTATTTGAGAGAGAGAGAGCAGAGGGAGGAGCAGAGGAAGAGAAACAAGCAGACTCCCCACTGAGTGCGGAGCCCAACACGGGGCTCTATCCCACAGCTCTGAGATCATGACTTGAGCTGAAATCAAGAGTGGGATACTTAACCAACTGAGTCACCCAGGCACCCCTGAATCAACATAACTCTTTTAAATATTGTCGAATCATGGCCTGAGAATGCTATCAATTAACCCCCTTAGAAACTACAAAGTGCAAAATTTAGTCACACCAGTAACTCATACAGTGGATCTATGTCCAACTTGCTCAAGCAACTGTGGGTCCCAGGTTCCCAAACCAGGACCTCACCTTCTGCACAATGGCATGATTGTTTGCTTCAAACAACACCCCACAGTCCCACAAATAAGACCTTGAGATCACCCTAAATTCCTAATTTATAGACATTTTTAACCAAAGTGTTCAAAGAGAAGCAGGCTGCTCTGGGAAGGAGCGGGTGCCCACCACCGAGGGAGAGCACATGGTGGGAGCACTGTCACTTCCAGAGGTGCTCCAAGCAAGTTTCTCCTGTAGGTAGGAGGCTGCATCAGTCCATTCCACCTGCCACAGCCCTGCCACCCTTGCTCTGCTCCAGGTGGGGCAGTCATGAAATCTGCCACCAGCCCCGGAGGAGAGAAGTAAAGGCCAGAGCTGCAATCTATGGAAGGAATTAAGATCAGCACAGGCAGCCAGGTGAGACCAGGGGAAGCTGGAATGGAGAAGAAGCTCAGACACAGACACCCTGGATGTGAGGTTAGCAGATTCACATGGGGTGTCACATGACCTTTTATCTAACGGCTCCTCTAAGTGCAGGGAGGACCTGGCTTCCGGGTTTCCTTCTGTCAGCATTCTGCAGGACATCTGATACGGTCCTGAGGAGAGGGTGTAGCAGCTTGATTGAGAACTGCCGCCCGCTGACATCCACGTGACACAGAAGGACTGTGCCAGGGACTTTCAGTCACCTTCTCCCTTGTCCACACAGGCCATCCCCATTGTACAGAGGAGGAAAAGGAGAACAAGCAATTAAATCCACTTCAAGACGAAAGGTGAGCCAGAGCATCAGTGTCACCTGTCTTGCCCGGTGAGCAGCAGAGAATTCTAGAGAATGGGACATGGACCTGCATGGTGCAAAGTCCTACACAAACATAATGGATTTTTGATGTTTCCACTTAAGGCTCCTGAAGCAAACACCAGGCAATGTGGAATTTTAAAGAAAATATTGAAAAGGCTGTCTTTATTGTCTTACGTTTCCCAGTGTTCTCCCCCACAGACCGGGGGAAAACATTTTCCTTTTTCCCTTCTGCCTCACCATGAGTTTCCAACACATCTCAGTTCTACTCCCCATTGGCTTTAAACATATCAATTTGAGTTTAGTAAGTGCTTTCTGGTTGGCAGTAATGTTCCTAGAATATAGGGTCTGTTCCCTTCCCTGGTGGCCCCACAAGGACAAGATGAGTGCTCCACACACACCTGACTGATGATGGCGTGAGCAGATGGATGAAAGTCTCCCCATTTCATCCATTTCGGCCATTTTGTTTTACTTCAAGTTATATGAAAGTAACTGCAGATGTCCCTTAAGAATTCAGACTTCCATGGTACAGATCAAATCCCACCATACAAAGCATGATTACAACACAAATTCCCTATAGAACATGATGGGACCAAAGAACTACCTGGTGATCCATTCGTTGCCAGAAATTTCTATTATACAAAAATTCAGCTACAGCCTTAATATTGTTCATAATGAGGCAAAAATTAGTCTTGAGAAATCATATCTAGGGGCGCCTGGGTGGCTCAGTCGTTAAGCATCTGCCTTCGGCTCAGGTCATGATCCCAGGGTCCTGGGATGGAGCCCCGCATCGGGTTCCCTGCTCCGCGGGAAGCCTGCTTCTCCCTCTCCCACTCCGCCTGCTTGTGTTCCCTCTCTCGCTGTGTCTCTCTCTGTCAAATAAGTAAATAAAATCTTAAAAAAAAAGAAATCATATCTAATATTAAGGTTTTGGCAAAGAAATCATTCAAAGCCAATGGATAAATAGATTACTCTGACTTATCTACTACATGAAGTGTGAAGTAGAGGACCAGGAGGAATGGGAGGGAGGGAAGGAGAGAGGGAGAAGCAGGCTCCCTGCTGAGCAGAGAGCCCGACACGGGGCTCGATCCCAGGGCCCTGAGATCATGACCTGAGCTGAAGGCAGATGCTTAACCGACTGAGCCACCCAGGCGCCCTGTAATCCTTGATTTTTAAAATGTCAGCAAATAGGAAATATCTTGTAGAACATTAAGGGTCTAAACCAAGTAAATACACCAGCAGGCAGTGTCTGGATTGTTCCTCTGGTCTAGAGTAGTCACATGTCCTGGATCACATAGACCAAATTCATAATTCCTCCTCATTCATATATTCGAGGAAATTCCTGTTGGCACAGAACCTTTGGCTTGCCTATGACTGCACCCTGCCTGCCTTCCACTCCGCTCTTAGATACACCTGCAGGGGCACCTGGGTGGCTCAGTCAGTTAAGCCTCTGCCTTTGGCTCAGGTCATGATCCCAGAGTCCTGAGATTCAGTTCTGCGTTGGGCTCCCTGCTCAGTGGGGAAGTCTGCTTCTCCCTCTTGTGCACGCACTCTCTCTTAAATAAATAAAGCTTTAAAAAAAAGAAAAGAAAGAAACACCCGCTATTTTCTTTGCTTAAATGCATTCATTAATCACAACAAAACATTTCTCATTAGCCTGGTGTCCACATATTTTCTACGGGTCGATTTTGGTGTGCAATACATTTGTGAAAGTTCATTCTTCTATTTGATGGCTTTGTTGAGCACTGACCATGTGCTGCGGATTGTTCCGGGCACTGGGCACACGACAAGGAACGGCGTGGACACAACCCTGTTCTCAGGAGGGCATGGCCTCATGGGGAAAACCCACCATAAACTAGTTAACAAATGACGTAACCTCCCACAGAGTTTCAAAGGTGACAAATCAGCCATGAGAAGGTCCGGGTGCAGAGAAATGCTAGGACAAGAAGAGCCTGTGCAAAGGCCCTGTTCTGAGGCAGGAAGGGCATGCAGTCAGATAAGTAGGCAGGAACCAGGGCAGGAAGTCCTTTCTAGAGAGGACATGCTGGCTGGGTTGAGGTCAAAGATTCAGTGACACTACCCTGAGTACGCAGCACCAGAGGGACGGGGCAGGTCCTCTGTGATGGGATGGGGGAGGCATAGGCTCTGGATTCAAAGTGGGTTCAAAGTCTCCTTTGCCACTTCCTACCCATGTGGTCCTGAGCAAGCTACATACTCTGAGTCTCAGCTATTTCATCTGGAAAGCGGGAATCATAAGAGTACCTATTTTGCGGGGATTAAGAGAGATCGTGCACGTAAACTCCTTAGCACAGTGGGACATAATAAACACTTGATAAAAAGCAGCAATTACTATGGGTACAAGATTCTGGTCATGTATCCGATCACAAATGACCTTTGATCTGATTTTTCACATACAGCAAGACCAGGCTCTGCTGGGATTTTGTCCTCCCCCTTGTGTGTGCAGCCTGTCATCTCCCTGAGCCACGGTGGGATGTCCAGGGGGAAGGAGAACGGGACAGAAGTCACCGAGTTCCTCCTGCTTGGCATCACCAGTGACCCGGAGCAGCGGCGAGTGGTTTTCTGGCCCCTCCTGTGTATGTACCTGGTCACTGTGGCCGGGAACACACTCATCATCCTCGTCATCGGCTCCGATCCCCGCCTGCACACCCCCATGTACTTCTTCCTTACCAAACTCTCCTTTGTTGACATCTGCTTCACCACCAACCTGATCCCCAAGCTGTTGGTCAGCCACGTAGCAGGAATGTGGACTATCTCTTACCCCCACTGCCTGACCCAAATGTACTTCCTCATCTCCTTTGCCAACCTGGACACCTTTTTGCTGGCGGCCATGGCACTGGACCGTTACGTGGCCATCTGCCACCCCCTGCAGTACCACACCATCATCACCCGCCAGCTCTGTAGGGGACTGACCACATTCACATGGACGTGCTCAGGCCTCATCTCTCTGGTCCACACATTCCTCATGAACAGACTGACGTTCTGCTCCTCCGCCCGGGAGAGCGCACACTTCTACTGCGACGCCTACCTGCTGATGAAGATTGCCTGCTGAAACACATGGGTCAATCAGCCTGTGTTCCTGGGCGCCGTGGTCCTGTCTGTGGCCCCCTGTGTGCTCATTGTGGTCTCCTACATCTGCATAGCTGCAGCTGTCCCTCCAGATCCCCTCCACCCCAGGAAGGCACAAGGCATTTTCCACGTGCAGCTCCCACCTGTCTGGGGTCACCCTGTTCTATGGAACTGTCCTGGGGGTATACATACGACCCCCAACTCCTTCTCAGCCTAGGACACAGTAGCAACCATCATGTACATAGTGGTGACCCCCATGCTAAACCCCTTCATCTACAACCTGAGGAACCAGGAAATGAAGAAGGCTGTAAGAAGACTCTTCAGCAGGGGCTCCAAATCCTCTTAGCAGTGGTGAGTGCCGGGCTGATACCTGGAGAGGTCCAGGATGTCAGGAAATGGAAGACAATTCTGCCATCGCCTCAACAACACCCACTTCCGCACACTGACAGGTTATTTTCTGAGAAGAAGCCTGAAATTAGAGAAATTTTTAATGTATTCTATCTCTGAGAAACTCGGGCTCCTTCTAGCTGTCTCCTCTAATGATAGGGTGGGGCTATCAACCCCACGCTTCTAAGGTGGCTGCTGGGGCTCCATCCATCTCTTCCTGTCCCCGGCAGGCAGGATGAAAATAGCAGGGCCAAAAGACTTGCCACTTGCAAGGGCTCTCTCAGAAGCCCCAACAGCTGCTTCTTGTTCATTTCTCAAAGGTGTCCCCCTAAGTGCAAGGCAGGCTGGGAAATGTAGCTACTATTTTTTGCTGCTGCTATTGTTTTGGTTAGGCTTAGACATGCCACCATCTTATATGAACCCAAGAGCAAGCAGTATGTAGCTTGCTCAGGACCACATGGGTAGGAAGTGGCAAAGGAGACTTTGAACCCACTTTGAATCCAGAGCCTGTGCCTCCCCCATCCCACTACAGAGGACCCACGCCGTCCCTCTGGTGCTGGGTACTGAGGGCAGTACTCTTAGAAAGGAAGAGAGGATGAATAATGAACAGACAACAGGCAGGTGTGCAATGATACTCAAGACTTATTTTGCCACATTTTATAGATATGAAGCCACATAGTTATTTTAGGAAAATGAACGTGTGTTTTATACATTGATCCCCTCTGGATGGGGACTGTGTGTCAGGAGAAACACCTGATATGCTCCCACACTGCTGAGGCTATGACATTAGCAGAAGGATCCCAAAATTCTCCTGCACGTCAGAGGTCCCCCTGTGGGGAGCACAGCAGTATGAGTGAAAGCAAAAGGAGAGTTCATGGCATTCAGTTATTGTGAAACTTTAATTTTTCCCAAGGAGATGGTTTGTATTTCATCTTGAATGCTTTTTGCACTGTGGAAAATTAATATTGGAAGTGTAAAAATTTATAAAAGGAAACTTCATTTAAAATGGAGGGGGGGTGCATCTGGGTGGCTCAGTCGGTTAAGCAGCTGACTCTAAATCTCAGCTCAGGTCTTGATCTCAGGATTATGGGTTCAAGCCCCAGGCTGGGCTGCACACTGGGCACCGAGCCTACTTAAAAGAAAAGGGGCGGGGGGGGGGGGGGAGTCAGGAGGCCAGCAGGGGGAGCTCTCACACCCTACACTCCTGGTCAATTGCAGCCCCTAGTACTTTAGCTACCACTTTCCCACCAGTAGGAGGAAGAAAGGTTTTCCTCCTCCCCCAGCAACAGCCCAGCCAATGAGAGACTGTCACAGCCCAGCCAATGAGAAACGACCATACTTCCAACTCCCAATTTAACCCAATGGACTTTGTGTTTACAACAGCCCCTTCCAACGCCCCCTTTGCTCTATAAAACAGCATTCTTCCCCTTTGTTCCCCAGACTTGCCTATGGTTTTGCTGTAACTTGCGTGTCCCAGGTTGCAATTCTCTACTCTGTTAAACCCATTTTTGTTGGGAAAATAACCAGTTTTATTTTTTAAAGTTAACAGGAGAAAGTTCATATTGTTCAGACTTTGCACAATATTATATTGATATAGATGTGTGTGGTAAAATAAAGCATGAAATATTTTAAATAAATCAGACAATAAAGCTTTAGAATCCAGTATCAACAGATGGGTTTTTTTTAAAGATTTTTAAGATTTTACTTATTTCTTTATTTGAGAGAGAGAGAGACATTGAAAGAGAGAGACAGTGGGTCCACGGAGAGGATCAAGCAGACTCCGTGCTGAGCAGGGAGCCATACGCTGCTGGATCCCACCACCCAGAGATAATGACCTGAGCTGAAATTGACAGTCTGCCACTTAACAGGCTGAGCCACCCGGGTGCCCCCACAACAGATAGGTTTTATTAAAAGGCCAAAGCCTAGAACATGTTTCTAGGCTCAACGTACAAATTATTGAGTGACCTGACTGCGTGAGACTTTTTTTTTTAAAGATTTTATTCATTTGAGAGAGAGTGAGAGAGAGAGAGAGCACATGAGAAGGGGGAGGGTCAGAGGGAGAAGCAGACTCCTTGCCGAGCAGGGAGCCCAATGCAGGACTCAAACCCGGGACTCCAGGATCATGACCTGAGCCGAAGGCAGTCTCTTAACCAACTGAACCACCCAGGTGCCCCATGCATGAGACTTTTTTACAGAAAAATTAATAGAATAAAAGCCTACCACAGAAGTGAAAAGATGAATGACAAGAAAGAACATGTTCAAGTTCCATGACAGAAGATTATCACACCTACACACACATGCATGCACACACATACACACACAAGAAATAAAAATGGCAGAGGACAGCAACAGTAATAATAAAATATGGTCTTCTTCCATAGTCTTGGCCTCTGTTGAGAAGGCTGATCCATACTAATCTCCTTATCAAAAATGGCCACACCTAGTGTTCTCACCCAAACAGGCTTTCTCGTTTGTTTCAATATGGATGGGCCAAGAGTCCTCCAAACCTTCAAATTCCCTCCCTTTTTGCTTAACAATGACATCTTTACACGATACAACTATTCTGCTTACAAGGCAAAATACACTAATCCCTTCTCCAGAAAATGAGGTAAACTCCTCCGGTAGTGTTTTCTCTTGACATCCCACAGTTTAAATACTATGATTTAAAATTAATAAATAATGACACAAAGTCAATACATCTTATGTTACATGATAAGAGAATAAGGCAATTAAGAGAACACAGATATTTCCTTAAAATACGTGTATATATACAAACCTATTCGTAACAAAATAAGAAGGAAATACTCATGAGGAGTATAGAGGTTGTGCTTACTAGAAAGATTCCCTTTCACCACTATCCTTCAGGGACGTCCCAGAGAGAGGCTGTAGTCTGCAGCCGTCCACTTACAGGTGGTGGCAGCCAATTGCACAGAATCATCTGTAAAGTGGGCCAGAATGTGAAAATTGACTGATGTAGGAAAGACTTAGGGTTCGAAGCCAATGGCCAAGAAAGAATTCCTGAGATGTCTTTGGTGGGACAGGACCTGTGGGCAGAAGGAGCTGCACTGGGGTCATGAGGAGTGGGCCATTATATACTTTCAAGTTGGGAGAGGGTTAGAGATAGCACAAGTCCCTCTAAGGAATTTTGGAAGCAAGGTTTCCAGGATCTTGCTAGCTATTGTTGGGAAAAGGCCATTTATTACCATCTAATAAAACCTTAGTTATGAGACCCTTCAGATATATGGGTCTCATATATCTGAGGGGCCATATGCTTGGGGGATGACTGCCAACACGGATTATTGCCAACACGTATCTTGGGGGTTTAGAGATAAAGGAAATTTCTAATTTTTATATGTTAAAGTAGACTCACGGGGTGCTGGGGGTTGGGCTCAGATTGCCTTTTGCCCTTAGCAAAGTATTAACATCAAGGCAGTTGAGTCCCTAGAGGAAATGTCACTCTGCCTGTTTCAAGGACTTGTAGATAGTAAGGAAATTTAATAATTTCTCTTCTGCCTTTGTTTCCCACATCATTTACTACATTACAAAGATGACAATCTAATTAGCAGAAGGAAGAAGAGGAGGGTGCCTGGGTGGCTCAATTGTTAAGCATCTGCCTTCAGCTCAGGTCATGATCCCAGGGTCCTCAGATCGAGCCCCCACATCCCTGCTCGGCGGGAAGCCTGCTTCTCCCTCTCCCTCTGCTTGTGTTCCCTCTCTCGCTGTGTCTTTCTCTGTCAAATAAATAAAATCTTAAAAAAAAAAAAAAGGAAGACAAGATTAACAGAGATTCTTATCAAAATTGGCAATCAAAATTTAAGTAAAAAGTGTTTATTTTTATCTCATAACAAAATTCTGAATGGACTGAAAACCACAGAGTGAGAAATAAAACCAAAGAAGTCCTAGAACACAATATAAGTGAAGATCTTCAGGGAAGGCCATTTTAAGCATGTCACCAAATCTGAAAGCATGAAAGAAAGGATTTGATCTAATGACATAAACAGTTAAAAATGAAATGTTTACAAAATGTTACAAACTGAAATTCTGTCCGCATCAAAAGATAATCCCGGAGCGCCTGGAGGGCTCAGTAGGACTCTTGATTTCAGCTCAGGTCATGACCTCAGGGTCGTGAGGTTGAGCCCCACATCTGCTTGTCCCTCTCCCTCTGCTCCTCCCTCCATTTGTTCTCTCTCTCTCTTTAAAATAAATAAATTTTTTAAAAAAGGCTCTAAAAATAATAATTCCATTGCCCCCTTAGCCCAGCCCCTAGTAACCATAATTCTACTTTGTCTCTATACATTTGATTATTCTAGGAAACTCATATAAGGGGGAATGATACCATATTTGTCCTTTTGTGTCTGGCTTATTTCACAAAGCATGACATCTTCGGGTTCATCCACATTATGGCATGTATCAAAATTCCATTGTTTTCAAGGCAGAATCATATCCCATTGTACGTATATTCCACATCTTGTTTATCCATTCATCGGTCTTTGGACGTCTGAATTGTCTCCACCTTTTGGCTATTGTGAATAATGCTGCTCTGAAGTCCGGTATCGTTTCTAGTCCCTACTTTCAATTCTTTGGGGGTACATACCAAGAAGTGAAATTGCTGGACCATCCAATAATTCTGCTTAATTTTTTGAGGAACCCCCAAACTTTTCCACAGTAGCTGCACCATTTTACATTCCCACCAGCAGTGCACACAGGCTCCAGTTTCTCCCCATACTGGCTAACACTTATATCTCTGCCATTGGATTTTGTCAGTGGCCAGTGGTGGGACCTGGTCTGTTTGGGAGTCCGGAAGCCAGGTGCTCTTGCACTCCTGCGCTCTGGTTACAGTAGTATCTCACTGTGGGTTTGGGTTTTTTGGGGTTTTTCATCTGTTTGTTTTTGCCCAAAAGAATTTCATATATTTTTCCTTTTAAGATAAAATGATGAATACAGCTTACAACATCTGACCAAGTTCAGACTATAAAAGGAGGTAGTTCTGGTCATCCTTCAGTGCGAATGGGAGCACTTAATGGGAAATCCCTAGAAACTGGTTTGGCATCAAGCTAAAACCGATGCCAAATTAATTGATGTGTATATTCAATATTCATTTAACGAATGTTAACTGAGCACTGACTATGTGCCAGGCACTGTGCTGGACACTGAACCTACTTTCTTTTTCCTTCTCTGATAATTTTATTTATTGCCCAAAATTCTCAACAATGAATTTAAAATGGAAAGCATTGATGACTAAGAGGTGACTGCAAAAAGAATCAGACTTTTTTTTTCTTTCTGGAGTAGAATTCGGTGATTCATCACCTACGTACAACACCCAGTGCTCATCTCACCGTAGTTTCTTTTTTTTTTAAGATTTTATTTATTTATTTGACAGAGAGACAGTGAGAGAGGGAACACAAGCAGGGAGAGTGGGAGAGAGAGAAGCAGGCTTCCCGAGGAACAGGGATCCCGACGTGGAGCTCGATCCTGGGACCTGGGATCATGACCTGAGCTGAAGGCAGATGCTTAACGACTGAGCCACCCAGGCACCCCCTCACTATAGTTTTGATTCAAATTTCCCTAATGATTGGTGGTATTGATCATCTTTTCATGTGCTCATTAGCCATTTGTACACCTTCTCCAGAGAAGTCCTCTGCAATTTTTGAAGTGGGATGTTTGTTGTTGTTGGGTTGTAGAGTTTTTATATATTTTGGATATTAAATCCCTTATCAGATATGTCATTTTAAATATTTTCTCCCATTCTGTGGGTTGTCTTTTTGTTCTCTCGACAGTATCCTTGGAAGCACAAAAGTTTAATTTTGAATAAGTCCAATTTATTTTTTTCCCTTCCCTGCCTGTGCTTTGGTATATCTAGGAAATCACTTCCAAATCCAAAGTTGTGAAGTTTTCCTCTATATTTCACTCTAATAACTTTATAATTTTAGCTCTTATGTTTAGGTCTTTGATCCATTTTGAGTTAACTTTTAGATATGGTGTGAGGTAAGGGTCCCACCTCATTCTTTTACAGGTGGATATCTAGTGTCTCAGCACCTTCTGATGAAAATATTATCTTTTCTCCATTGATCTTGACACTGCTATGGAAAATCATTTGACCATATATGTGAGGGTTTATGTCTGGACTCTATTTCATTGTACAATACCACTGTCTTTATGACACTAAAACACTGTTTTGATTACTGTAGCTTCGCAGTTAGTTTTTAAATCAGGAAGTATGAGCTTGCCAAATGTGTTCTTTTTGAAGACATTTTGGCTATTTGAGGTCCCTTGATATGAATTTTAGGATAGACTCTTCTATTTCTGGAAAAAAAAAAAAAGCAGCCATTGGATGTTGATTGAATTGCACTGAATCTGTGGATCACTTGTGTAGTATTGATATCTTAACTATATTAAGTCTTCTGTCCACACACGAGATGCCTTTACATTTATTTATATCTTGTCTAGTTACCTTCACCAATGTTTTATATTTTCCCATGTACAAATCTTCCACCTCCCTGGATAAGTTTGTTTCTAAGTATTTTATTTTTTTGATGATACTTTGAGTTTTTTATTTTGTTTTTGGATTGTTCATTGTTAGTAAATAGAAACTCAATTGATCTTTATATGTTGATTTTTTATCCTGCAACATTGCTGAATTTTTATTAGTTCTAATAGCTTTGGTGGAATCCTCAGGGCTTTCTATATAGAAGATTGTCTCATCCATAAACAAAGAAAATTTTACTTCTTCCTTTCCAATTTGGATGTTATTTCTTTTTCTTGCTTAATTGCTCTGGCTAGGACTTCCAGTACTATATTGAATAAAAGTGGCAAAAAATGGGCATCTTTGTCTTGTTCCTGATCATAGGAGAAAAGCTTTCAGTTTTTCACCATTGAGCATGATATTATTTGTGTTTTTTTCACAGATGTCATTTCATTAATCACATTTTCTTCTATTCCTACTTTGTTCACTCTTTTTTCCCTATCATGAAAGGGTGTTGAATTTTGTCAAATGCATTTTCTTTATCAACTGTGATAGTCATGTGGTTTATTACATTGGTTGATTATCATATGATGAACCATCCTGAAATGAATACTGCTTGGCTATGGTATCTAATCCTTTCAATATGCTGCTGAATTTGGTCTCTTATTTTATTGAGGTTTTGCACCTATTCTTATAAGGAATATTGGTCTGTAGTTTTCTTATACTGTTTTTGGTTTTGCTGTCAGAGCAGTGCTAGCCTTACAAAGTGAGCTTGGAAGTACTTCATCCTTTTCATTTTTTTAAAAGGCTTTGAGAAGGATTGGTGTTCATTTCTTTTTAATTGTTGGTTATATTCTCTGGTGAGGCCACTTGGTCAGGGTTTTACTTTCTTAGAAAGTTTTGGTTACAGGGGCGCCTGGGTGGCTCAGTCAGTTAAGCGGCTGCCTTCGGCTCAGGTTATGATCCTGGGGTCCTGGGATCGAGCCCCATGTCTGGCTCCCTGCTCAGCGGAGAGCCTGCTTCTCCCTCTCCCTCTGCCTGCCACTCTGTGTACTTGTGCCCTCTCTCTCTCTCTCTGTCAAATGAATAAGTAAAATCTTAAAAAAAAAAGTTTTGGTTACTGATTTTATCTCCTTATTACAAGTCTGTTAAGATTGATTCTTTTATGATTCAGTCTTGGTAGGTGTTATCTTTCCAGGGATTAGCCATGTTCATTAGGTTATCTAATTTATTGGTGAACAATTATTTACAGTCTTGTATTATAATCCTTATTAGTAAAATCAGTAGTAATGTCCCCTTTTTTTAACTTTTCTCCTCCATTTTCATTTCTGATTTTAGTATTTGAGTCTCCTTTCTTTCTTTCTTAGTCAACCTAACTAAAGATTGTTCAATTGTATTGCTCTTTTCAAAGAATAAATTTTTGACTACATTGATTTTCTCTATTGTTTGTCTACTCTCTATTTTATTTATGTCCAATCTCATCTTCATTATTTCTTTTCTTCTGCTAGCTTTGGGTTTAAATTGTTCTGCTTTCCTTAAAGTATAAGGTTGTTGTTTTAAGGTCTTTCTTCTTCCATTTTCTTCTTTTTTTTTTCATTTTTATTTTTAAAATTTTATAAATTTTTTTAGAGAGCAAGCTTGCAAGTGGGAGTGGGGGGTGGGGGAGAGTGGAATGGAGAGAATCTTAAGCAGGATCCACACCCAGCACAGAGTCTCATGCAGGACTCGACCTCACAACCCTGAGATCATGACCTGAGCCAAAATCAATTCGGACACAACTGACTGAGCCACCCAGGTGCCCCTTTTCCTTCTTTTTTAAGGTAAGCGTTTATAGCTATCAATTTCCCTGTTAGTACAGCATTTCTTGTAGAGCAGATGTAGTTATAATAAACATCCCTAGCTTTTGTTTATCTGGGACTATCTTAATCTCTCCCTCATTTTTGAAGGACTGTTTTGCTGCACATAAAAATCTCAGCTGACAGGTTTTTTTTTTCTTTCAGCACTTTAAATATCTTCTGAACTCCAAAATTTCTATTGAGGAATTAGTTGATAATCCTATCACAAATCTCTTGTATTTGTTGAATCACCCCTTCTTTCTTGCTGCCTTTCAAAATTCTCTCTTCATCCTTGGCTTTCAATAGATTAATTATAGTGGGTCTCAATTCAGATCTTTTGTGAGTCTGTCCTACATGGAGTTTGCTGAGTTCCATGGATTTGCAAATTCGTGTCTTAAACCAAATTTGGGGAGTTTTCAGCCATTATTTCTTCAAATAATCTGCCTCTTTCTCTCTTTTCCTTCTGAGACTCCCATAATGAATATATTGACTCACTTGCTAGTAATCTCAAATGTTCTATCTTCACATTTGCCAATTCTTTCTTCTGTTTGCTGAAATCTGAAGTTGAAATCCTCTACAGCATGTTAAATTCAGTTACTTTCTTTTTAAGCTCCAGAATTTGTTTGGTTCCTTTTTATAATTGCTATCTTTTTGTTGATATTATCATTTTTTCCCTAGATCATTTTTCTTATTTCCTTTAGTTCTTTGTCCATATTTTCCTTTAGTTCTTTGAGCATATTTAAGACAATTTTCTAAAAAGTTTTTGCCTGCCTGATGTCTGTGTTTCTCCAAGAAGTTTCTGCAGCCTTAGGTACTGGTCAAGTTGTTATACCAAAATACCATAGACTGGGTGGCTTAAATAACAAACATGTATTTCTCAAGGTTGGGAAGTCCAAGTTCAATGTTCCAGCAAATTCAGTTACTGGTGAGGGCTCTCTCTGTGGCTTGCCAATACTACCTTCTTGCTATGTCCTCATATGATGGAGAGAAAGCTCTGATCTCTCTTCTCTTCTTGTAAGGATACCAGTCCCATCTTGGGAGTCCCACTTTCATGGCCTCATCTAAACTTAATTATTGCCCAAAGGCCCCACCTCCAACACCTTTATATTGGGGATTTGAATTCATATATGAATGGGGGGGGGACATATTCAGTCTCATAACACTGCCCATTCATTTTCTTCCTTGAATGGGCCATATTTTCTTGTTTCTTTCTATGTCTTGTGATTTTGTTGTTGTTGCTATTGAAAATTGGGCACTTGAAAAAAGTCCCATGGACATAGTTTCTGGATCTGCATGAAAAGAGCATGGAATTTGCCATTCCATCCTAACAACAAGTATAAAGCTGAACAGACAGAAAAATCCACAATTCTTCTAGATCTGTAAGACAGGTGAGAACATAAGGCAAACCATTACCCCCAAGACTGGATAAACCAGCAGGCGATTACAGAAAATAACTTATTGGAGCAGAGACTTGACAGAGTAATTGACAATTACTGCAGGTGTGAACAACTCTGAGAGTTAAAAACTCCAGGGGACCTCATCATAAGAGGGGTGCCAAAATTTTGTGAGATTTATTTTCAGGAGCTCAGTGAGGTTTCCTCCATAAATACTGGAGGAAAATCTCCTCATGTTTCCAGGAAGGAGAGAGGAAAAGGAGCCATCTTGAAATACAAGATAGCCTTCTGTTCTTAACAAGGCCTACCCTCAGAAGAAACTAGTTAACCAGAGCCTAAACTACTAGAGTATTATCAAAGCCTAACTGTTCTGGGAGAAGAGGAATAGTCAACTCTATTCAGCCCTACCCTTCCACATGGGAGAAGAAATACCCAATATAGCACACCCTCACCACCCAACCCACTGATGAACTTAGAAAAAAAAGATTTTAAAACACTAATAAAGTTCAGTCAGGAGGCACAGGCTTACTGTGGGCACCTCATCATAGAACTATAGAAAACTTCCTGCTACTCACACCTCACCACCACATTACTAAAGGCCTATTTACAGCAATTCCTTTTGCTCAGTTCATCATCTCCAGCTATCAGGTAAAAATATGATGCACACCAAAAGGCAGAAAGAAGAGACAGAGCAAGCATCAGAACCAGACGTGGCAGGGAAGTTGGAATTTTAAGACTGGAAATTTAAAATGACTATGATTAATATGCTAAGCATGCTAATGGATAAAGTAGACAGCATGAAAGAATGGATGGGCAATGTAAGGAGGGAGACAGAAATCCCAAGAAAGAACAACAACAACAAAAAATGCTAGAGATCAAAAACACTGTAACAGATATGAAGAGCGTTCTTGATGGACTTACTAGTAGACTGAACATGGCTGAGAAAAGAATCTCTGAACTTGAGAATATCTCAATAGAGACTTCCAAAACTGAAAAGCAAAGAAAAAAGACTGAAAAAACAATATCCAGGGACTGTGGGACAACTACATAAGGTGTAATATACAGGTAATGGGAATACCAGAAGGAGAAGAAAGGAACAGAAGATTTGAAACAATAATAACTGAGAATCTTCCCAAATTAAAGTCAGACACCAAATAACAGATCCCAGAAGTTCAGAGATCACCAAACAGGATGAATTCTAAAAATAATAAAATATTACACCTAGGTGTATCATTTTTAAATTACAGAAAATCAAAGCTAAGAAAATATTCTGAAAGAAGCCAGAGGGAAAGATACCTACCTATAGAGGAACAAAGATAAGAAGGCCACTACTATACCACCATTTATAAGGCCACCATACATCCAACATCTCTTCAGAAACCATGCAAGCAAGAAGAGAGTGGAGTGAAATATTTAATGTGTTGGGGAAAAAAAACACCACCAACCTAGAATTCTGTACCCTGCAAAATTATCCTTGAAAAGTGAAGGAGAAATAAAGATTTTATCAGACAAACAACAAATAAGGGAATTTGTTGCTAGTATACCTGCCTTGCAAGAAATGTTAAAAGAACGTCTTTAGAGAGAAGGAAAATAATATAGGTCAGAAACTCAGATCTTCATAAAGAAAGCAAGAGCATCAAAGGATTAAGCGAAGGTAAAATTAAAACTTTTATCTTTCTTATTTTTTTTAAGATTTTATTTATTTGACAGAGAGAGAGACAGCCAGAGAGAGAACACAAGCAGGGAGAGCAGGAGAGGGAGAAGCAGGCTTCCTGCAGATCAGGGAGCCCGATGTGGGTCTCAATCCCAGGACCATAGGATCATGACCTGAGCCAAAGGCAGATGCTTAACCATCTGAGCCACCCAGCCGCCCCTTTCTTATTTTTAACTGATCTAAGAGATAACAGTTTGTTCAAAATAATAACAACAATGTGTTTGATTATATATGCTTATGTATATCTCATAAATATATATACACATATACATATATATGCTTATGTAAAAGTGAAATGAAAAACAGCACTGACACATGGCACAAGAGGGCAGGATTAGGATTGTTTTGCTATTATAAGGTACTCACAAAACCCATGAAGTGGTATAGCATTACTTGAAAGTGGACTTATATTAGTTGTAAATGTATTGTGAACTCTAGGGCAACCACTAAAGAAAGTATGTGCAAAAAGAAATGTATGTGCTATGAAAGGAGAGTAAAAGGAATCATATGAAATGCTCCATTAAAACCTCAAAGGCAAAAAGAGAATGGAAAACAAATATAAGAACAAAGAACAAGGACAACAAATAGAAAACAGCAACAAATATGGTAATATTAGTTCAACTATATCAATAATCACTTTGAATATCAGTGTTTTAGATGCACCACTTGAAAGGCAGATTGTCAGATGGACCAAAAAATATGATTCAACTATAGGTTGTCTACAAGATATCTATTTTAAATATAAAGACATATATAGAATAAAAATAAATGGAGAAAATAGACTATGCTAACACTAATCAAAGAAACTTGGGATAACTATATGAATTTCAGAAAGAACAAGTATTAAAGCAAGGAAAGTTATCAGGGATAAAGAAGCAAATTATATAATGATAAAGGGGTCAATTCTCCAGGAAGACATAATAGTCTTTAATGTGTACATGTCTAAAAATGATTGATCAAATTGCACAAGGGAAAAACCAACAGAACTGTAAGGAGAAATAGAAGAATCAACTATTATAACTGGAAACTTCAACACCCCTCTATCAGGAATTGATAGATCCAACAGACAGAAAGCCAGTAAGGATATAATTGAACTCAATAACACCATCAATCAAGTAGATATAATGGACATCTATAGAATAGTTCATCCAACAACAAATACACATTCTTCTCAAGCTCATATGGAGTATTTATCAAGATAGACCACATTCTGGGTCATAAAACACATCTTAACAAATTTAAAATAATACCAGTCAAACAATAGTTGCTCTTCCAAGACTCACAATGGAATTAAACTGGAAATCAATTACAGAAAGATAGCTAGAAAATCTCAAAATTCTTGGAGATTAAACAATAAACTTCTAAATATCACATTGGTCAAAGAAATCTCAAGAGAAATTTTTAAATATTTTGAACTAAATGAAAATGAAAACACAACTTATCAAAATTTGTTGAGGGTAGTGAAAGTGGTGCTTAAAGGGAAATTATAGCCTTGAATACATACATAAGAAGAGAAGAAAGATCTAAGATCTAAATTACTAATCCAAGCTTTTACCTTAGCAAACCAGAAAATGAAGAGCAAATTAAGTCCAAAGTTAGCAGAAGAAAAGAATAAAAATTAGAGTAGACTGAAGTTGAAAACAAGAAATCAATAGCAAAAATCGACAACACCAATACCTGGTTCTTTGAAAAGATCAACAATATCAAAAAGCCTCCAGCCAGGCTAATTAAGAAAAAAAGATTGGATATGGATTTCTAACAAGGGACATGAAAGAGGGGACATCACTACAAAACTTGTATTTATACAATAAAATTATAATGAAGATTATAAACAACTCTATGCAAACTAGATTGATAACCTAGATGAAATCAACCAATTCCTTGAAAGTTACAATCAACTAAAACTCATGCAAGAAGAAACAATCTGAATAGGTCTGCATTTATTAAAGATATTGATCAATAATTAAGAAGCTTCCAGAATGGAAAGCACCAGGCCCAGATGAGTTCTACCACACACTGAAGGAAGAAATTGTACCAATTCACTATAATCTCTGTCAGAATATAGAAGCAGAGGGTATATTTCCAAATTCATTTTATGAAGCCACCATTACCACAATACCAAAATCCCACAAAGAAAATATAAGAAAACAAACTACAAACCAATATTTCTCATGAAGATAAATGCAAAATCCTCAACAAAATATAGCAAATCAAATCTAACAATGTATGAAAAGAATTATACACCACGACCAAGTGGGATTTATCCCAGATATGCAAGGCTAGTTCAACATCTGAAAATCAATTAATGTAACCATCATATCAACAATCTAAAGAAAAATCACACGAGCATATCAATAGATGCAGGAAATGCATTTGACAAAATCCAATACCCATAAATGATAAAAACTATCACCAAACTAGTAATAGAAGAAGACTTCCTCATTTTAATAAAGAGTATCAATAAATTCCCTATAATTCACTTAATGGTGAGAAACTCAAAGCTTTCCCAGGATCAAGACCAAGATGTCTCTTCTCACTACTACTTTTCAATATTGTCTTGGAAGTGATAGTTAATAAAAAAAGACAAGAAAAGGAAATAAGAGGCATACAGATTGGGAAGGAGTAAAACTGTCTTTGTTCACAGATGAGTGTTGATTCACAACCTCAGGAGTTCCCCAGGTGAAGTCTGAAACCCCTTACATGAAGGGCAAGGGGAGACAGAAGAGAGCAGACCACTACAGATTGGTAGGTGGCAGTTTTAAGAAGCAAGGTAACTTATGTAGTAGACATGTCTTGGGCAGCCATAAGACTAGCAGATCTCTGTATCCACCTGCTGGAATCTTAAAAGTTTACATATGGCCTTAACATAACGAGTCCAGAGGGTCTCAACAACACATTACTCTCTCAAGGCTAGGTACTGGAAATGGTTGCTAATATGGAAATAGCAGGCAGAATGTACATTCCAAGAGCAGGGGAAGGGGTAAGGAGCCTCCTATTGCCTGGGTCCAGCTCATGAGTAAACCAATGGCCATGTCCTCTCGATGACCTACTCCAGCAATGACATGATAATCTATATAGAAAACCCAAAAGAACTGACCAAGAAATTCCTAGAACTAATAAGCAATTGCAGCAAGGTTGAAGGATACATGGCTAATATACAAAACTCAAACAATTTCCTCTATACCAGCAATCAACAAGTGGCATTTGAGATTAAAAACACAATATCATTTATGTTAACACCCCCCAAAATGAAATATTTAGCTATAAATCTAATAAAATATGTACAAGATCTATATGAAGAAAACTATAAAACTCTGAACAAAATGAACAAAATCAAGGGAGAGCTAAATAAATGGAGAAATATTCCATGTTCGTGGGGAGGGAGACTCAATATTGTCAAAATATCAGCTCTTCCCAAATTAGTCTATAGATTCAATAAAATCCCAATCAAATTATTTTGTGGGTATTGACAAACTGATTCTAAAGTTTATATGGAGAAGTGAAAGACCCAGAATAGTCAACAAAATAATGAAGATGAACCAAGTTGGAGCAATGATGCTACCTAATTTCAAGACTTACTATAAAACTACAATGATCAAGATAATATGGTGTTGGTAAAAGAACACAAATAGATCAATGGAACAGAAGAGAGATCCCAGAAAGAGACCTGCATAAACAGAGCTAACTGATCTTTAACATGGAGGGAAGGCAAGACAATGGAGTGATGATAGTCTCTTCAGCAAATGGTGCTGGAACACTTGGGCATCCACATGCAAAAGGATGAATCTAGGCACAGACCTTACACCCTTCACAAAAGTCAACTCAAAATGGATTTCACAGAGTTAGGTGTAAAATACACAATGAGAAAAGTTTAAAAGATAACATAGGAGAAGGGTGCCTGGCTGGCTCAGTCGGTGGAGCATGTGACTCTTGATCTTAGGGTTGTGAGTTCAGGCCCCATGTTGGGGGTAGAGATTACTCAAAAAAAATAATAAAATCTTTCAACAAATAAATAGATAACATAGGAGAAAAGTAGATGACCTTGGGTACCATGATGACTTTTTAGATACAATATCAAAATCATGATTGATGAAAAATAATTGACAAGCTGGACTTGATTTAAAAACTTCTGCTCTGTGACACACACTGTCAAGAGAATGAGAAGACAAGCCACAGACTGGAACAAAATATTTGCAAAAGAATATATCTGAAAATATAAAATACCCCAAATAGTCGAAGAACTCTGAAAGCTCTATAGTAAGAAACAAAAGAACTGGATTAAAAACTGGGCCAAAGACCTTAATAGACACCTCACTAAGGAAGATCTGCAGATGGCAAAAAAACACATGCAAAGATCCTTCACATTATATGTCAAAGAAATACGCAAATTAAAACAACGAGATGCCTCGACATGCTATTAGAATGTCCAAAATCCAGAACGTTGACAGCAGCAAATGCTGGTTCTGAGCTATAGTTCTTTACTAATTAGGGGGCTTGCTTTCAGCCTAGGGGTCAGACAGAGGTAAAAACTTAAGATCGCTTTGTTCTTTTCTGAACATGCATCTTGGTTGGGGCTCATGTTACTTTTTCAGCTGCTTTTAAATGTACTGACTTCTCCAAGAGTCTTACCCCAAGCCTCTCCTGGGGGCCTCAGATGATCTGTCTTATCTGTATCCTTCATTTTTTGCCTCAGGTATCAGTGGGACTGTAGTCCACCTCCCATTTTCATGAGCAATGCTTGCTGCTTCTCCCTACTTGAGATCTGAGTGAGGCAAGACAGAGCCCAGTACTTCTGGCAGCCCTCCAACCAGGCTAGAATTTTACAAATAAAGGCTGCTCTGTTCTTTTCCTGATGGAGAGACGGAATTGGGAACTCCACTGCCTCCTCTCCAGACAAGACGTGCACTGGGGAAAGGGATGCCACAAAATTTCCCACAATTTCAAATGCGGTTTTTACTTTGAGTGTTTGGTTGCTGTAGATTTTTTTATTGTTTTCCAGAGCTTTTCTAAGCTTATTTCGGCTAGTTTCTAGAAGGCTTTTGGGTTGTTGTTGTTTTGTTTTGGTTTGGTTTGTTTTGTTGATGCTTCCAAAGAGGATTGAGGGCTTGGAGTTTTTACTGTCATTTTGCTGACCTCCTTCTACTTTGCCTGGAAATCACAGACCACTCAATATGGTGATCATAGAAAAGGAAATTATTTTTTAAAAAAGAAGCAAAATTGTCATTCATGTGTTATATATAAATATATTCAAAGATTTTATTTATTTATTTGAGAGAGAGACAGAGATAGCAACAGAGAGAGCGGGACATGAGGGGGGAGGAGGGGCAGAGGGAGAAGCTGACTCCCCGCAAAGCCAGGACCCTGGGGCAAAGGCTGATACTTAAACGACTGCCACCCAGCACCCCTCTTTGTTATATAAAAAGCCCAAAACAACAAATTCATTATTGTAATTTATAAGAGACTTTAGGCAGTCAGCTGTATATGAAACCCGTACTTTACAAATAAAATTTTTAAAAAGATACCATTTACAATAGCTTTAAAAAATGAAATATCTAAAATTAAACTCAAAAATATGCAATAATGCTATGGAGAAAATATGTGAAGAGTTATTAGACCTAAAGAAACATACACTTTTAGCTAGGGCACCATGGAGTTACTCAGATCAGAGGGCTGAAAGATATCTGCAGAGGGAAAATGGGTGAGGCACAAAAGCAGGGAAAGAATGTGTCTGTTTTGCAGAACAAGCAGCTCCCACCAAGGAGACACATGGCCAGGTGTTCCAACGGATACACCCTTGCATGAGCCAGTTTGGAGCTGAGGACCTGTGCAGAAACCCTGAGTTGCCCTTAAGTTTCCTTTAGCTCATTATAATACTGAGATCTCCTAATGGGCAGAGTTTTGGGCCATTTTTTTTAACATACAATGTATGCACTAGCATGTTGACAAGCTACTGACAAGCTAGGTATTTGCAGCTGAACCAAAGTGCCTAACAAAATATGTGTAAGTTCCCTAATGTAGCCAGCTCCCTGCCCCTGCCCCCTAACACCCTGAATAAAACCTTCCTGCACTAACCCCATGGGGAGACACTGCTTTGACAGTGTAATTACCTGCTGCAAGTAATAAAAACTTTTTGCTCCAACCCAGAGACTTGGGCTGGTTAATTGCCTGACACACCACAAAGGGGCCGACCCTTTGTGTCCGGTGACAATACCATGGTAATGGATTATGAGAATCAGTATTGTGAAGCTATCAATTTTCCCAAGGTAATTTGTAGATTCAATGAATCCAATCAAAGTCTCAGCATTTTTATTTACAAGTTGGCATAATGATGATTCTTCAATGCACTTGATTATAGCCAAAGTACTTGAACAAAAATTCATGGATACTTTATCTTAGCAAGACTTCGTTTCCTGCTATATTAACACGGGGGTGGGGTATCCGTGACCCTATTCCTTGCTACAAACTGCTTCCTTATCTAACCTAAATACTTCTGAACCTGCTTTCACTTTTTCCCATAACTTACCTTCTAAATTCTCTATGATTATATTCATGACTTATTGTCTGCTCTTTACCGCCCCCGACCGAAAAAAAAAAAAAGTTACGGAGAGCAACCAACTTTGTTTTTTTCACTGACATACTTCCAAACACTTACAATGGCGCTTGGAACACAGCAGGTGCTCGATACACTTTGACTAAATCACTGAAGGGGAGGTAGGTTTGTTCTTGGCGGTTGTCTACTTGCCTTGCTATCATCTATGCAGATGCACAGCTACAAGACACACCACCCTCAGCAAACCCCCATTTCCTTCCTGAGGAACCTGGAGCCACACGCCGGGTAGCCCAAGGGGTGTGACAGCGAGCCCGGAAGTGGGGGGGGGCACTTGACAGGCTCGCCCGGGCCCCGCCTCTCAGTCTCGCCGCGAGGAACTACAGTTCCCAGAATGCTTGGTTCTCGCGTGGACTACATTCACTAGAGGCGTTGCGGCCGTCCTCCCCAGCCTCACGTCCCGCCTCTCCGGACCTGCGCGGGACGCCGGTCGTTTGCTGCCGGAGCGGGAGGCTCAGGGACTTGAAGTCGGCCCAGGCATCGCCCGGGGAGGGGTCCCGACCCCAGGCTGCTGTCCGCCGGGGCAGTGCCGGAGCCTCCGCCTGCGGAGCACGGCCGGGGAGGCGCAGCCCCCGGAACCCCGGGGCCTGGGCGAGGTGAGCGGCGGAGGGTCGGCGGAATGCGGGACGGAGGGAGGACCGGGGCCTCGGGAGGATGCGGCGCCGGGGCGCGGGGCACAGGCCCGAGAGGCGCGAGCGGGGCCTTTGTGGGCGCGGGCGGGGGGCCGAGGGCCGGCACCCCCGATGTGCCCGCCTGCCCCGCACCGGCCATCCCGCGGACGCGCCCCTGACCGCGGCAGGTCGGGCACTTGTCCCCACTGGCCCAGGCCCCGGTCACCCTCCTGCTCCCTCCGGACCCGTGCCCAGCGCGCTACCTGCCAGGCCCTGCGGGCGTGTGATGTGCTACCTGCTGTCAGTGAACGTGAGGAACTGTTTCCGCCCCTCCCCGGCGCCGCTGCCCTCCCGGGCTGCAGGCGCACAGATGTGTTTTCTGCCAGAAGTGAGGTGCCGGCTTCCCCCGAACGGCAGAACCTGGACTGGAACCCAGGTTTTCGGCTTCTGTGCCTGCTTCTCTAGACGGCAGCCCTCTGGCCGCCATAGGAAAGCTGCTGTCATCCCTTTCCGAAGCACTTTTCTCTAGAAACCTGGAAGGAGATTCCTTGACAGGAGGGGGGAGGTTTCGGGGGGGGGCGGCAGCTTGGGGTGGAGAAAAGTTGTCCCCTGCGGGCAGTGAGGTTAGAGCAGGGGCTCTGGAGGCGCGCGGTACGGATCTCGGTGCACCGGGCCAAGTGGCTCCGGCTCTGCGCTCAGTTTCCCGATCTGTAACACTGGCGTGGACAATGGCAGCTGGGCGGCGGGACTGAACGATGTGGGCGGTGCCTGGCCCGGGGGGAGGTTCGGTGAGTTATTGCTGCTACTACTGCAGCTGGAGTCTGTCCTTTTTTTCTGAGCCGCACGGCGAAGAGTGGGGTCCCGGACCCCTGGGGGCTGGCCCTTGTCTCTGGGCCTGTCTAGCCCCAGCTCCTTCTGACTTGCCTCTCCCAGGGCTCGTGGCCTCATTCTCAGGCGGTGTAAGGATTTCAGAGCTGGTGATTCTCAGGGGTGGAAAGCACAAGGGGCTTCTCCCTCCTGGCTCCCTTCTTCCTCTTTCAGATCTGCCTTCTGGAGACTCCACCCATCCTCGCAGAAGAGCCCAGAAAGAAGATATGGCTATTGGACCCAGGGAAGCAAGGTCTCAAGTGAGTTCATTGCCATCTCAGGTCTTACAGATAGACAGAGAGATAGATCGATCGATTGGTTGGTTGGTTGATTTACTTACTCACTTACTTACCCACCCTTAAACTGAAGTTCTCTACTCAATACAATTTTCTCCAGGATTTGGAGCCCTAGCCCTTTTCTCCTTGAAGAGTTGATCCACCCAGGTGGAGGGTGGATTCTGTAAGGCGATGTTTACCTCCTCCCTGCCAATCCATGTCTAGTGTTTCTCTTTTCTTTTTCTGACAGACGCTTCTTTTTATTCATGAATCTCAGTTTAGTGTTTGGTTACTAACTTGTGGTAAGATGCCACATGGGGACGGAACAAAGAAACACGCACACTTGGCAGTTCCTTTCTGTCCCTGCTTCCTTGGCTCGCCCTGGTCTCCCTCCCCACCCTTGGCTTTTCCTTAGGATACCTTCCCTAGACTTCTCCAAGCCACCATTGTTAGGTTTTTCTCCCTCTTTACTTTGTGGATCATGTGCCTTGTTTCTGTACTCCCTTGAAAACTGTTCTTGACCTGCCATTTTCATCCTTCTGTTGTTGGAAATGGTCCAGGTGAGCCAGTGCATGAACAAGGAGTAGCCGTGTTGGAGGGGACACAGTTGGAGAGATCTCTGGACTGCAAGGGCAGAGAGAAGACTCCCCAGGAAGGAGCAGGGAGGGTTTTGTGGGATATCAGGAGTGGAGAGGCAGGGTCTCCAGTGGATAAGAAGCGGGGCTTGAAGCCAGACTGCCGGGCTTGAACCCATCTCCTTGGTTGTGTGTGGGCCTTGGACGAATGGCTCCATCTCTCTACACCCGTTTCCTCACCTGGACAATGGGAATAACAGGCATGCTAACCTCATGGGGTAGGTGAAAGGGTCAGGTGAGTTAGCGCATGGAAAGTGTTTAGCTCAGGGCTGGGCACTAGCAGATGCCCAACATGGGGTGGTTGTGGGAGCCGGATGACGTTACTGTAGTAATAATACCACTCATGCCGACAGATGGGAATGGCTGTACCGTGCTGCTAGGACTTGTCCTTTCATTGCTCGTCTTCATCTGACAGTAACAGTTAATGCTGCTGGGGGTCGGCCTGAGGGCTTGCCCTTTGTTCTCTCTCTCACGCTAGCGCAGCAGTGATCATCCCCATGTTACACATGAGCAAACTGAGGCTCAGAGACGTCCAGTAACCTGAATTCCAACCCCAGTGTGTCTGGCTTCTGGGTCCAGGCTCGTCACTGCGCAGCCATTCCCCTGGTGCCTCTTTCAGAACCTGGGGCAGCCCCAGCCCCCGTGTTCCCAGAGCTCTTCTCTGCTGTGATGTTGTCTTTGGGCCCATGAAACACCGTGGTGGTTGATCTTCGGGCTGGGGTCGGCCAGTGCATATCTGGGCTGCTTTTTTCTAAAGCTTTCCTCTTCCATTCCCACAGAGCCAGACTGCTCTCGTGCCCAGAATCTTCTCCATCCCTGCAGAGGAGCTAATGCGTGTGGCATTCTCCCTAACCTCACCTGCTCCCATATGTCCGTACTGTATGGGCTTGTGTGTAAAGCTCAGTGACAGGCGTTTAAGACCAGAGAGAGAATATACCGAGTGCTGGGTTAACAGAAAACTTTAATTATTGTCCTGCCTCTGCCACTGATAAAGTATGTGACCCGGGGTCTTGACTGCTCTGGACCTTCTCATCTTCATCTCTGAAATGAAGATTTAGGGGCGCCTGGGTGGCTCAGTCTGTTAAGCGTCCGCCTTCGGCTCAGGTCATGATCTCAGGGTCCTGGGATCCAGCCCCGAGTCGGGCTCTCTGCTCAGTGAAGAGTTTGCTTCTCCCTCTCCCTGCTGCTCCCCCTGCTTGTACTTTCTCTCTCTGTCAAATAAATAAATAAAATCTTAAAAAAATAAAATGAGGATTGAGCTGGGAGATGGTGTATGGTCATGTCCAGCTACACATTTTTCTCCCATTGATCAAATTATTTCATACGTTTATCTTGTCTGCCAGTTGAATTGTAAGTTCTTTTGAGGGCTAAGATTATTTCTTGCATTACCCCTATGTGCCAATAAATTACCTCATTATACATGTATTGCCTGCTCATGTTTAAAATATCAGAGCATTAAAAATGTATATACATAAAGAAGAAAGTGAAATTGCTCTTACCCATTATCTAGAGATGGTCACTGTCACCCCTTTGGTGTATGTCCATCAGACTTATAGTCTGTTCACCTTTGTTTTTTGTTTATGTGTGTATTTATATGTACATATGTACACATTTATTTTACCATTTGTACACACCAATTTTACCATTTACCAAATGTAAATGTACCATTTACATTTTTCTTGCGTGATAAAATATGCATGAAGTAACATTTACCACTTTAACCATTTTTGGGTATATAACTCAGTGGCATTAAGTACATTCACATCGTTGTGCAACTATCACCACTACCCGTCTCCATTGTATAGATTATCTCATTTATTTTTTAATGCCATGAGGTAGACATTGAGAGGCAGTTTTGCAGAGTGGTTACAAATGGAACCTTGGACCTCCTCTAGACTGAAATTCTACCTCTACCCCTGACCAGCTGTGACACTGTGATTTATAATATGAAATATGTATTTGGTCTTCACCCCTGTTCCTAAGCCATAGGAAATTATAAGGGTTTTGGAACCTAAGTGATTAGTAATATTTGGGTTTTGTTCTTGAAAAAACTTTAGATCAATAAAGGTGAAATTGGTGTGTGTTGTTATTCATAACGAGCCATTTCAACCAAGCCAGAGTTGATATGAATGAGGTGACTTTTGGAAAGCCCCTAACCATCCGAGCTGGTTGGCAGGAGAACCAACCTTGATTAGAGGGGTTGGACCTTTCAGGCCCTCCCCCGACAACCCAGGGGCCAGTCATGCCTACGTAATGGTCAGTGATTTAATCCATTGTGCCTATGTAATGAAACCCCCACAAAAACCCAAGAGGACAGGGTTCAGAGAGCTTCTGGGTTGGCGAACACTTGTAGATGGGGAAAGTGATGCATCCAGAGAGGGCATAGAAAGCTTCACAGCCCTTCTCACATGCCCTGCCCTGTGCATCGCTTCCCTCTGGCTATCCCTGAATTCTATCCTTCTATCATTAACCAGTAATCTAGTTAGTAAATGCTTTCCTGCATTGTGGCACTTTTCCTGCATTTGCCCCTTTAGCAAGTTAATTAAACCCGAGGAAGGGAGTTGTAGAAACCTCCAGTTCATAGCCAGTTGGTTGGAAGCATAGTTAACGGTCTGGACTTGTAATTGGCATCTGAAGCTGGGGCAGTCTTGTGGGACTGAGCCCTTAACCTGTGGGATCTGACTGTGTCTCTAGGTCAGTGGCATGAGCATTGAGGGAAATTGTAGGACCGCCTAGCTGGTGTCACACAACTGCTTGGTGTGTGGAAAACCCACATGTCTGGGGTCAGAAATAAAGTAGTGTGGACAGGAGACACACAGGTCCTCCTATATATGAGGTTTCCTATATACTAGCTGTTTGACTTGGACAAATTTCTCTTTGCTTTTTCTTGTGTAAAATGGGGGCAGTAATGTACCTATTTTATAGGATTCTTGTAAAGATATGTATTTACAGTAATGGTTAATATAAATCTCTAGGAACAGTAGTTGGTCCGAAGAAAGCATTCAATAAATGATAGCTATTTTAATTTCCATTATCATTGTCTTGTGGCTTCAGTAAGCACAGAGATAGTGCCATAAGCTAGTTAACCTAGCCTGCCTGCATCAGTGATTATTTGGGTTGTTTACATTTTTTTGCGATCACTAACACCATGATAAATATCTTGGTTGTGCATTTTTGTGTACTATTTATTATGATACAAATACAGTAACTGATAAGTTAAAGGATCTGCACGTTTTAAAGCTTTAAATATGTATTGTCAAATCGTCATCAGGAAGATTTTTCTAATTAACACACCTACCAATGGTCTTACTTCCTCCCCACATCTCCTTATGGTAGTTAACACAGGGCCTGGTGAATACTTCACGCTGCTCAGTATGTATTTGTCACTGGCCTATGGTTCATTAAACAAATGACCTGAAATCTGCAGACACCAGAATGACGTCAGAAGCCTTTCACGGCCACCCGCGTACTCAACCCGCTACCTTCGTTCTGTGTGGTGGGAGGTCCTGGGTGAGCTGGGATGGCTTGTCGTTACAGGTGTCGGTGACCTTCCAGGACGTGGCTGTGCTTTTCACGAGGGATGAGTGGAGGGAGCTGGGTCCTTCTCAGAGAAACGTGTACCAGGAAGTGATGCTGGAGAACTACAGCAACCTGGTCTCACTGGGTAAGGGAATTTTCCCTGTAGATGAAAAAGTCAGACGTTAGCATAAGTCAGCACCTGCTTCCCTGCATAAAAGCCGTGGGTCATCAGGAACTTTTAGCTGAATTTTGCCTTAGGATTGTACACATTGTAAATAAATAAGTGTTTAAAACTTCTTTCTCCCTATAGGCATGGATTTGTCCCATGCATGGGACAGTTAACATACTTGCATGTTAGAAATTCCCTCATAGCTCAGGCAACATTTTCCTGCTGACTTTGCTCAGCTCACAGCAGAGAGCATCCCTCAACCGTCTTCATTAACCTGCCACCAGCCTTTCCCAATTCTCCCTTCCTGCCTGATGAAGTTGTATAATCCGCCTTTGAAAGGGAGTCAGAGAGCGCTTTCTCATGTTAAACAGGGCACTTGGTACACAGTCTCTCCGGATGGGTACCCCTTTACAAATATTTAGTCTTTACATTAACGTATTCCCTCTCCTGTAGAAAGCCATGGATACTCTAGTAATCAAAGCTGCATGTTTATCATATTTCTGTAACCTACAACAACCAATTGCGTAGCCACGCCCTACAGGTCCCTTGCTTTTCCCCTCACAAAGGCCCTCACATCGCGGGGGCACGGCTCGAGCACCCCACCGCTCGAGCACCCCACCGAAGCTCATTGTGTCGTCCCCTGGGTTTTCCACTCAGATCCGTGATGCCTCTTTGAGTCAAAGCAAAACCAAGTCTTTTCTTTTTGTCTCTGAGCAGGACTCCTGTTTTCCAAACCAAAAGTGATCTCCCTGTTGCAGCAAGGAGAAGATCCCTGGAGGGTAGAGAAAGAAAGTCCTGGAGGCCCCTCTCTAGGTGAGTGGGTGGGACCGAGGGGCCGGGAATGGGCTCGGGCAGCAGTCTGGGTGGTAAGTGGACGGTGCGGCCTGGAGGGGTGGTTCGGGAAAGTTTCCCCTGGGCCTCTGTCCTCGAGAAGTGGTGGAGAGGGGACGCTCGGGCCCCAGACGCAAGCTTCCTCTTAGTCTCTGGTAGTCACTTCCCAATGAATCTCTCAGGAGCTCTTAGTCGTTCCTGTTTTCAGAGGAGGGCTGCACATCGGGGATTCGGTCAGCAAACAGCGTACTTAAGGAATGGCAGGGAATCATTCTGATGGAGGCTCAGGGTATGTGAGAGAAGGAGCCGAGGAAGGAAACGGTGCCAGAAAGCTAGCCGGGCCGCGGTACAACGGGCTTTGACAAGACCCGGACATGGGACCGCCCCATGGAAATAAAGGAGTTTCAGCAGATACTGGAGTTCTTGGTATTTTAGGAAAGTTGACTTAACTGTGAAACAATGGAAAGGTCCTCCGATAAAGGCGTGGCGGGAGAAGCTGGGCGAGTCCCCTCTCCGGCACCGAGCGCCACCGTCAGAAACGAGGGCAGCTGGTGTGGACAGGGCTGGGGTGGGCGGGGGGGGCATCGTGCTGATGTGTCACCGTTGCTGCTGAAGGGAACGGACGTGGCTGTGTGTGTGTCTGATGTGTGTGGAAGTGCAGGTGGAAAGGCTAGGGGACACACCTGAGCTGGTGCCAGGACCTCCACTGGGAATGGCATCGCGAAGGGGCGGGATGAAAGAGGGCTTTAGTTACATTAATCTTAGCATCTCATGGAGAATAGATTCATGAAGTCCTTGTGTAATTTGAGTTGAATACGCATGGTCACTTTGGGAGCATTGTGGGGATAGATTTAAAGTGAGGGAAAACCCGATGTGGAACCTTCCCGGAGACACTTGCAATAAGGTAGGTGAGACGTTTCCAGGGTCTGGACAAAGGCACGGGCGGTGGGGTCCAGGAGGGAAGAAGAGAGGCCCCTTTGTGAAGGGTGAAGGCCGAGTTCTCTGTGGGATGGGTCTCACTGGAGATGTGAGTGGAATGTTTGGGGAGAGATGCTGGTGGACGGTTGTATGAGGTCTGTGGGACCTCGGAAGGGAGGTCAGGGAGCCGTCGGTACAGTGGTGGCATCTGACGCCTCGAGCTGACCAGGCGAGGACAGAATACCAGGAAACCTCACCATTTACGAGGTGGGTTAGGAAAGAAGACTCTGGCTGAGCCTGAGAAGTCATCAGAGGAGAGAAATGGGAGAGGCGGCTGACAGCGAAGTTGGGGACGGAGAGCTGCTGAAAGGGGGAGGATCCGGGTTCAAACCCCCACCCCCTGCTTTCCTGTCCTGTGATGGACGGTGCGTGAGCTCCATGCTGAGAGAGAGGTGTTAAGGACGCCTCTTAGAGTTTTGATTCAGAACTAGTGCCGTTTCTAGAGACAAGGGGTTGGTTATACAGGTTGGAGGGAACGATCGTGAATTCAGTTTTAGGCATGTTGAATTTGAGTCGTTGAGACATCTAAGTTGCTATTTTGAGTGGGCTCTTGTATCACTGGGTGTGGAGAGAAGTCTTGCCTCGCATATGTGTTTGGAATCGAAATGGGCCCATGGAAAGAGTGCAGAGCAAAGAAAATTGGGGTCCCAGGACTAAACCCTGATGGACCACCCCAGGACTGAAGATCACGCAGGCGAACACGAGTGCACAGAGGAGATTGAGGCTGGTGGGAAGGGAGAGGAATGTGGAGCAAAGTGAGGGGTCACCAGAGCCTAGGAAGAGGGCTGCTCAAGGCAAACAAGGGGTCACTGTGAGCCGCCGCTGACAGGTTGGTTAGGTGGGAACTGCCCAGCATTTTGTCTCAGCCACCTGGAGGTCATGGCTGCTTTAGCGCAGGTGGCTGATGACAGAAGCCAGGAGGGGTGCGAGGGGGTGATGAGCGGGAGGAAGGGAACAGGTGTGAGATAGTGCACAGGAGCAGCTGTGGAGAAGGAGGAGCTCTTGTACGCATGCACAAACAGTTCTATATATCCTCGCATTTTGCTTTGTCCACTCTGATCACACGGCGCACGTTATTTTGCCCGTCACCTGGTATCTGTTGAAACTCTGCATCGTCCCCCGTAGAGGGCTTCCTCTCTCTGGGGAGGAGCTCGGAGTGACTTCGGTTGTATTCAGCTTTGGATCATGTTAGCCCAGCAGGCCTGGTTCTGGCTAGGATTTTATAAATGTTATGATTGCTGATTCGCGTGATGGATATTGATTTAAAGCTGTACCTTTATCACGTCTCCATGTAAAGTCCTGAGAATCGCAGTTTGAGTTAACAGAGGAATCTGGCTGAATAAACTGTGGCACGTTCACACAGACTCCTTTGAGGAAGACCTCTGTAAATTCCGCTACGGGGTGATCTCCACAACATATTCATAGGTGAGGAAACGTGTACCTTTAGCTCAGGAAGGAGGAAATACCAAACAACAAAAGTGGTGGGGGGCGGGAGGGATGGGGTGGCTGGGTGATAGACAGTGGGGAGGGTATGTGCTATGGTGAGCGCTGTGAACTGTGCAAGACTGTTGAATCACAGATCGGTACTTCTGAAACAAATAATGCAACATATGTTAAGAAAAAAGAAAAAGAAGATAGCAGGAGGGGAAGAATGAAGGGGAGTAAGTCAGAGGGGGAGATGAACCATGAGAGACAATGGGCTCTGAAAAACAAACTGAGGGTTCTAGAGGGGAGGGGGTGGGGGGATGGGTTAGCCTGGTGATGGGTATTAAAGAGGGCACGTTCTGCGTGGAGCACTGGGTGTTATGCACAAACAATGAATCATGGAACACTACATCAAAAACTAATGATGTAATGTATGGTGATGAACATAATAAAATTAAAAAAAAATGACAAAAGTGTCTATTTGATTAGGTTTTTAAAAAGGAGAGAAAACCCTCTTCTGCTTCATCACCAAAAAACAAAAAAAGGGGAGTAAAAGTAGATCAGTAAAAATGGTTACCAATGAAGGCAGAAAAGAAGCAAAAACAGGATGAAGAGAACATGGATAGATCTAGAATTGTTTAAAGGTGCCTTGTTTTCATAATTTTGACTTTGGAACTATAAAAATGTTTTTTATAAAAGTATAAAACCAGAAATGAAATGAAAATGTCCATAAGTATCGCAAGCAAAATTAAACAAATGACCCTAATTGCCTTTCAGGTTGGGGGTTGAGTCACATACAAAGGCATTTGAAATAATTCTTATCATCACAGCAGTTTGAATAAACTTCCTGAGCGATTTCTATCTGTGATATTTTGATTTATAATAGTATGTAATTGGTCTTCATCCATTTCTGGCACAGAGCTCCTAGTTGAAATAGCGTTAGTGATTGTGGAAGCTGCCTGGGAGGTTCACTGTGCAATTCACTCTACTTTTTTGTATATGTTGACCATTTTCCATAATAAAAAGCTTTAAAAGTTAGCATTAGCAACAAAATTTCTAAAACAGCATTTCTCTTTCTCACCAACACAGACATTACAGAGGAAGTTTATAACTATGCTACCCCGTCATGGTGTTAGGTATAATTCCTGGCACGTAGCTTCCTGAGTCCTCAGACTTTGTAGAAATTCTCTGAGAAATGCATAGGACATTTTATAGGACATTGTATATGACTTTGAATCTGACCAACTATAGGATAAGGTGGGGACGGATACGTTAGGAACGAAGTCCAGAAAGCTGGCCCGGGTTCAAAGACACTGATGCTGCTTCAGCCCTCACACTGTCTGGCTAATCCTTTAAAATCCTATCTTAGAGGTTTCTTCCAAAAAACTCTAACCACCACCTGTACCCCTTCCCCGTTTGCACCCTCCACTGAGGGTAGTTTGGATGGTGGTCTAAGCTAACATGCATGTCCATTTCTACCTTGTCATTTTGTTGTAAAAATCATCACATTGCGATGTGATGACCTGTTCCTTCTTTGTCTCTAATGCCAAGCTGGGAACTCCTTGAAGACATGAACTGTTTCTTTTCATTACCGGACCTGGAAGGTCTGATGGATCACCAGTGCGTAGGATAGAGCCTGGCATATATAGGTGCTTTTTAAGTATTTGATGAATGAATTAAATAAGGAGCAGTTGGTGCTTTTTGAAGGAATAAGAGGAGTTACATGTAGTAAGAGGGATAAATCCAGTGGGAAATAATCCCGGATACATGAGAAATTGGAGTCAAAGGATCAAACTGAAGATCAGTAGCAATGTCACTATGGAGTAAGGAGATCCTGAATTTGGATGTCTTAATGACAGTTGTTAGCGACATCTTAGAGAAGAGGTTGAAGAGAATTTGTTGGCTGACCAGACTTGGAATGAAGAGGAGGGAAGAATCTGAGATGAAACGATTTATGGCAAAGTCACTGAAAAGCTTATGGTGGAATTCTGTGCTGGGAAACAGAAAAAAGGTTTGAAAAGGAATGCGCTGGGTTCAGATTTGGACAGCCTAAATTTGAAAAGATACTCAAATGGCAAGTCTAGGAAGCAGTTGGAAATAGTTGTTTAAAGTGTTCTGAGAGGAGTCAGGATAGTCCCTTACGCAGGAGGTGTGGGAGTGGGGAGAGAAGGCCAGAGAGAGACTTCCAGAGTGTCCTGTGAGCCTAGGGAGGAGTCGAGAACTGATGCTAGGCGCCGGTCAGGGTCACAGTCAGAGCAAGGTCTGTCTGGCCTCCAGACTTCTGACTCCGTCCTAGCCTTGTTGGTGAGGTAGCTCAGGCCCAGGCTGGACTCTAGAACAGAACAAAAGTCACACTGCACGTCAGGAGACAGATCTGTGGGGCTGTGAACACACTAAGCAGATCATAAGGAACAGTTAGGATTTCCACAGTCGGGTCTCGTGTCCACTGCGGTGGGAAACCCGAATTCAGGGCTAAGGCATGGGCACTCCAAGTAGCGTTGAGGAGAGTTTCCCAGTGTGGATATGGACCCTCGCAGTGTGATCACTTCCATTAAAACAGAGAAATTCCCGGTGTCCCATTTCTTTGTTCAGCTCTACACAAGACTTTTCAAGAGCGTCTCCGTATGGATGTTTCCATCTTGTCATCTCCCCCGTCTCCTCTGTGTGCTCCATGGTGGCTCTCTTCCTCACTATTCCCCAAACAGCACGGCCACTAAATCCCAGTCAGTCTCCACTTGGGCACAGGCAGGGTTAAGTTTCTGGTCCTCAGCTTGTTTCCAGAGTTGCGCGCTCACCCTTCCCTGCAGTACTTTCTTCCCTTGGCTTCTGGAGCACTGTGTTCTGATTTTCCTCCCTTTCTTGACCTCCAATGTGGCCATGCCTAAGTGAGTGTTCAGTGCTTCAGCTTTAAATAAAATGTACCTCCTGAGGACTCCCAGATACCTCACTGTAGCTCCGACCTCATCCCTGATTTCCGGAGTACATACAACTGACTATCTCAGTGTCCTCCTTGAAGGTCTAGATGTAAAGGCACCTCAGCCGCGACAAACACATCAGAAACCGAACATACCCCCAGACTTGCCCCTTTTCTGCCCTTCTGTTCTCAGTGGCTTGTGCAACATTCATCATTTTCAGGCCGGAAACCTAGGAGTGATCTCTTAACTGCTTTATTCCTGCTCATTGCCCCACACACTGTCCGCCAGCAAGCTGGGTCGTGTTACCACCTCCTTAATAGGACATCCGGCTGCATGGTCTGTGCCACCACCCCCTTGCTCAGCCGGATAACTCCAGCAGCCTCCTGAGTGCTTTCTCCCCTCCGTGTGTCCACTTGGGCCTCACCAGATCGTTGTCTACACAGTGGCCAACCTGAGTGAGCATGTCCTTTCTCTCTGGCTTCCCATCATGCTTAGAATAAAATTCCAGGGGCGCCTGGGGGGCTCAGTCAGTTGAGCATCCGACTCTTGATTTCAGCTCAGGTCGTGGGATTGAGCCCTGCCTCTCTCCCTCTGCACCACCCCCGCCCCCAGCTTGCATGCATGCTCTCTCTCTCAAATAAATCTTTTTTTTAAAAAAAAGAACAGAATTCCAAACTCCTCACCACGAGGCCTTACCTGATTTGCCCCTTCCTGGTGCTCCAGTCTTACTTAGCGTCGTCCCTCTTACTGACAACACTGTACCCACACAGCCTCTTTGCAGTTCCTCAGAAGTCACCCCACTTCTGTGTTTGCTGTTTCCTCTGCCTGGGAAGCTCTTTCTTCACATATCCATACAGCTTTCATTTACTTACTATTTGTCCCTTCATCCCCTCTTCCCCAGCGTGCGTGCGCACGCACACACACATACATACACACACACCCCCCAAAGTGTAAGCTCCTGAAAGGTCGGAACTCTGTGTCAGTCATGGCATTATCTATATTCCCTAGAATGTTAGCTAGTCCGTAATAGGCACTTACTAAATATTTGTGAATGGAAAGGACATCTCCACCATATGCAAAACTAAGGAGCACCTGGGTGGCTCCATGGGTTAAGCATCCCAACTCTTGATCTCAGGGTCGTGAGTTCAAGCCCCACGTTGGGTTTCTTGTTGGGCATGGAGCCTCCTTAAAAAAAAAAAAATGGGAGTGCCCCAGAAACTGCATGGAGTTTTACATACCTGGCAAGAAGCCAGGGAAGGGAGAGGAGAACAGAGATGGACAGAGGTAAGATCATGAAACACCTGGTTCACTGCATTAAGTACACTGGCCCTTATATATGAATTATTGAAGATAAATTTGGGGGATCTTAAGGAAGTTTGCAGCATACTAAGATGTGGATTTTAAGATTGCTCAGGTTGCAGTGTAGAGACTAAATTAGTAGAGAGCAAGACTTGAGGCCAGGAGAGTAGTTAGGAGACTATGGTACGAACAGTGAAGCATGAGAAACAAAATACCACGTAGGCATCTGACCCAGTGCTCAGGGCTTTACTTTTAAGTTAGCAAGACTTCGTTGGGGAAGGAACAAGGAAGGTGTTGGGCAGAAAGTAAAACACTCCTTTCGCTTACAGTAAGTAGTAAAGGCATTGGGGAACCTGGGTGGCTCAGTCGGTTAAGCATCTGCCTTCGGCTCAGGTCATGATTCTAGGATCCTGGGATCGAGCCCCGTGTCAGGCTCCCTACTCAGTGGGGATCCTGCCTCTCCCTCTCCTTCTACCCGTCCCTCAGCTCATGCTCTTGCTTGTGCATGCTCTCTCTCTCTCAAATGAATAAATTAAAAAAAATAAACTTAAAAAAAATAAATAGTAAAGATACGAGTGCATGTAAAATGAGCCAAGGAGGGTGTAACAGAGTGGAGGGGAAAATTCCAAATTTTAAAGAGGGGACAGAAAACGTTATGCAGGAAGGAGACCGAGAAGTAAAGCTGGTAGAAGAGAAAAGCAGAATGCATTATGATCACCAAGCAGAGAGAAGTCGTACACGGGTGAGAAAGGGAACGTCAGATAGGAATCTCAGCCACAGTGAGGTGCAGAGGAACCCTTTAAATGGTTCTCTGCAGCCCAGGAGGAAATGCCATGCACAGCCATTCCCTGGCAAAATTTAATAGTTTATGAATTGGGTCCTCCCCCAGTTTTAATGTTTATTGAGTTCAACTCTGTTGCTTGTTTTTTTTTTTAAAGATTTTATTTATTTTGACAGAGAGAGACACAGCGAGAGAGGGAACACAAGCAGGGGGAGTGGGAGAGGGAGAAGCAGGCTTCCTGCTGATCAGAGAGCCTGTTGTGGGGCTCGGTCCCAGGACCCTGGGATCACGACCTGAGCCGAGGGCAGACGCTTAACGACTGAGCCGCCCAGGTGCCCCTCAGTTCTGTTCTTTACCACTCTATCATGCTAGCCCTTTTTTACCTTTTTATATTTGTGCCCATCTTGTTTATCTTTGACTCTTTTCCACACTGTCTGCATAGCCTCTTTTGCTTGATGCATGAGCAAGGCTGCCTTTCTGGCTTGCACCTTTCAGCTTCATGCCTACCTGCAGGACCTCTAGATTAACACCATAACTCGTTCCTGTTTGAACTGGCCCTGAATGTAACCACCCATATGATGATCTCCCATCCCTCATGTAATGTCCTGTCCTGTAAGGCAACCTCAAGTGTTTGAATCATGTGTATTTGTGTGTGTTTGCATGTGTGTGTGTGTGCATGTGTATGAAATAAGGAATTGAGACTATTTGACATTGTTCAAATTAGGAATATATAAGTAATTAAGGAAAATTAACAACATTTCATGTATAATTCAGGTGTCATCAGGAGGATCTGTAAACAGGGCAAGCTCATCTGCTTGCAGAGAATACTTCTGGTAGAAAAGGAAAGTCTAATATATTAATTTAGATGTAGGTATATGTGTAATTATATATATACAAAGGTATAGAATATATATTTTAAATACTGTGGTAAGTGCTATAGTAAGGGGAATGGACTGTAGAAACAGATTAGGAAGATTACACACAATGAAGAGAAATGTCATGAAAATAATTTCAGAGTCCAGGATGGCTTTGGACTGATCCCAGGCTGCCTTTCCCAATTCGTGCTCCTCTGGTTGCTCTTAACACTCACCTTCTTTATATAAGTTTGTTTCATTCTTTTCTCCACCATAGTACTTCAGTTCACATTGATTCTTTTTCTCTATTGCTTGAATCTTTTATGTTTTCCTCTTATAGTTGGCCAGATAAAGACCCTATTTAAATAACACCAATACTTGGGATGCCTGGGTGGCTCAGTAGGTTAAGCGTCTGCCTGCGGCTCAGGTCATGGTCCCAGCGTCCTGGGATCGAGCCCCGCATTGGGCTCCCTGCTCAGTGGGAAGCCTGCTTCTCCCTCTCCCACTCCCCCTGCTTGTGTTCCCTCTCCCGCTGTGTCTCTCTCTGTCAAATAAATAAATAAATAAATACCATCAATACTTATTTTTTTCTCTACATTTAGTCTCAGTAGCCAAAAACCATATTACATGAAACATCTTTAGTATTTTTCCCCCTGCAGGATGGAAGAGCAGTCACAAAACCACGAAGTCAACTCAGACGCAGGATTGTTCTTTTCAGGAGTTGATGATGAGAAGATCCAGAAGAAATGGACCCTGGGACTTTAAATCAGAAAAACTCTGCATTTATGAAGACAGATTAGAGAAAAAGCAGGAGAAAAAAGAAAGTATTCAGGCAGTTTCAGTTACCCACAAAAAAATCCTCATTGTAGAAAGAAGCCATAAAAATAATGAATTTGGCCAAAACTTTAGCCCAAAGTCGGTCCTTGTTAGGCAACAGATGGTTCCCAGAGAAAAAACACCACCAAAATGTGAAATACAAGGAAACAGCTTCAAACAGAATCCATATTTGCTTAATCAACCAAAAATCAACACTGCAGAGAAACGCTATAAATGTAGCATATGTGAAAAAACCTTCATTAACACTTCATCCCTTCGCAAACATGAGAAAAACCATAGCGGAGAGAAATTATTTAAATGTAAAGAATGTTCAAAAGCCTTCAACCAAAGTTCAGCTCTCATTCAGCATCAGATAACTCATACTGGAGAGAAGCCCTACGTATGTAAGGAATGTGGGAAAGCCTTCACTCTGAGTACATCCCTTTACAAACACCTAAGAACCCACACTGTGGAGAAATCCTATAGGTGTAAAGAATGTGGTAAATCCTTCAGCAGAAGGTCTGGCCTTTTTATACATCAAAAAATCCACGCTGGAGAAAATCCCCATAGATACAACCCAGGTAGGAAGGCATCCAGCACATCCCTTCCTGGGTGTCAGAGAATTCATCTCCGAAAGAAGTCCTATTTATGTAATGAATGTGGCAACACCTTTAAGTCTAGCTCATCCCTTCGTTATCATCAGAGGATTCACACGGGAGAGAAACCTTTCAAGTGCAGTGAATGTGGGAGAGCCTTCAGTCAGAGTGCGTCTCTTATCCAGCACGAAAGAATTCACACCGGAGAAAAGCCCTATCGATGTAACGAGTGTGGAAAAGGTTTTACTTCTATTTCACGACTTAATAGACACCGGATAATTCATACCGGTGAGAAGTTTTATAACTGTAATGAATGTGGCAAAGCCTTAAGTTCTCACTCGACGCTTATAATTCATGAAAGAATTCACACTGGAGAGAAACCATGTAAATGTAAAGTGTGTGGGAAAGCCTTCCGACAGAGTTCAGCTCTCATTCAACATCAAAGGATGCACACTGGAGAAAGACCCTATAAATGCAACGAGTGTGGGAAAACATTCAGGTGTAACTCATCCCTTAGTAATCATCAGAGAATTCACACAGGAGAGAAACCATATCGGTGTGAGGAATGTGGGATATCTTTCGGCCAAAGTTCAGCTCTTATTCAGCATCGGAGGATTCATACAGGAGAGAAGCCCTTTAAATGTAACACATGTGGGAAGACTTTCAGGCAGAGCTCATCACGTATTGCCCATCAGAGAATTCATACTGGAGAGAAACCGTATGAATGTACTACATGTGGGAAACTTTTCAATCACAGGTCATCTCTTACTAATCATTACAAAATTCATATTGAAGAGAACCCCTAGGAAGTAGATTTGCATGTGTGAAAGCCTTAAACCAAAGCTCATCAGAATACCCGAGAGTGATACAACAGAAGTAATGGATAGGAAAAACCTTTCTGTGATGTAGGCCTTATCAGGTACCAGATTCCAAGGATAAGCCTTGACTATGTAATAGATAATGAGGAAAGTAGGAAGTGTTCATGCCTGCCAGGCACTTTTGAAAATAACCTGAAATGAAGAATTCACAATTGGAGACACTGACTTTGGGCATTTGTAAAATAATTCTCTTTCTAGAGCAGTGTACACGAGATACCGTATGTGGTTGTCACAAACATCTGGGTGAGGGGAGGTGTGCACTGGATTTCTGATTAAAAAGAAACTTATAAATTGGTAATACTTTTTTTTTTTTACAACTAACATTTAATAGCATATAAAAGATGTGATTGAATTCTACACTTTTGGAGAAAAGGACCAAATAGAAGATTAAAAACAGTAACAAAAAAAGAGCTGTGAACTACCTCTCCGTTTCTGGGGTTTATCCTTTTCCTGCCCTGATGTCAAACTCTGTGCATGGATTTCATTTAAAAATAGAAATAAAAGTCTGTTGTCTTCATCCTGTGTTCTTCTAGTAATTGCAATCGATTGGGAATTTTCTAACCAATTGCTAATGCTGTTCTCGATTTTTATTTGTTTAGTTTATTTAGCTGTGAGGTCATTTATGAAGAAAGTATACCAGCTGTATACTGTGAGCTGTCATCCTAGGCACATTAACTGGGAAAAATAAGCAATTCTTTTAAGTTTAAAGCTATTAAATATCTAAATTCACAATGGAAGGAGCTAGCAAAAGAAATTTAATGAACCTAATAGCTGTGCCAAAATATTGAAAGGTACATTGATTATTTTATGACCTAGGAAGTAGGTTTTCCCTTACTTGGTGTTCTCCTGTATCACACAACTTCAGGAAAATAAAAGGAATTATAAACTAATTTTTTTTAACCCTAGCTCTAGGGCAGGTACTACACTGCATACTGGGAGCCTTATGAAGAAAGACACAGCCCTTAGAGATGCCATGAATTTGGGGAAAGGGGACAGAGTTGAGGAACTATCAGTGAGGAAGCCGATTAATCTATCACAGTATGTAAGTGGTTTTAACGAGCAAATAGGTAAGTTAACGATAGTATGTTGAATTGCAAGAATGTTAGGGATTTGTGCAGGATGAGGAAAGGAGATCAGGGCTAACCAAGAAAGAAAACCTGGAGACAAAGCTTTCCAGAGGCAGGGTGGCTAAGCCAGGTTTTGGAAGAATAGGAACTCTCCAGAGGGTGAAATGACCATTCTAAAGCAGAGACTGCATGCTTAAAGTTACAGGTGGATAACAGTCATGGCACCTTTGTGAAAACGCAAATACGGAACTAATGAGCAGGAGACACTCATTAGAGTGTGGAGTCGAACACAGACGCTGACAACTCATGGCTTATTTGCTATGTGAAGAAGTTAGAATTTTATCCAAAATTGGTGAAAATTGTTCTGGCAACAATGTGTAGAAGATGGATTTAGGGGGTTGAAGAAAGCTGTACAGGTGGACGCCTAGAAATCTGGGCTATTGTAATTCAAGTGATACATGAATGAGGGACCAGACTCCCACAGGACAGATGGATAGAGAATAGGAGACAGGTAATGCATTGAGTAAATAAGACATGGTGTTCACAAGCAAATAGATGAGGTTGGTGAGTGACAAGAGACTAAGATGGCCCAAGTAGGGTTGCCAGATATGCTGTCTATGTAGGACATTACTCGTATTTAACGATTTTGTCCTGCATCCTGGATTGACTTTGGCAGGTTGCCCTTAGTGTAATCAGTTGTGGGGGCTTTTTTTTCCTCCCGATAATGAAAATTCAGCAGTTAGAGTTCTTTTTCTGCTTCAGTAATTGGCACTTAAGTTACTTAAATGGCAATGCTAGCTGAAACCCGTACCTCCACAAATAAAGATCTGAACAATACTTTAAGTCTCCTGTGTTTTTGGCTGGGGGAAGACCACACGGGGGGACTGTGAATGGCAAGTCTTGTTTTCCATCTTAAAAGAAGGCTAAGACTTCTTTTGGACAAAGTCTCAAGTTGTAAACAAATAATCACTGTTAATTAGAGATAACTTCGGGTGAGTACGTGTGCTCTGAAAATCAGCACCAGCAGCCATGCTTCTGAAAGTGCGCAAGTTAATGATAGACCCCAGTCTCTGAAAGTCAACCAACTAGTAGACCATCTCATGCCTCTAGACAGTCGATTGGCAAATGTCTCACTCCAGTGACCACAGAAAGTATGCCTGTCAAGAACAGCCTCTTCCAGTGATCACACGAACTCATTTGCAAGTCTTGTCGATCTATAAACACCTACTTTTGAAAATCCACCAATCCCTAGACCAAGCTTTCCAAAACCTTGTAGGAGATCAACTCTGGCTTTCTTCAGGGAGGATGTTCCTTGCAAATACAGCTTTCTCTTGCAGGCATGCAAGAAGTTTTCCTTTTCTGCATTACATATCAAATTCAATTTGTTGCTAGTTTGCAACCATTTCAACAGCTCAACCCCTATTTACTGTTACCACGTCAGCCACATGAGTGACAAATGTGCTGATGAGGCCATGAGATTATCCTATTCAATATTTTCCAATTTTTGTGATGATTGCTACTATCTGTGTTTTGTGTTTTTGAATCCTAAATGCAAGTGTAAATTTCATTAACCCTCAGAACATTGGGTATCTATTAAATCAGGAAATGTCCTTTTGAAACTTACAGGTTTAAGGGTCTGACTCTTGATTTCAGCTCAGGTCATGATTTCAGGGTCGTGAGATGGAGCCCCACATCAGGCTCCACGCTAAGGCTGCTTAAGATCCTCTCTCTCCCTCTGCCCTTCCCCTCCACACACACTACTGCTCATGCTGTTTCTCACTCTCTAAACAAAATAATTTTAAAAAATGAAACTTTCATAGTATGAAACTGTTCATTCAGTATCAAAATTAGTGGGAAGTCATAAACCAGCATATACTAAAAGCTAAACATAAGAGATGTATGATTACCTCAACTATAAAGGGATAAAGTAACAAATATTCTGATGAAATTCAGATAAAAATAATCATAGAGGTTGTAATAATTATCAACACTGTGTATCATTAATCTTTTTAGCACAAATGACTGATTACATATACCAGGAGTTTTTTCTGATTCTAAAATTGCAAATGAATTTTCAAGTGTCAGCATAAAATACTGCAATAATGAAAATGTAATTGCTCTATTTACTATTTCAGAGATTATTAAAGATCTAAAGATGCTTCATCTTGTTACAACATAGCCCAAGATGCAAGTAATCACAATGCAGGAAAAAAGTTCCTTTGCTTGTGCAATGTTTTGTGAAAAAGGCTTGCTTAGAAGGTATTGCAAGTAAAATCCCTTCCAGGTGAGACTTCAGAAATACAAATTTTTTTTTAAAGATTTTATTTATTTAGTTGACAGACAGCGAGAGGGAACACAAGCAGGGGGAGTGGGAGAGGGAGAAGCAGGCTCCCCGCCGAGCAGGGAGCCCGATGCAGGGCTCTATCCCAGGACCCTGAGATCATGACCTGAGTGGAAGGCAGACGCTTAACCAACTGAGCCACCCAGGCACCCCAGAAATATAAAATTTTTGCAGAAACTCAGTAAGTTATGAGGAAAAGTGTACTGGTTTTGGTAGTGATAATACAAATGCAAATTTTGGTGGATGTGCAAAAGTGCAATTTATTCAAAGTTACAACAAAGTATAGTGGATTCTATGGAAGACATTGGTGGTTCTGCCCATACTCTGCATTTCTGCATAGTGCTGCAGACAACATTTGATATCCTTGCTACTGACACTGAAATAATTATCACGAAAATGTTGCAACGTTTGAGCAGTTACAGGATTTTTGTGATTTTGTTTGCATTCAATAATCTTCAGTTACTTAGCATTCAGAAACTTGTTTGGACTTCTGGTTTCAGCTATGACATGTAAACAGCTTAAAATCATCACTTCTAACAAGAAAAAGCTGAAAATCACAAGCTGAAAATCAATGACTTATCTTCCTGAGAACTGAGGTTATTGGGCAAATTGCAAAACTGATCTCGAGAGACAAACATACCCAGAAAGACAGCCCAGTTCTGCTTACCTGGAGCAGAAGCTGCTGGAGCCATAAACATATATGAACATTTAAATGATAGTTTTGGTGAATTGTTGGAAGTTGAGTGTGGGCTAGCCTGAGTGAGAGGTCCCCCACATCTCCAATGCCATTAGCTCCAGAAACCCATTTGGATTTACATGGTGGTGACCCAAGAAATATCCCTTTAAGGCTCTGGCAGGGGAAGGGTCACCATTGTGAAATATACCTAGAAAAAAACCTACTCTCCTGGGGAAAAGAGTTTACCAGAGTCTTATGCTGGCTGGGGTAAGAACATTCCTCCCTCTAACCTTTCTGTCTCACAAAGGAGGAGAAAACAGTCAACAGGGGTCAGGGCTTCAAGGAAATAGATTGGAAACGCTGCAACCAGGGGAGGGAGAACAGGGCATGGAGGCAAAAAATCATACCACTGGAGAAACACTTGGGTCACTCCCGGCTCTAGAGGCCGACCTACTAAAACTGAGACTTAAAACTGAGATTTAAATGGAAGATTATAGAGTCCCTTACCCACCCACCCATGGCTTGCCACCACATCAACAGGGTTTTGGTATAATAACAGTGTATTGCAGTAGAGAGAGCTACAAGAGAGACTCTCCTTGAGGTGGAGTATTTGGGGAGGCCAAAGTCAAGAGTAGAGACAAAAACAAGGATACTAGCAGAATTTGAAGCCTCTGGCACCTATGGTTGCCCAACTCCTAGCCAAGTTAACATAAATCTAGCAGTGTATTAAAAAGGAAAATATACCATGACCAAGTGAGATTGATCCCAGAAATCAAAAGTATGTACAACTTACGAAAAATAGACGACACTGCATTAGTATAATGAAGGCAAAAAACACACACAGATATATACACATAAAGTCATCTTGATGCAGAAGAAGCATTTCACAACACCCTTTCATGATTAAATACACTGAATGAGGAACAGAAGGTGATATCCTTAACATAATAAAGTGCACTTATGGAAAAGCCCGTAGCTAACATCATAGTCAACAGGAAAAGACTGAAAGCTTTCCCCCTCAGATTAGGAACACGACAAGGATGCCTGCTTTTGCCACTTCTATTCACCACTGCACTGGAAGTTGCAGCAAGAACAATTAGGAAGAGAAAAACAAAAGGCATCCAAATTAGGAAGAACTAAAAATCTCTATTTGCAGATGACATGACTTTATATGTAGAAAATCCTAAGTAATCCACACAAAAAGAATATATTAGAACTGATAAATGAGTTCAGCAATATTTCAGGATGCAAGATCAACATGCAAAGAGCAGTTTTATTTCCAGAGGCTCCTAATGAAAAATCTGAAAAGTAAATTAAAGCAATTTCATGTATAATAGCATCAAAAAGAATAAAATACTTAGGAATAAGTTTAACCAAGGAAGTCTAAGACTTGTACAATGAATTGTACATACTTAGACAATATTGCTGAACTACAAAATATTGCTGAAAGAAATTGAAGAAGACATAAGACCTAAATAAATGGAAAGACATCTGATACTCATAGATTGGAAGACATAGTGTGGTTAAAATGGCAATACTCCCAAAAACGATCTAGAAATCTAATGCAATCACTGTCAAATTTCCAATGGCTTTCTTGCGGGTATGGAAAAACAGAGTCTAAAATTCATATGCAATTATGAGAGATCCTACATAGTGGAAACAAATTTGAAGAAAAATTTGGAGGACTCACACTTCCCAACTTTAAAACTTACTGCAAAGCTACATTAATCAAAACAGTATGGTATTGGCATAATAACAAATAGATTAATGGAATCAAATTGAGAGCCCAGAAATTAACTATGACAATTGATTTTCTGACAAGGGTAAAAAGACCATCCAGTGGGAAAGTATAGGCTCTCCAGTGAATGGTGCTGAGACAACAGGATGTCCACATGCAAAAGGATGACTCTAGATCCCTACCTTACACCACACACAAAAATTAACTTCAAGTGAATCAAAACGTAAATGTAAATGCTAAAACTACAAAATTCTTAGAAACAGGTGAAAATCTGCTTGACCTTGAATTAGATAACAGTTTGCTAGGTAGGACACAAAATACAACAAAGGAAAAAATAGGTAAATAGGGCTTCACCAAAATTTAAAACTTGTGTATCAAAAGACACTATTAAGGGCATCTGGCTGGCTCAGTCGGTAGAGCACGCGACTTGATCTGGGGGTTATGAGTTCAAGCCCCACGCTGGGTGTAGAGATCACTTAAAAAAAAAAAAAAAAGCACTATCAAGAGAGTGGGAAGACAACACACAGAACAGAACAAGATATTTGCAAAGCATGTGTCTTCTAAGGAGCCTAGTGTCTGACAGAATAGAGAGCCCAGAAATAATCCCATGCTTATGTGGTTAATCTATAACAAAGGAGACAAGAATATACAATGGGGAAAAAGACAGTCTCTTCAATAAATGGTGCTGGGAAAACTGGACAGTTACTTGCAAAAGAAGGACTGGACCACTTTCTAACACCATACACAAAAATAAATGCAAAATGGATTACAGACCTAAATATGAGAACGGAAACCATAGAAATCCTTGAACATAGACAGTAATTTCTTTGACATTGGCCTTAGCAAATTTTTCTAGATAGGTCTCCTCAGGCAAGGGAAACAAAAGAAAGAATAAGCTATTGGAACTATAGCAAAATAAAAGCCTTTTGCATAGTGAAATAAACCATCATCAAAACAAAAAGGCCATCTCTTAGTGGGAAGAGACATTTGTCAATGATATATCCAATAATAGGGTTAATATCCAAAATATATAAAGAACTTCCACAACTCAACACCAAAAAACAACAACAAAATCTGATTTTTAAATGAGCAGAGGAACCGAATAGACTTTTTCCACGGGAGACACCCAGATGGCCATCTGACACGTGGAAAGATGCTCAACATCACTCATCATCAGGGAAATACAAATCAAAACTACGATGCGGTATTGCTTCACACCAGTCAGAATGACTCGCATCCAAAAGGCAAGAAATAACACATGTTGGCAGAGATGTGGAGAAAAAGGAACCCTTATGCAGAGTTGATGGGAATGCAAATTGTTGCAAACATTGTGGAAAACAGTACAGAGTTTCCTCAAAAAATTAATAGAAATACCATACAATCCAGTAATTCTTTTTTTAAAAGATTTTATTTATTAGAGGGAGAGAGCGAAGAGCACGAGTGTGGGGCAGAGGCAGAGGGAGAAGCAGGCTCCCCACTGAGCAGGGAGCCGGATGCGGGGCTCGATCCCAGGACCCTCAGATCACGACCTGAGCTGAAGGCAGACACTTAACCAACTGAGCCACCCAGGCGCCCCTAATCTAGTAATTCTACTACTGAGTATTTACCCAAAGAAAATGAAAATACTAATTCGAAAAGATACGTGCACCCTTGTGTTTGCTGCAGGATTATTTACAAGAGCCAAGTTGAATCCATTGACTCAAGAATCCATTGACTCAAGCCAAGTTGAATCCATTGACTACAAGAGCCAAGTTGAATCCATTGACTCGACCAAGAGGGGTCAAATTTTGAAGAAGGGAACTTCTGAAAGGAAAAAGGAGGCAAAAAAAAAAAAATTGAAAAGACATCGCTAAAGTACTAAAAGTGAATAATTGTCCTAGGATCCTATACTCTTTGGAGTAATATATATATTTTTTTTTTGTTTGTCCAACACCCTGGCAGTGTTTTATTTCAAACTCTAATCCCTGCATTGTAATTAAAAAGAAAATTCTGCCAGTTTGCTCCTGATGGTCTCTGCCGCAGAAAAAACAGGTATCCAAAACATACTTTCCATTGAGACTCAGAACCTAGACATACAATTTAAAAAGAAAGAAGTGGGTTCATGTATGTGCATATCAGCTACCCACCCACCTGGGACCAGCCACCAGCCATGGTTGCCGAGGAGATGGCTGGAAACACCTGAGCAGGAGAGGAAAGGACAAAGGTAGATCTTTCTACAGCATGATGGAGAGATGATGGACTTCACAGCTCCCAGACTCCACAGAGTCCAGCCACCTCATCACATGTTTCAACCCAGGAGTCATTTTTGCCATCAGGATAGCTGAGGCTTATAGGCCTCTCCCTGTGGCTCTTCATAGTCTTCCCAGGGTTTCAGCTGGGGCCCAGGGATCATCACCGTCTTAAGGATGGTCTGCTTAGGGGGTGCCCATGGGGGAATGATCTTGCCATGCATTCTCCAGCTCCCGTAGGGATTTACCAGGTGCTTTTCAAACACAACATACTCCAGGACATCCCTGGGCACATCTTCCTGTCCGTACATCAGCCGGCCAAACCGGTCATAGATGGCCAGAGTCTGCCGGGTGTGCATGCGGACAGTGACCTGGCCGTATATGTTGCCCTGGTTCAGGAGACTCGAACAGCGAACCTGAACCACCTGTGGTGGCTCTAAAGATTCTATGAAGCTCCAGCGGACGGTCTTATAGGTGATGTCCCAGACCATGTCCGGAAAACAGTTTTCAGTTACCAAGGTATGAAGCCGGTCATGGTCTGAGTTGTTCAGACAAAGATGAGCTTCAATAAAAATATCCTTAGCTTTTTCAGGGAAGTCCTTTATTTTAAAATTCGGATCATGTTCTCTTATCTTCCGGATTGACAACTGTGATGCCACCTTCTTCTTCAATCGCTCACTTCTCTGTGCCAATCCTTCCTTTGCAAGAGATGACAAGCGAGCATCACCTTCTGGAGGAACGTAGGTGTCAAAGATACCAGCTGTACAGGCCAGGTGTAGGGGACGCTCCAAACGTTCTGGAGGAATGACCAGACCTGCTTTCCGGGCAAATTCTATAAACTCTTTTTCTGATTTGTATTTGGGTTTGTAAGTAGGAGGTGTGAAACGTTTCTTAGTTCTCACTGGAACTACAACTGTGGACTGAGTCACCAGGACTGGCTGACGAGACCACCATCCTAGAGCTTTGGATAAACAAAACAAACCCCGCGGCACGGGGGCTGCCATTTTGGTCCCGCCTGGAGTAATATATTTTAAATTAAAATAGTAAAGAACGTATCTATGACAGGTGAGTACAAAGAAAATAGAATGAGAAGACCTATTTGGTTAATCCAAAAGAAAACACTTAAAAACAAAAGTAACATAAGGGAGGAGTGGGGGAAAAAAAGGGATTAGTATGAAGCCAGATATAAACCCCACAAACCACCCAAATAGTGCTTTAGTTATGCTTCTCTAGTGGGGAGTGTAACAGCACTTCAACTGGTCCTAAGGGTCAACTTGCTTCAAGTTAGCACACTCCCTACTTGTTGACCTAAGTCCCTTGATCCCTAGCAGAGAGACCACTGGCCTTGAGGAGTAAAGGACCAGAACTTTCCCAGGCCACAGAGGCTGGCAAGTCTGTTTGAAGTCCCCTCGGCTCTTTGATTAGCCTCGCAATTTTTTTAGCAAAATGTTTTTCTTTTTTGAGGTCACACAGATGATTTTACTAACCTCCGTTTGTTCATTAGTAGGCCTCCTCCTCCTGTGCAGAAGGAACAGGGTACTCTTACATACCAGGAAACAAGAACCAGAACCCAGAGCACAACCCCCCCCACCCCACCCCCCCAACACCAGCACTGGGATAACATTTGTAGTTAGCACCATCGTGTCTGCACATAATCAAGAAATGTTGCAGACCACTGCACTCCCTTTACTCGTTACCCTAAACCACTTTAAAAACCCCTGCACCAGGCAGAAACCTCGGAGTTGGCTTTTGGACAAGAGTCTGCCTTCTCCCCCGTCTGTTGGCCTCCTGGATGAAGCTCAGGTTCCTTTCCGGTCAAAACTCATCTCTTGAGTAACGATCGATCTTTTGACAGGGAGCCCAACTTGGAACTTGGGTTCGGTAACAGGAGGAGGAAGGTACATGTTACCCTGCTGATGGAGGGCAGCGAGTCTGTGGGCTCAGCCAAAAGGCGGCAATCAAAGTTGAAAAAAGTCTCAGCAGGATGGATTTCCCCACACTGTGTAGACTGAATATGGCAGGGATATGTGGGGCCCAAGCAAATGCCACCAAAAGGGACCCAAAAGGCTTGCCTGCAGGTAGGGAGGGAGCTGCTCTTGTCCCTCCCTGGAGGCTCCCTCCTCTGTGTCTGACCTCAGCTGCTTTAAGGACTGAGCCAAATACTCTACTGGGGAGGGAAAGGCATGACTCACATGTCTAGTGATCCAGGCAGGCTGCATCTGAGGACCCAGACGTGGTCCTGCAGCACCAGCCCACAGGGCCCTTTGGCTTCTTGCAGGACAGAAATCAAACTCCAGCCCAGAGGAAGCGAGAGCACTGTTTATGGGAGGTATAGAGAGGGTGCAGGGACGGACAGAAGGGTCCAGGAGACTCAGAAAGGCAAGGACAGAGTGTCTCCTCTCTGCCTGGGGTCTGGGCTCTCTACTGAGGATGGTGGTCTCTCCGTCATCCAGGAACCAGTGAGAACAAGGACAGGGTCCGGGTGTCCATCACAAAGTCACTTCTTCCCTGAAGCCAAGGGGGTCTGGCATCAAAATGTCCAGCGCCAGTGCTCTGAAATGCGCACATGATGGCCTCACCCAGTCGTTCTTGCCCCCGCACTCCTTAAATGTTATCTATTGTGCTGGCAGGCTCCAAAGACATCATTAACTCCCTGTCTCTTACAAGGGGCACATACATTAAGGCACGTGTAAGGTGAGGGTACAGGTCCTGGCAAGAAGAGAAGCAGGAAAAGGAAGAAACACCCCAGCGTTTTTCCTCATGGGGTCCCTTCAGTTTCCCTGTCTCCCTAGCTCTGCTGCACACAGATGCCCGAGTCAGCATCCTCCCTGGTCCCGAGTGGGAGGGATGCCAAGTGCGGGGCTGGCCAAGGCTCCCGGAAGCAGAGGTAGCATCAGGGTGGAATGGGATAGCACAGGGAAAAATGGGGAGGGGCCACAGGCCCACAGAAGAGGAGGTAGCTCTGAGCCTGATTGAACAACCAAAGCGGGGGAGAAGCCACCCCCGATTCATGCTGTCCCCCCCCCAGGGCCACCTCCCTTACCCCCTGTACTTCCTGGTTTACCTGAACTCTCTTGAACTCCTGACCAGCATGTGTTAAACCCCCTGGTCTCTGTTCCCATAAAGAAATTCAACTGGGAGAGTTTGAGCACTATTTGTAGTTTGCGGAGGGGGGGGGGTGGTTAAAGTAAACTCTGAGCCAATTCAATCCCGTGGTTCCAGCTGCCCTGCCAAGTGCATGGTCAAACGTGTGGGTCACGGCTTGCTCTGCGAATGTAAATGATTAAAGAAAGGAAAACGATAGATCAATACTTCTCACGGACATGTAAACAGCCTCCCCAAAATACTAGCATTCAAATCCACCACTCTATCAAAGGATAACATAGCATAACCACAAGCAAGGAATTCCAGAAATACAAAGGTAGTTTATCAGGTGGGGGGGGGATGGTAGTTTATAACAGAAATAGGAAATCTTGGGCCACCTGGGTGGTTCAGTGGGTTAAGTGTCTGCCTTCAACTCAGGTCATGATCCCAGGGTCCTGGGCCGGAGCTCCCAGCTCCTCCGCCGGAGGCAGGTCTGCTTCTCCCTCTGCTACTCCCCCTGCTTGTGCTCTCTATCAAATAAATAAATCTTAAAAAAAAAAAAGAAAATCTTGATAAAATAATTTACTAATATTCAACACCCATTCATGATTAATTTTCTATTTTTAAAATATTTTATGTATTTGAGAGAGAGAGACAGAGTGGTCCACACAAGCGAGGGTCGGGGGGCAGAGGGAGAGGGAGAAGCAGACCCCCTTGAGCCTCCTGAGCAGGAACCCCACGTGGGGCTCCATCCCAGGACCCTGAGATCATGACCTGAGCTGAAGGCAGGCGCTTAACCCACTGAGCCACCCAGGCGCCCCCATGATTAATTTTCAAATACCTCTCAGATAACTATGACTGCAAGAAAACAATCTTAGACTCATCTACACAAAGGCGACAGCAGGTGTTACTCCCATGTGAACTGCTGAAAGCTTCTCAGCCCTTGGGGGGGCGGGCCTGGCCAGGGCACGGGGATGTCAGTATGGCACCCGCTGGGGTCACCAGACTGGGGTCCTCGGACCCAATGACTAGAAACGGGACTGTACCCAAAATTTAAAGGCACAGGCAAGACATAATTGAGCCAACGGGTGCAGCTGAAGGGAGACACAGTCCCGACAAAGGTGTCAGACCGGCTCCCCAACAGTGGTCAGGGAACATTTTACAGGGGCTGAGGCGGGAACGGGGTGACGGCCAAGCATGCGGGGGAGGGGCGCGCAGGCGCAGTTGACTGAACTTGCGGCTTCCTACATGGTAGATTTCAGGTGCATGTTAAATCTCCACGGCTGGGCGGGTTTTTTAGCCTTAAAATGAGGGAGAAAGTTGGTGAAAGGTCCGATTTGGCGGCCAGTGGTGTCTGGGACTCGTTTGAACCGGTCTAGGATTGCTTCTTGGCTAGCGGCTTTGCTCTGCAAGAAAAGTGATCCCAGCCAGCAGGGAGTGTCCCAGGTGCATAGGGGCTTGTTCCCAAGGTCCCTGCCTGGCTCGCTGGAACCTGACAAAGGACAGAACAGAATGGTGCCCGGGATTTGGCTTTGAGGCGTGAGGGTGGGGCTGCAGGAGTGTGGAGCCTTGGGGCCAGGCTTTCCTGAGACTGTGGCCTCTGCAAGGTGAGGAGAGAGAGAGGCCAGGGATGGCTTACTATTCCCGAAAATTCCAGCTGCCTCGGCTCCCTGCTGGAAGAGATGCCCTCAAAGGGCCTAGGGGTGGGGGCAGCCTCCTTGATGACTGAGCAGAGGATTCCTAGGCGGCTTGTCCCCAAGCCCCCAGGAGGAAACCTGGAGATCCCCACAAATACCCCCAAGAAGGCTCTAATGGGGTTCTGTTCCAGCTGATGTGTCTAGGACTCCCAACATCTGGGGAATCGAGGGGATTCCTCCTGGAGCCAGTAGGTAAGAAGGAGCCAGAGGCAACAGGGCCCAACCACCGCTCCTCAGACATGTTCTAGAAAGCATTCCTCTAGGTAGCCCTAAAGCAACGGTTCTCAACTGGGGAATTTTGCACCCCAGGAAACACTTAGCAATGTCCAGAGGTGTATCTGGTTGTCACAACTGAGGGGGAGCTACTGGAGAGATGTGGGGTGCTGGTAAGCATTCTAACACTGACGAGACAGCCCTCCACAGCAAAGAAGTATCTGGCCCAAATATCAGTAGTGCCGAGACAGAAAACTGCCCTAAAGGAAGGAGCTTTAGAAAGCCGGACCCTGAGCCAGGAATCTGGGAGCAGGCCCCACCCATCTGTGCCCCGTGCAGAAGAGCAGACAGCTGCCCATCCGGGCTGCCCCCTTCTGAGAGAAACACATCTTCTTTCCTACCTACTGTTTGCTACTTGCTCCCCACAGGATGTGCCCAGGACAGCGGCTCTAAGGGTCTTTGCTCCTGGTCTCATCCAGAGTGTGACCTGACCCCCTGGCTAAGACAAGACCAGGGCAGTGATTGGACAGAGGGTCTGTGATAACCTAAGTCATCTCCATGTGTCAACCCTGTCCCCCTGCCCCCAACCCCAGCCCTTTCACTGGACCTCCCTTTTCCTAAGTGCCGGCTCCAAACCCGGCCCATCCATGCTCCCCCCAGAGGCTGCAGTGGGCACTCCCACTGCAGAGCTACATGGGGGCACGCAGGCCCCAGGATGGGTGCTCTGGACTGTGAGTCCTCTGCGGTCGCCTCCAAACTCGTTTCCTGCATGTCCACAGTCAGGCCTCTCTTCCCAGTAGCAGTGGCTGAACCCCAGGACCGTGAACCAGTCACAGAACCATCACACTGTTTTGACCTTGGTCCCAAGTCCACCTGAAAGAAAATGAGGGTCATGCTTCTCCATCCCAATGACTTGCTCTCCCTTCCACAAATCCAGTAAATACATAATCATAAAAAAAAAATATCAAAACCAGGTAGATGTCCCTTACACTCTCCAGTAGTATTCATTTATTTCTGGTTTAGTTACAAGCAATAGAAGCAGGGGCATCTCGTTATCACAAGAATCGAGAGGACCACACTGACGGTCCCAGAGGCCTGCCATGAAGCAGCAGGAAGAGGTGAACGACCAGGAAAGAAGAAGGGGACAGGGCCACGCCAGGCTGCATTCCAGAGGTCCCTGATCTAGCAGGCTCCACTGCAGGGGGTGGCCTCCCATCCTGGGCACTGGTTGACCGCTGCACTAGGAGGGGAAGGTTTCTCCCGCAAAAGGTCTTGGGTTCCCTCTAGCACAGGGATACCCACTTCCTGTGGGAGGAAGTAGTTAAAAACAAAATCTCCTGCCACCCCCGAACAATCCCTCCACAAACGTAGAAAGAAAACAGGTTTTTAAAAAATTGATTAAGCTTTAAACAAGATTGTGGTAGCCACAAGACAATCCACTAGCAAGATTACAGAGACAGACAGAAACTCATAACCCAGGGCATCACATACGCAAGATAAACCACAACCAGCCCTGGAGAAGACTTGACCACGCCGTTCATTACACCGAGCTCACCCTAAATTCACCTGGCAAGTGGGATTGCTACTGGCTTCCTCGTTGCCTTTACCCAAAGGAAACATTTCTAATATTTTATTACGAGAGGTAGGTTTGTTATTCAGAGCCTTGCACCTGCCCAATTTCATTCCTACCCTCCTGGGAGACTGGAGTAAGGGGCTCCACCGTCCTCCATGATTGCATTTCACAGAGATGGCTCTCCGGTGCTCGAGAAATCATTCTTGATCTTTGGAAAGCTAGCAAGGGGGTTATCCAGCTTTTTAAGTTCCCTCCCAGCCCACAGGGCAGCTCCGGGGAGGAGAGGCCGATGGCCCCATGGACCTGGGGCTCTATCTTTGCCCAGGGTCCCAGTGACAGGAAGGTGAACAAGTCCCCTTCTGAAGGCAAATCCCCACCACCCTGCCTCAGCACTATTAATGACCAGTACTGGACCTCACCGTCCTATTAAAATTGAGCTGAAGTTTCTTTTTTAGATTTTTTTATTATTATTATTCATTTGAGACAGAGAGATACAGAGAGAAAGAGAGCATGAGCAGGGGGGAGGTGGAAGGAGAGGGAGAAGCAGGCTCCCAGCTGAGACAGGAGCCAGACATCAGGCTCGATCCCAGGACCCTGGGATCATGACCTGAGCCAAAGCCAGACGCTTAGCCATCTGAGCCACCCAGGTGCCCCAGAACTGAAGTTTCTTAATATCTGTGTAGTATATGTGTATACGGGGTCACTCTGTCATATCTTTCTCCTCTTTCTTAGAAGTTTATGAATTTTTTTTCTTCCAGTGTAGATCCCAACTTAGTCTAGTCTTTCTCTTGAAAAACTTATTACACACAATTCACGCTCCTTTTACTAATAAGATTCGTCAAAATAATGAGGATTGCTGTCCTTTGATGAATACTGCCTTTCGTGGAGAATGGAAGCTTTTTAGAACCGAGGTGGCTTACTGGTCGCTAGAGGGCGCCCTTGAAAGGTCACATTTCCAAAAATAAACATTGGCAGGGGGTGGACTTGTGGGTCAAAGCCCTGGCAGAAGGACTCTGCCGGGACCCGGGGGGGGGGGGGGGGAATCCACCCCCCAGATTAGTCAGAGACAGGCGCAGGCCCAACCACCCCTCCTCCCTCCTCCACCCTCCACCATCTTATGCAATTGGAGGCCTTGCTGCCTGAACCCGACGAAGCTCTAGGTTCTCACCTTCTGGGCACAGAAAAACAGCAGTAGCCCAGACCCCCTATGGCCCATATATCCCTCTTTTGTCTGACAAAGGGTGTCGTGTAATGTGGCTGTAGGCTGGACACACCCCAACCCAGCCACCCAGAGGCCTCCAGAGACAGCTTGCTGCCCTCAGATTTCAGGAAGCATCCGAGAAGACAGGACTGAACAGGATGCTGCTCTGACCCAGGTTCTGACCTGGAAGACCTAGACGTCAGGGCCACCTTGTCCCCCTTTCCCCCGAGAGCTGCAGGAGGAGCCGTCTGCCACCAGGGGACAGCATAGATACCACAGGGCTTGGAGGGTCTATAATGGGGGAGCAGGGCGGGGCTCCCTGTTAGCACACAGGTGGTCACTGTGTGTCAGAGCCCCTGTCCCCAGCCCCCATCTCACCTACACGCAGCCTCTCAACACACATTTGGGTTAAAATGGCCTCAAACATTCCAGCGATCATTGTGTTCTCTCTCTGCTCCGATCTCTTTCCCCCTGACAGGTCTCTCCTAAAATTTTCTTTAGGTCATCGAGGAATCTGAGGTGATGCTCTACCTCTGGAAACCCTTCCAGTCACTTCCATGGCAACTCAGCAACTGTCCTGGGCTCACCCAGGCACTCACAGTTCTGATGCATGAAGACCTTCCTCCAGGAAAACCTAGTATGTTCATTCATTTCAAGGACTTCTGTCTATGAGATACTAACACAGAGTTCCGCTTTCTAATGTTCAGCTGAAAAGCTCCGATTTACCCAGAAAGTATTTTTAATTGCATTATATTTCACTGACAACGTTGTTTTACCCTGAAGTATAGAAACAATTTCCCACATACTGATGATTTTTCTGCAAGCTTTGAAGCTGAGCCCAGCCTTTCATCACATGGCCCCTAGAAGACATTTGAAGAGCAGATTATCAAATCCACACACCCCTCTAGAGTCCATCTCTAGGTTCTAGGTCAGGCTTAGGTCCTCCGCCCCAAGTGGTGGGACTTTCATAAAGCTTTCAAGTTCCTCGAGGAGTAAAAAAAAAACAAACCTGGGGGCGCCTGGGTGGCTCAGTCGGTTAAGCGTCTGCCTTCAGCTCAGGTCATGATCCCAGGATCCTGGGATCGAGTCCTGCATCAGGCTCCTTGCTCAGCGGGGAACCTGCTTCTCCTTCTCCCTCTACTGCTCCCCCTGCTTGTGTGCACATGCTTGCTCACACTCTCTCTCAAATTAGGTTTAAAAAAAAAAAGAAACAACTCTAAATTATGAGATGCACTTCCTTTTTTACAAGACTCCTCTTGACCTATAAGGGGAAAAGTCAGGGGCCAGGGTGGGGAGTCTTGCCCCCCTGTTTATGGAGAGGCCCCACAGAGAATCCTGGGCTATTAATAGAAGGTCCACAGTTCTTCAGGGTTTTCTCTATTTTCCAGGTCCTGGTTGTTAAGGCAGTGACTTCAAGCCCAGCCCGGCCCATTGTGTCCAGAGAATTCTGAACCAGGTCAGCCCATAAGTTCCCTCAACCCGTCAGAAAGAGGTCCTACCCTTTTTGGCATGTTCCCTGCTTCTCTCTCCTGTTTGCTCCTCAGTAACTGGGGGACCCAGCAGTGACCTCAAGGGACACTGTCATGGCCTTAAAGTGGACATGGCCTCTTCATTAAGGCAAATTTCCCAGGGAGACTTGACACCCTCCTGAAATCTGTTCTCTATCCTCTCTCTCTATTCCCTCCCCCCCCACCAACTGCCTCCACACAGTGGGCATCACAGTACGTGTTCACCCCCACAATCAACTCACCTCCAGCCTCTTGAGAGAACCTACTTCACCTTCTTAGGACACCATTAGGTAGAAATCATAGATTCTCCCCCACATTTTTCTTATTTGCCCAAATTCCCTTATCTCAGGATGCCTGATCCTTCTTAATTTTCCTTCTGTCACTCAGAAGACTCCATTTTACCTTTGGAAATAAAATCCTTCTCCGTCACTGTCTTGCCACATCAGAAATGACCACTCGCTCACGGTCATGTGTGTTTCTGACCTGGGAAGACAGTCCTTCACACAGCAGCCCCCACTATCTCCTCACGCCTCGCCTGTAACTGCTTTTCCTCCTCATATTCTAGCTCCCCAAGAAGGTGCCCTTCATGTTTCAGAAGTTCACCCTAAAAACGTCATAGTTGAGTGTTCTTTTTTTTTTTTTACAATGAAATCTTGAAAAAATTTCCCCTGAATTAGAAAATTTTTCCTAAGTCTTAGAACTCAATACCTGTTTCCTCCTCTGTAGGAAGACAGGCAGCCCTAAAAATGGCAACATAGCTTCCTTGAAATCCACATGCTCCTCTGGAATAAATCTCAAATCTCAGGAAGTCTTTCCTAGATCAGGCCTGAGTCTTCTGCCCCAAAGAACCTCTGAGAGCATTCTTTTTCCTCAAAGAAACGCAAAGCACCCACCCATCCGACCCTTTTTAAGATGAGCTTCTCGGCCCCATTGCGCATCGTGCATTAGAAGCACTTGAGGCTTTCCTAGAGTCTCTGCCCCCCTGGAGCCCTGGGATGTGGGAAGGACCATGGACTCAGGGGCAGCTCATGGCAAAGGGCACGATGTTCCTCTAGGGGGAAGCAGATCTCAGCCCAGGCTGCAGGTGAAACTCCCCCAGACAGCTCTACACAAACACCAAGGCCTGGGACCCCGCCCAGGATAATTAACTTTTAACCACAGGGATCGACCTTTGAAATGCCTTCCAGTTGATTTCCACTGCAGAATCAGGCCTAGGCACCTGAATACAACTGAATTCACTTGCAGGCAAAGATCCATGAGTTTGCTGAATTTGTAGACCAGGGGCTGAGCTAGTCTTGACTAGGAAATTCCACTAAACAGAGTGGTAGTCAAGGACAGAAAAACAAAGAAGTTACGTGTGACTGGAGCATTGATATTAGGAGGACATTCATGCTTGACCTGAAGTTGTCAGGTGGAAAAGGAATGAAGAAGATTCTGAGAAGTCACAGAACCCGTGGGCTGTACATGGAGACAAATCTAAGCAGGATCCCCTGTGAGATGTCATGCCGGCTGTTCATGGAAACCCCCTCAGTGCCTGGGCTATGTTCATTCCCACGTCGGAAAACAAAACAGTTAACGGCACACATAGTTGGAAGATAGGATGCCAATCATTTCTGCTGGAGAGGAGCCGTGAGTGTGGTGATCAAAAGAATCTAGGAGTCGTTTCTGCATTTCTGCTCTGGAAACAGCCTGGAAGGTCCCCATTGGCCCAAAGGGAGGGGTCCTGAATAGGGGTTCTGTCGAGGGGAGGATACTCTGAGTGGGGTCCTGCTGAGCATGGAGGCCAAGGGGAGCCTGAAGTTTGGATTTCCTGCTGCATAACAAGGGCGCTAAGCTGGAGAAGGAAATTTGGTCATTAGTAGCATCTGGGCAAGGGATGGGGGTAACATGGTCAGGGTTGTGTCTAACATGGTCCCTTAGGCAGTCAGGGTGGGGTGGACAGGCCAGGAATGAGAAGCTCAGCGTCTCAGGGGATTCCCCGGTCATCTGGGCATCAGGAAAGGGAGGCCTGAAGTCTGTCTACGGAAATGAAGGGAATGTGATGTTCTGTTTTTTGTTGATTGATTTTTTTTTTTTATGTACTTACATAGAACCCCGAGATCAAGAGTCACACGCTCTTCTGACTGAGTCAGCCAGGCGCCCCAGGACTGTGATGTTTTCAGGATTCCTCCTAAACTAGTAGACCCTGAGCCTGAGTTGACTTAAGTTGACTTAAGAAGTTAGCACTCCTTGTAAAGCCTCCTCCCCTCCTCAGACACCATCCTGAGATAGATGCCATAAATCTGAAGGACCAGGGAGAAATGGGGTGGATGGTTGCCAAGACTTGAGTTTTCTTCTGAGTGGGGTCCACAGTCCTGACGGGCAGCTGAGCTCCTGAAGTCAAAAGACAATCCAAGGATCATCATTCCTGTGTGTTTGTGGGACGATGGCTGGATTCTTTGTCTTTCATTTCCATAAGCGTTTTTACAGCCATTAAAATAGGAGCCCTGCATGTTTCTCTGACCTTTACAAATTCTAAACTCATTCAGTCCTCAAAGCCTGTGTCATGGAAGGCGGTAACTACACTCGTCTGGCAGAGCTGGGCGGTAGCTACTTCTCGGAGCTGGGACCAGACACCCAGCACTGTGGTTACCGGGCGCATGATGCTGTGGATGCTGCTCCTGAAGTATTTCCTGGGACAGTCCTTCAGAATTCCTGATTTTTTTTAAGAGAGAGAGTGTGGGGGGGAGGGGGAGAGAATCTCAAGCAGGCTCTGCACTGAGCGTGGAGCCCAACATGGTGAGATCATGACCTGAGCCAAAATCAAGAGTCGGATGCTTAACCAACTGAACCACCCAGGCACCCCTCAAAATTCCTGATTTTTTTTTAAATATGGATGAATCTTTTTCTTTTAAAGATTTTATTTATTTATTTGACAGAGAGCGAGTGCAACCAGGGGGAGTGGCAGGCAGAGGGAGAGGGAGAAGCAAGCTCCCCGCTGAGCATGGAGCCCAATGTGGGACTCGATCTCAGGACCCTGGGATCATGACTTGAGCCTAAGGCAGATGCTTAATGACTGAGCCACCCAGGCACCCCTCAAAATTCCTGATTTTAATGGGACTGTGTGTCTGCTTTGATTTTTCATCTGACTCTCTCATTTTGCACCTCCAAAGTTCCATATAGGTCCTGTTGATGTTCTTTAGTTACTTCCCGTGCTCATGTTCTCCCCATGTGTTTGACCACAGCTAGGCTATTCATAACAGTTGTTTCCAAGTCCTTGTCTATTAATTTCACCCTCTCTAACATTTCAGAGCGATTTTCCTGCTTGTAGTGAATATCATGACTGGTAATTTTATTATTTCTCTTTTTTCTTCTTTAAACAGCAATTGGTAAATTTTTCTCTTTTTTAAGATTTTATTTTATTTGAGAAAGAGATTTACAATATCCTTTAAGATTTCATTTATTTATTTGACAGAGAGAGAGAACAAGTAGGCAGAGTGGCAGGCAGAGGGAGAGGGAGAAGCAGGCTCCCTGATGAGCAGAGAGCCCAGCCACTCAGGATTCGATCCCAGGACCCCAGGATCATGACCTGAGCCAAAGGCAGATGCCCAACCTACTGAGCCACCCAGGCCTCCCAGCATTTGGTTATTTTATTTTATTTTATTTTATTTTATTTTATTTTATTTTATTTTTTTAAAGATTTATTTATTTGACAGAGAGAAACACAGCAGGAGAGGGAACACAAGCAGGGGGAGTGGGAGAGGGAGAAGCAGGCTCCCCACTGAGCAAGGAGCCCGATGTGGGGCTCGATCCCAGGACCCTGGGATCATGACCTGACCCGAAGGCAGTTGCTTAACCATCTGAGCCACCCAGGCGCCCAGGTATTAGATCCCTTTAAATAATTTTCTGTCCCTTTAAATAATACTGTCTTTGTTCTGTGGTGCAGTTAAGTACCATGAATCAGATTGACTTGACAATTTCTGAAAGGGTTTGTATTTTTCTTTGCTTCAGAAGGTGCAAGCTCTGATTTCTAGCAAAGGGCAAGAGGAAGAGAAACGGATGGAAAATCCATAGAAGGAAGCCCATAAAGATGAGGCTCCTGAGATTAAGAGGGAATTTAAAACACTTCTGGGGGCCAGTGTTTACCATGAGCTCCTCAGAAGTCACGCCCAAGACAGGAGTTAGCTGGTCCCACTGGGCCACATGGTCCATGTGATGGGCCCAGAGAAGCAATTCTCGCACAGATATCCCTCCCGCCCCAACCACAGCAAGGCAGCTTGTCCCCCCTCGGAGGCCCAGTCCACGCTGACCAAGGTGACGTGGTCATCAGCAAGCTCATTCAGCCTCTCTGCCTCGGAAAACATCACGATGGAGGGTCAAAAGGTGGTAGAAAAAAAGAAACCTCCAAAGTTGGACGTGAACATATTTGAAAGGCATTGCAGATTATGTGCCCTCTGTGACCAGGACACCAGGACAAGGAACAGGACAGATGTCAGGAAAGGGAGCTAGCCAGACCCAGGCCGAGAGCTGGACCAAGAGATGAAGAAGGGGTGGCACAGCTCCTTGGAGAAGCACAAAGTGGACGATGAGCCCACGGACATGGACAGAGGGCCTGGGTCCTGCCAAGGAGTTGATCGCGTGTATCAGAGAGGAGTTTGCTGCATTGCTGGCTGGAAAGGTGCTGGTTTCTCTGAAGAAGCCAGAGGACAACACTAGGCTGGGAGATTTCTTTTGCATTTCCAACAGTGACGCAGCATGCGAACCAGACAGGGAGGGTGAACGGCTGTGGGCGGTTTTGAGGAGGTGGATTATAGCAGCTGGACCAGGGCACAGGAAGGGCCCTGGAGGCTGCTTGGACCTTGATAGCAGGGGGAATAGGGTGAGTATATGTACACCCGGGAGGCTCTCCGCCTGACGTCATGATGTCTGGAGGGTGGAGAACCAGGCACTTCAAAGAAACCAGAGCTTTCATTGCCAGTGGAGGAAGATGAAGGCGATTATTGAGAGGAGGACAATAGTGGAAGCCAATGGAGTTGAAGTCAAAAGACCAAAATGCTCATCTCCAGTTCCAACTCCAAGAAGAATCTCCACAAGGATGTGTTCCTACGGCTTTCTCTGCGGTACCCAGAAGGCCGCTAGGGTTGTCTTGTGAATGCATATACCAATTTTGTCCCATTGAAGCTGGTTATCCTGCCAATGGAGCAGTGGTCCTAAAGAACTCTTGCCCTGGGCTTTCTTAGAGAGGGCATGGCACCTGGGCATGGCTAGGTCATAGGCAAAGATTCAGGGAGAGGGTGGGTGATGTCCTCATGAGTTCTCCACATGCCTTTCTCTCTCTCAGGTCCTCCCAGTGCAGATGCAGCTGACCTCCCACCTCATCAGTATCAGATCCAGGCCTGGACCACCACCCACCTTCCATCTGGGGAGATGCTTTGGGACCCCCACCCGTGTGATCTACCCAGAGAATCCTTAGAAACCATAACAGGAGGCCTCAAACATGAACCTTCCATGGTCAAGTCCATACCCATTTCCTACCTTTCATGCTTGCAGAGTCCCCAGCGGCACTGATGGACTCCCCTCTGATTATGACCCAGATTTTGAACTTTAAGAAAACTTGAACCTGGACCCCAATTCCACCTGAGAGATAAGAGACATCCTGACTTCTTTCCTTCCCCTAAACCAATAAAATAAAAATAAAATGTGAAATGGAACGAAATGATCCTCTAGTTCTGCCTTGTGACCAGGGCTTGAAAGGGACACTAAAATAGAGCAAGGGGCAGGGAGGGTGCTCAGCTTCCTCAGGAACCTGGAACCTGTCTTCCTACTCATCACCCCTCCCCTTTCCTTCCTGCACTGAGGCTCCTTGACCATCCCGTGGCATCCTTCATAACCTGAACCAGATCCAGGACTTATAAACAATTCGAAACTTGACCTCGATTCCCTTTGAGGGACAAAGGACTATCACAGTCCATGTACTCATGACTCTTCCTCTTCCTCAAACTCTCGTGAAATTGAAAATTGAAAGTGCGTTAGACAAACCTCCTCTCTTTCTACCTGGGGGCCGGGATTGGAGGGATCCCAGAATAATAGAGACAAAAGCCAAGGGACAGCTTGGAACTCAGCTGGGTGACTGGGATATGTCTCTCTCTTCACTCTCCTCTCCCCAACATTCCTTCTGCACATGAGGGACACTTATAGATAAAGGAGTCTGTTAGTTACTTACAGGCAGCCATGGGTTCGATGCACCTTACTGAGATCGGAGTGGCCCAGTCTGGCTCAGCTGCCCTTCTCCCTGGGACTCATTCTCCAGGCTGGCTGGGGATTCTGTGCGGTGAAGCGGATGCCCACGGGCTCCAAGGCCCTGAATATACTCAGTCCTCCGAGGCGCTGCTCCATGAGGTGGACAGAAGAAGCAGATGCCCCAGGCATTCCAAGGGATCTTGGCACTTTCCCCTTTGGGTTCCCATCTGTAGGCTGGGAGGCATCCTGGGCTAGGGTCTCACGACCTAAACACTCACCCACTAGCTCCCTGTTCCCCATCTGTCACAGGACTCCAGGGACAAGTACATACCATATGACAGCGTGGAGCATGCCAAGAGTACGAACGTCATGGTGCTAAGTTCCCTTGATGACCCAGAGTAAAGGTTACCTCTCACTCCACCGTCCCCTGGAAACCAGTGTGGATGGCAAGGTATCCTGGGGCGCAGACCTGGCCCAGGAATACCTGTTGCCTGTGAGTAGCTGCATCTGGGGCTCTGCATCAGAACAAAGGCTCCGGAGTTGTATCATGCTTCCCTGGTGTTTGTGAACCTCTATGAAAAGGCTGATCATCAGATTGCTCATGATTTCCCATCATCTCAGAGAACAGAACAAAGAGCAATTTACCACTTAGAGCAGAACGTCTCAACCTTGAATGCCCCTGAGAAACAGCTGGGCCCATAGACTACAGGGTGGTTAGACTCACCTGGGACCCAATCAAGCCTGATGGGCAAGAGTTGGCCAAATCTGTTTAAAAAGTCTGAAGGATTTCAGTCCAGGTCATGATCTCATGGGGCTCCCCCCACATCGGGTTCCCTGCTCGGCGGGGGTCTGCTTGAGGATTTGCTCCCTCTGCCCCTCCCCCTCACTCACTCACGCATGTGCATGCACTCTCTCTCTCTCAAAATAAATAATTAAAATCTTTAAAAAAAATTTTTTTTAAAGTTTAGAAAGTCTCCAGGAGATTCTCCTGTATTACCATATTGTGTCAAAAAGCTAATAAAGTCTCTGCTTCTCTGAATGTTGTAAGCTAATCTTGGGTGGAGCCCACTGAAAATCCCTTCTTGGTAACTCCGAGGCCGTGGTTCTCAAATCTGCTTTTCTATGAGAACCACCTGCAAAAACTTTTTTAACAAACAACCTAGATCCGGGGCTCCTGGGTGGCTCAGTCGTTAAACATTTGCCTTCAGCTCAGGTCACAGTCCCAGGGTCCTGGGATCGAGCCCTACATTGGGCTCCCTGCTTGGCGGGAAGACTGCTTCTCCCTCCCCCCACTCCCCCTGCTTGTGTTCCTTCTCTCACTGTCTCTCTGTCAAATAAATAAAATCTTAAAAAAAAAAAAAAAAAAACACCTAGATTCCACCGCAGGCTAATAATCACTCCCAGGGCTGAAAGGTAGAATTCTAGCTTCGGCAATTTTGACAAGCCCTCCAGGGGACTTCATTCAGTGAGAAGCATGGTTCTCATGATGCATTCCGTGCATTCGCTGTGCACACAAGACCCTGGTGTCAGCAAGTTTGCAGAGAAATGAGAGAGGAGGCACCATATATTTGCACAGTTCTCGAAGAGGTCGAGGGCAGAACACCTTGGGTGATCTGTGAGGGTCTCAGAGTCAGCAAAGACCTCCCATGGAGGCTGTGCATTGCTCCTCAGACCTGAGAGCTGATACCAGTTAGGTAGCTGGGAGTATGGGTGAAGGGAAAAGAGGCATTCAGGCAAAGGGGGTAGAACCATGGGCCGTGAGCCAAAGGTACTGCCCACCATATTGGACATGGGTGAAGGTTAGCATGGCTGCAGCATGCGTACTGAGCAGAACCCTGATGAGATGTGAGGATGTTCAAGAAGGGCCCAAAGGAACTGGGATTACAGGCAGTAACCAGAGTAGTTTGGATTTTAGCCTTGGAGAAATGCAGGCAGAGACGGTTATACAACTGCTGTTGTCCGTCGAGGGGCCCTGATTGCCTGGAATATGCTAATGACTGGAAATGGAAGTAAGTCCATACATTCCCCAGACATTTAGTAAGTGAGATTTCAGGATGTTCTGTTTGAATGGAAGCTGCAACTGAGGGCCTTTGGACTTGGAATAGAACTAGCCATCGGCTGTCCAGGTCCCCAGCTTCCTGACTGAGCCTGCAGATTTGGGGACTTGCCACCCTCCATAATCACACAAGCCAGTTCTTCTTCCCCTTTTTTTTTTAAGATTTTATTTCTTTATTTGACAGAAAGAGAGACAGTGTGCACACAAGCAGTGGGAATAGCGGAGGGAGAGGGAGAAGCAGGTTCCCCGCTGAGCAGGGAGCCTGATGTGGGGCTTGATTCCAGGACCCTGGGATCATGACCTGAGCTGAAGGCAGATGCTTAACTGACTGAGGCACCCAGGTGCTCCCACGAGCCAGTTCTTATAAAAGTATGTTTTTATATAAATCATACACATACACACACACTCAGAGATCTATTGGTTCTGTTTCTCTGAAGAAGCCTAATACAATCACTTTATGCTCTTAATTTTTCCTTTACTGTCTTGAAAAAAGTAAGAATAGTATATTTATAGTTGCTGTTGAAGGCCCTCGTCTACCTATTCCATCATCTGTGTCTTTTCTAGAACTGTTTTTATTGATTAATTTTGATCTCCTTGTTGTGATTTATATTTCCTGCTTCTTTCCATGTTATATATATATACATATGTATTTAATTATATGCCAGTGTCAATTTTATGTTGTTTGTGCTGGAATTTGTTATATACCTTTAAAGATTTGAGCTCTTTTTGGGTGATGCACATAGGTGGCTTAGAAATCATTTGACCTTTCTAAGGCTGACTTTTAAGCTTCTATGCTATTCTGATTTATAATAAAAAATAATATAATCTTCATCCCTGTTTCTGGCTCAGAACTCCAAAAACCTAAGTGATAAGGTTTCCTAAGAGAGCCATAAAGGTGTCTTTTGTTATGTTAATGTAGTGACATTTGGAGTCCCACCTAAAGGTGCCTGCTAGTTGCCAGGAAACCAAGCCCGTAATTAGAGGGTTGGACCTCTTAGTCCCACCCCCTGACTCCTGGGGACGGGAGAGGGGCTAGAGGTTGAATCAATTGCCAATGGCCAATAATTTAATCAATCATGCCTACGTAATGGCACGTCCATAAAAACCCAAACATTTCAGAAAGCTTCCTGGTTAGTGAAAATGTGGAGATCTGGGGAGAGTGGTACATCCAGAGAAAGCATGGAAGCTCTTTGTCCTTTCCGGGGAGCATTGCCCAATGCATCTCTTCCATCTGGCTGTTCCTGAGTCACATCCTTTTATAATAAACTAGTGATCTAGGAAGTAAAATGTTTCTCTGAGTTCTGTGAGCCGCTCTAGCCCATTAATTGAACCCAAGGGAGGAGGGCACCTCTGATTTATAGCCGGTTGGTCAGAAATACAGGTAGCAACCTGAACTTGTAGCTGGCAGCTGAAGTCCAAGAAGGGGGTTGTGGGAACCTCTGACCTTAAGCCAGCCACTCAGAAGCCAGTCGCTCAGAAGTAACTTGGGCTTGGACTGGTGTCTGAAAGGGGACAAAGGGCCAGTCCTATAGGACTTGTGGAATCTGATTCTATCTCCAGGTAGGTAAGTGTCAGAACTGAATTGAATTGTAGAACAACCAGGCAAACCAGTTATGAGAACCTTGCAGTAGCCTAGGAGAGAGATAATGGTGAGTTAGACTAGATGATCAGCCATGGGAAGACATCCAGCAGGTGTGCTGATGGCACAGGTGGAGGACATGAAAGGAAGAGGCTGCTCCTTGAGCATCCAGGTGGACCATTGTGCCATTATGGATACTGGGAGACTGAGATTTAACACACATGGCAGGTGGAGTCCCAACAGTCTCTTGAAGGATGGGAGCACCCATTCTGACGTCACTGTTCTGAATCCCCTAAAGAAGGAGGACCAAGAGTTTGTGCTATGAAGTCTGGTGTCCCTTTGATAAGTCAGTTGTTTGTGGCCAGGATCCAACATTTTGTGCAAAAGAGGACTTCATCATCGGGGAGGTAGGGGGCTGAGGAGTGGTTTGAAGGGCCTTAGGTTGGCTCTATTCATGTTTTCAGGGAGAGCTGGTCTTGGGTACGTGTGCCCTGGAATGATGTCAGCTCAACAGGTCCTGCTTGGGCTAAGATATTATAAATGTGGTGTTTGCTGATTAGGAATTTGGAACCTGATTTAAAGGTATATTTTTCATCCATGTAGCAATGCAATTTCCAAATAAATTGCAATTTGAGATAACCCAAATGTCCATCAATAGGAATCTGGTTGAATTAACTATGGTACATCTACACAGAGCAATTCTCTTCTATGCAGCTTTAAAAAGGAATAAGAAAATCTCCATAAATTCCACAATGGAGTGATGGATCCATAGAATATATTATTTTATTGGGAAGAAGGTGTAGAACAGTGTGTATTGCAATTTCATCAGAGAAAGGAGATAGAATTATATATTATAATATATATAAAATATATACCAATTAAACATATATATATAATTCTGCATATTTCATAAAAGAAAATATAGAACCAACAAAAAGACAAAGCCCCAATAAAATAAAGCAGTTGTCTGTAAGACAATGGAAGAAAAATGATGGAGGGGAGAGGCATAGAATCTAGATATCTTCTAAGATACCTTGTCTTACAGTTTTGATGGTGGAATTATATAATTATAAAACTGGCAAGTAAAAATGAAAAAATCCCTGAAACCTGAGAGGACGAAGACACAAGTGGACTTCCTTGTATTTCTATGGAGCGGCCAGCTCCTCGTGCATGCTCCCAGGTCCAGCAGGGAGGAGGCTGGTAACCTGAGTGCTCTCAGAAAACAGGCCAGGGTCTTTCCCTCCTTCTGCAGCCAAAGGAGAAACCACAAACTTGAGTTTTGGCACCACTTTCTGGAAAACATAAGAGAGGCAGCCAGGTGAGAACAGAGAAGGCATAACAGCTTACGAATTAAGCCAAAAGAAGAAGCAGGAAGTGTGGAGCAGGTGTATCCAAGCAAGGTTGGAGAAAACCCCCCGTATAACAGGATCAACAAACAGTATGCCCCCATATCAAAGCCACTGGTAGAGGTTTGAAAAAGCAACTGCTACTTCATTTTTTAAAAAGATTTTATTTATTCATTTGAGAGAGAGAGAGAGACAGAGAGAGCACAAGCAGAAGGAGAGGGAGAAGCCGACTCTCCGCTGAGCTGGGAGCCGAATGTGGGGCTCAATTCCAGGACCTAGAGATCATGACCTGAGCCAAAGGCAGACGCTTAACCATCTGAGCCACCCAGGTGCCCCACGTCTGCTACTTCAAATGTGAAAACAGCAACACAAAACTACAAGGACTATGAGGTATCAAGGAAACCTGTCATCACCCAAAGATAACGGTAATCCTCCAATAACCAAGCTCAAAGTCACAGAGTTTTATGATCTAGCTGATAAGGAATTTGAAACAGCTGTTTTGAGAAAACTCAACAAGCTACGAGAAAACACAGAAAGACAATATCCCTGATGAATATAGATGCAAAAACTCTCAACAAAGTATTAGCAAACCAAATTCAACAACACGATAAAAGAATTATACACTTTGATCACATGGGATTTATGCCTGAGATGCAAGGATGGTTCAACATATGCAAATACACCACATTAAGAGAATGAAGATAAAAATCTTATGATCATTTCAATAGATTCAGAAAGGGCATTTGACAAAATGCAACATCATTTCATGCCGAAACTCTCAACAAATTGGGTGTAGAAGGACCATACCTCAGCATAATAAAAGGTCATATACAACAAACTCACAGGTAACATCATACTTGACAGAGAGTAAAATCTTTCCTCTAAGATTAGGAACAAGACAAGGATGCCCACTCTTACCATTCTAATTCAGTATAGTACTGGAAGTTCTAGCCACAGAAATCAGGCAAGACAAAGAAATAAAAGGCATCCAAATTGGAATGGAAGCAATAAAATAGTCTCCACTTGTAGATAACATGATCTTATATGTAGAAAATCCTAAAGACTCATCAGAAAAACTGTTCGGGGGGGCGCCTGGGTGGCTTATTCGTTAAGTGTCTGCCTTTGGCTCAGGTCATGATCCCAGGGTCCTGGAATTGAGCCCCACATCAGGCTCTCTGAGCAGGCTCTCTGCTTCTTCAGCCTGCTTCTCCCTCTCCCATTCCCCTTGCTTGTGGCCCCTCTCTCGCTCTCTCTGTTGAATAAATAAATAAAATATTTTTAAAAACTGTTGGAATTAATCAAAAAGAGTTAGTCAAGCTGCAAGATATAAAGTCAACATATAGACATCAGTTGTGTTTCTATGCACTAACAATGAAACACCTAAAAAAGAAATAAAAGAAACTACTATGTTTACAATAGCATCAAAAAGAATAAAATGCTTAGGAATAAATTTAGAAGTAAATGAGCTGTACAATGAAAACTATAAGACATTGGTGAAAGAAATTGAAGAAGACACAAACCAATGGAAAGATCTCCTGTGTCCAGGGATCAGAAGAATTGATATTGTTAAAATGTCCATATACCCAAAGACATCTATAGATTCAGTGCAATCCCTACCAAAATTCCAATGATAGTTTTCACAGAAATGGAAAAAACAATCTTAAAATTTGTGTGGAACCTGAAAAGACCCCAAATATCCAACGCAATCCTGAGAAAGAACAAAGCCAGAATGATATCACATGTCCTGATTTCAAACTATCCTGCAAAGCTATAGTAATTAAACCAGTATGGTACTGGCATGAAAACAGACACAGAGCCTAATGAAGCAGACTAGACAGCCCAGGAATAAACCCCTCATAGACAGTCTGCTAGTGTTTGACAAGGGAAGCATGAGCACTCAATGGAGAAAGAATAGTCTCCTCAGCAAATGATGTTGAGAAAACTGGATAGCCCCATGCAGAAAAATGTAATGCAGAAAATGCAGAAAATTAATCTTATCCTCATAGAAATTCACCCAAAATATATTAAAGACATATAGGTAAGACCTGAGACCATGAAACTCCCAGAAGAAAACATAGGAAGAAGCTCCTTAACGTTGGTTTTGGCAATGATTTTTTTTTTTTTGTATAGGCATACCTCATCTTATAGCACTTCAGTGATATTGCATTTTTTTTTTTTTACAAATTGAAGGTTGTGGCAACCGTGCACTGAGCAAGTCTATCAACATTATCTTTCCAGCAGCATTTTGTCACTTTGTGTCTGTGCATCACATTTTTGGTAATTCTTACAATATTTTGAACTTTTTCATTATTATATTTCTTATGGGGATCTGTGATCAGTGATCTTCAATAGCATTATTGTGACTGCTCTGGGACACCGTGAACCATACTCATATAAGGTGGCAAACTTATCTGATAAATGTTGTGTGTGTTCTGACTGCAGCAAGTTCTGACTCCAGGAGATCTAGCTAAGATCATTAGTAAATGTGGTTACACTAAACAACAGATTTTCAATGTGAATGAAATTGCCTTCTATAGGAAGAAGATGCCATCCAGGACTTTTCACAGCTAGAGAGGAGAAGTCGGTGCCTGGCTTCAAAGGACAGGCTGACTTTTGTTAGAGGCTAAGGCAGCAGGTGACTTTAAGTTGAAGTCAGTGCTCATTTACCATTTCTGAAAATCCTAGGGCCCTGAAGAATTCTGCTAAATCTACTCTACCCTTGCTCTACAAATGGAACAACAAAGCTTGGATGACAGCACACCTACTTACAACATGGTTTCCTGAATATGTTAAGCCCACTGTTGAGACCTACTACTCAGAAAAAGATTCCTTTCAAAATATTACTGCTCAGTGACGATGCTCCTGGTCACCCAAGAGCTCTAATGAAGAAGTACAACGAGATGGATATTGTTTTCATGCCTGCTAACACAACACCCATTCTGCAGCCCATGAATTAAGGAGTAGTTTTGAGTTTTAAGTCTTATTATTTAGGAAATACCTTTCACAAGGCTACCACTGCCATGGATTGTGATTCCTCTGATGGATCTGGGCCAAATAAAATGAAAACCTTCTGGAAAGGATTCACCAGTCTAGATGCCATTGAGGACATTTGTGATTCATAAGAAGAGGTCAAAATATCTGCATTTACAGGAGTTTGGAAGAAGTGGATTCCAACCCATGTGGATGTCTTTGAGGTGTTCTAGACCTCAGTGGAAGAAGTAACTGCAGATGTGGAAATAGCAGGAGAACTAGAATTAGAAGTGGAGCCCAAAGATGTGACTGAATTTCTACAATCTCATGGTAAAACTTTTAACAGATGAGGAGTTGCTTCTTATGGATGAGCAAGGTGGTTTCTTTTTTTCTTTTTTTTTTTTTTTGAGCAAGGTGGTTTCTTGAGATGGAATCTATTCCTGGTGAAGATTGTTGAAATGACAACAAAGGACTTAGAATATTACATAAACTTAGTTGATAAAGCAGCAGAAAGGTTTAGGAGGATTGACTCCAATTTTGAAAGAAGTTCTACCGTGGGTAAAATGCTATCAAACAGCATCTCATGCTAAAGAGAAATCATCCATGAAAGGAAGAGTCGATCAATGAGGCAAACTTCATTGTTGTCTTATTTTGAGAAATTGCCACAGCCATCCCAACCTTCAGCAACCACCACCCTGATCAGTCAACAGCCCTCAACACTGAGGAAAGACCCTCCACCTGCAAAAAGATTATTACTCATTGAGAGCTCAGACAATGGTTAGCAATCTTTAGCACTGATGTTAAATGAAGTTATATACATTGTTTTTTGGGACATCATGCTTTTGCATCTTCATAGACTACAGTACAGTATAAACATGACTTTTGTATAAACTGGGAAACAAAAAAAATCATTTGACTCTTTTAATTGCAGTGGTCTGGAACTGAACTGACAATATCTCTAAGTTATGCCTCTTATATCCTGCAACCTTGCTGAATTCATTTATCAGTTCTAACAATGCTTTAATGGATTCCTTGGGATTTTCTGTATACAATCTCATGTCTCCTGTGAATATAGTTTTGCTTCTTCCTTTTCAATATCGATGCCTTTTATATCTTTTTCTTGCCTAAATTGCCCTGGCTAGAACATTTAGTACAGTGTTGAATAGCAATGATGAGAGTAGACATCCTTGTCTTGTTCCTGATCTTAGAGGGAAAGCAACCAATCACTCACCATTAAGTATGATGTTAACTATGGGTTTTCATGGATGATCTTTATCAGGTTGAGGATGTTTCCTTCTATTCAGACTTTGTGAGTGTTTTCATCATGTTGGATTTTGTCAAATGCTTGTCCACTGAAATGATCATGAGTGTTTTGTTCTTTACTTTGTTCTATATTCTATTGATATGATGTATACTCTTTTCATCTCAAATAATTTATTCATTTTTTATAAGAATTTTACTATGTTCTTGCAGATATCATTTTTTTTAAAGATTTTATTTATTTATCTGACAGAGAGAGAGAGAGAGAGAGGGAACACAAGCAGGGGGAGGGGGAGAGGGAGAAGCAGGCTTCCCACTGAGCAAGGAGCCCGATGAGGGGTTCGATGAGGGGTTCGATGCGGGGCTCGATGCGGGGCTCGATCCCAGGACCCTGAGATCATGACCTGAGCCGAAGGCAGACGCTTAATGACTGAGCCACCCAGGCGCCCCTTCATCTCAAATAATTTAAAAGACAACTGTATAAAGCCATAATTATAAAGGTATTGTTAGGCTTATAATGTATAAGGATGGAATTTGCATGACAATACTACAGAGGAGGTAGGAAGAGAACTATATTTCAGTAGTTTCTGTATACCATTGGAATTAAGTTAATATTCATCTGAAATTGTTTTTTAAGTTAAAATGCATATTGTTTTCCCCAGAGCATCCATGAAAAAAAACTCCAAATATATAGCTTTTTTATTATAAAAATCATTTATTTGGAACAGTACTATATAATAACTCATTTTTTACTTGAGTTATTTTAACAGCTATTTCTTTACACTGGAACAAAATAACATTTTTTATAAAGTCTAGACGTTAATTATTGAACATTAGTGGTTGCTTAACTACATTGAACTATTTCTTTTTTCTTTTTTCCTTTTTAAAAGTTTTTTTATTTAAATTCAATTAACTAACATATAGTGTATCATTAGTGTCAAAGGTAGAGTTCAGTTATTCATCAGTTGCATATAACACTCAGTGCTCATTACATCACGTGCCCTCCTTAATGCCCATCACTCAGTTACCCCATCCCCCCACCCCTGTCCCCTCCAGCAACCCTCAGTTTGTTTCCTATAGTTAAGAGTCTTTTATGGTTTGTCTCCCTCTCTGTTTTTGTCTTATTTTATTTTTCTCTCCCTTCTCTATGATCCCTATGATCCTCTGTTTTGTTTCTTAAATTCCACACATGAATGAAACCATATGATAATTGTCTTTCTCTGATTGACTTATTTTGCTTAGCATAATACCCTCCAGTTCACAAATATATAGATTTTTTTAACAAAAAAGAAAAATGGTACACTTGAAAACATCTATTTAACATAAAAGAAGGCAATTAGAGGACAAAGCCACAAAAAAGCTATATAGAGAAAACAAATGACAAAATGACAGATGTAAATCCAATGGATTAAACACTCCAATAAAAAGGCAGAAATTGCCAGACTGGGTTTCAAAAAAGCACAATCTAACCAGGTGCTGTCTATAAGAGACACACGAAAGTCAAATATACAAATAGGTCAAAACTAAAAGGATGGAAAAAGATAGACAATGTAAATAGTTACCAAAAGAGAGCTACAGTGGCTATACTAATGTCAAACAAAATTAAGGGGGAAAAGGTTACTAGGGACAAAAAGAAACATTTTATAATATTAAAAAAGAGATCATTCATCAGGAAAATAAGACAATCATAAACATAGATACATCTATCAAGAAAGCCTAAAATATATGATACAAAAAATGAATGAGTTGAAGGGAGACTTCAGTACAATCAGTCTGCTTGACTTGATTGGCACTTATAGAAATTTCCAATCAACAGCAGGGTAATATACATTTTTTTCAATTGCACAAGAAACATTCTCTATGATAGACCATGATCTATTAGTATCTAATTTATGCTTGGCCATAAAACTAGTCTCAATAAATTTAAAATAATTGAAATCATATAAAGTATATTCTCTGACCATAAAGGAATGAAATTAGAAATCAACAATTTTCAAAAAATGGAAAATCCGGGGCACCTGGGAGGCTCAGTCATTAAGCGTCTGCCTTCGGCTCAGGTCATGATCCCAGGGTCCTGGGATCGAGCCCCGCATCGGGCTCTCTGCTCAGCAGAAAGCCTGTTTCTCCCTCTCCCATTCCCCTTGTTTGTGTTCCCTCTCTCGCTGTGTCTCTCTCTGTCAAATAAATAAATAAAATCTTTTAAAAAAATGGAAAATCCATAAACATTTGTAAATTAAACAACACATTTCTAAATAACCCATGAGCCAAAGAAGAAATCACAAGTTAAATTAGAAAGTCTTTAGAACTGAAAGAAAAGGAAATCACAATATATCAAACTTTATGGGATGTAGCTAAAGCAGTACTTAGAGGGAAATGTATAGCTTTAAGCACATATATTAGCAAAGAAGAAAGATCACAAATCAATAATTTAAGATTTTCTCTTCTGTATCTAGATTCTGAAGACAAAAGCTTAAATTATTGAGCGTGATATAAGTGGAAAATAGGAAGATCACATACTAGAGTGGGAATTAATGAAATAGAAAATAGAAAAATAATAGAGAAAATAAATTAAACCAAAAGTTGGTTCTCTGAAAGGAGCAACAAAATTATCAAACCTTAACTAGACCAACAGAGAGAGAGAGAGGAAACACATCACCAAAATCAGGAATGAAAGGATGACACCATTAGCCCTAGAAAAATTAAAAGAATTATGAAAAAAAAATACAGTGAACAATTTTATGCCAACAAATTAAACTGAGATGAAATGGGAAAATTCCTAGAAAGACATAAAGTACTGAAACTGACCCAGGAAGAACAGGATAATCAAAATAGACCTACAAAAAGTAAGGAAATGAAATTAATGATTTAAAAAACCTTTCTACAAAGAAAAGCTAAGGCCCAGATGGCTTCACTGGTACATTTTAGCAAACACTTGCGGAAATAATTCCTTTGCAAACTTTTCTAGGAAATAGAGGAGGAGGGAATGCTTTCTGGCTATTAGGCCAGAATTACCCTAATAGCAAAGCCAGACAAAAATATTACAAGAAAAAACAACCATTGCAGCCTTACTCCAGTATAACCACACTAGCACCTTTGAAAGTCCTTCAGTTCCTAAACACCTCTCCTTCTGAAACCCACCAATATCTATGTGCAAAGCTCCTATATATAGGAGCCAATACCTATAAGCTCCCAAAAATGTAGGCTGTGTTTGGGGACAGATCTCCCTTGGAACCAAACAGGAAGTTCACCTTTTTTTTGCATCAGATAACAAATTCAACTTATGGTGAATTCACAATCTTTTGGCTAGATCAACTCCAATTACAATTTGTTATTAGTTCAGGCTTGTGGGTGGCAGATGCACGAATGCAGCTTTGAGATACTCAAACTCAATTTTTCTAATTTTTGTGGTGATTGCTATCATCCCCTTTTCTATATGTATATATAGATTTTCAGATTTTCAAATGTGCAGGGGGGTTAGCACCCCTAGCCCCTGCACCCCTCAAGGATCAACGGTGCATCCATTTTATTTACCCACTTCCCTAGTGATGAACATCTACATTGTAATCTTTTCTTCCTATCACAAAATGTCAAAGAGTACCATCACACACGTTGCCTTAATGGGGTTAAAAGAGACTTCCTGTGGGTCTCTGTTCCACGGTTCCCACGACCACCTTCTTCTTTCCCTTTAGCCCCGCTTATCCTTATCTGCCGAGAGTCCTTCTCTTATTATTCTACTTAAAGATGACCCTCCTCAGTTATGCTTTTAGTCCCCAGTTTGTTTCCTTCGTAGCATATATAAAAAGTTGGAGTGTTTTGGGGCACCAGGGTGGCTCAGTCGGTCAAGCGTTCAACTCTTGGTTTTGGCTCAGGTCATGATCTCAGGGTCGTGCGATCAAGCCCGGCATCAGGCTCCACTGTCAGCAGGGAGTCTACTTGAAGATTCTCTCTCCCTCTCCCTCTGCCCCTCCCCCTGCACCTCTCTCTCTTTAAAATAAATAAACAAATCTTTTTAAAAAGTTGAAATATTTCATTCTATTCTCTTTCTCTCTCCCCCACTGGAATCTAAGCTCTATGAGGGCAGGTACTTTGTCTTGTGTACTGCTGTATCCTCAGCACCTAGATCAGTGTGTGGCATAAGTACATGATATAGGAACTTGACAATTATACAAATTATAAAAGAAAGGGTTAACCCCAGAAGATTTGAAGACAAGTATATATGACATATTTCCATACTTTTATGTAGGCATCTACAACGTTCACAAGAGATTTAGGATTTAGGTAAATATATTTTCCCTGCAATGGTTTCGCTGGATGGGTGACAGTTGAGACTATTGGTAAGTGGGGGTTGAGAAAGTAATTTATTAACCTGGCTCTAAAGCCCTTTCATTGGAAATTCACAAGAAAATTGGAAAGACCAGCCCATCCTATTCCCTCCGGAACCTCTGAATTAAATCCCTTCCAGCACCCTTTTACTCTCCTCCTCACATATACATGACAAGGTGCTTTGTGTATCAGGGAACTCTTCTAGCACTGTCTGGTGGGACTGAATACTGCTTAATAATCCTGTGCTGTGTGAACCCCCTCACAACCAGTGTCAGGAAACACGGAGCGGGGGATGTCATCCATCTTCGGCAGTGTGGGATGCATGGAGTCCTTTGTGACTTGCTGTTGAACAATGAATGAGGCATGCTGAGGCCTTTGATGACCTGGACGTGCTGGAGATAATCTGACCCATTGTTCCATCATGAGCAGCCCCTGGTGATATATCACCGTGGAGAGTGGTTGGTTTTTGTTTTTGTTTTTGTTTTAAGACAAACTCCTTCGGTGTTGCTGAAAGATGGACTTGGCATATTTTCCATAACGACTAAGGAAAAAGTAAGTTGTTAGGTACTTTGTTCTATGAGTTGAAGCACTTAGAATAGTTAAACACAAGTACTTTGGAGCAAGCAAGGTCTAAGACTGAATCTTGGTTCTGGTACTTGTTAACTGTGACCTAGAGCAAGTAACCAAAGATTGATCACTTTACAGGGTTGTTTAGATTATTAAATGAGGCGACCATGGATATACAGTGGTTAGCACATAATGGATATTTAATTGATACCTAAACACAAATGAAAAATCTAATTGAATACAGATTGGTAATTATCAGTAATAGGCAACTTAAAACAGAGGTTATAACTCTGTACAGGATTGTTTATGCCTTTGTAAATGTTTCTCTATAGAGACGATAAGCTTTTGTTAAAATTCATTTACTTGACAATTGAGACTTTTTCTCTGAAACTCTGCTCTCATATCTGTGCTAGACTATATAAGAATATTCCTCTGCTTGCTCTTCAAAACTAAGATTTTCTTTTTTTTTTTAAGATTTTATTTATTTATTTATTTATTTGTTTATTTATTTATTTATTTTTGAGAGAGTGTGCACGCACACGAGTTGGGGGGCAGAAGGGCAGAGGGAGACGCAGACTCCTCACTGAGCAGGGAGCCCGATGTGGGACTCCATCCCAGGACCCTGGGATCATGACCTGAGCTAAAGGCAGAAGCTTAACCTACTGAGCCACCCAGCGACCCCACACTTAAGATTAAATACTCAAAATGACATTTAAACAAGATAGCAGCAACTACAAAGCAGACTCTGCTATTCGGGAACACTTTTCTGTGATGTCTATAGATGCCTCTGGGTGCCTTTCCATTTGGCTGCCTTTTTTTTTTTTTTTTAAGATTTTATTTGAGAGAGAGCGCACAATCAGGTGGAGCGTGGAACCCTATGAGGGGCTGGATCCCACTACCCTGAGATCATGACCTGAGCAGAAATCAAGAGTCAGATGCCCAACTGACTAAGCCACCTAGGTACTCCCTCCCTGGGCTGCCTTGTAACGTTGTATTGCTGTTTGATCAGAATTGTGCACGATCTTGACCATATTCTCTTATATCCTCTTGAGACAAACGTTTCTCAGCAAAAAGGAAAAAAAAAGCAAGTTTTCTTTGGGGCCAGCTTCAGTTTATGCCTCTACATATGCAGCAAGCTGAGCCCCACTTTACCTTGCAAAATGTCCCAGTCCACTCAGTTTGACACCCATCTGATAGATGTCCCTGATCCAGTATGGGTAATCAGTTGTAGAACCAGTAAATTTCATGTTTTGGGCAAAACTGGTTGGCATATCTTGGTGGCTCCAGGCATAACAGTATGCTGTGGCTACTTGTTTCAGGACCTCATCTCTAACTGGTGTGTAATCAAGAGCAGGGTAATGGCTGGGAACAGATCTAGTCTGGGACAGCATCTTAGAGATGGACCTGGAAGGATGGGCAAGATTTAAAGTTGTAGATACAGAAATGTTGGCTATTCCAGACAACAATAATATTGTCCATTTCTTTCTTTTTGTTTGTTTGTTTGTTAAAGATTTTATTTATTTATTTGACAGAAAGAGACACAGCAAGAGAGGGAACACAAGCAGGGGGAGTGGGAGAGGGAGAAGCAGGCTTCCCCCTGAGCAGGGAGCCCGATGCGGGGCTCAATCCCAGAACCCTGGGACCAGGGCCCGAGCCAAATGCAGATGCTTAACGACTGAGCCACCCAGGCGCCCCAATATTGTCCATTTCATTCTATAGCATAAAGAATTTTCATTTCCAATTTTCCAATTATCTTTTCAACTCCATTTCTTCACTTCTTGAAGGGTGGCATGATCTCCGTGAGGATTTATGTATTTTCAACTTCACTTTTTGAAGACCTGTGGTACAATCTCTATGGCAATTCAATTTATCCTAAGTAGGGGGCACAAGTTTCTAAGGATATCAGATTACTAAATTACAGGGTCTTCCTTTCACCTAACAATATACAAGAGTTCAGGTCTTCCACATGCTATTGAGTTTATGCCCATAACCGTCCAACCCTGTCCTCCCAAATTTGATTTCTGGCTTTCCCTTTTATTCAGTGAGTCCTTGTCAGAACACAGAATCCTCTTGACCTTTTCAGTACTAAGGATACCTGACCCCTTCCCTGCATTTGGCACTGCCAGCTTTTCCTTCATTTAAACCCTTCTCCCACCAGCTTTCTCTGACACCATACTCTTGGTTCTCCTCGCCTTCTGATCATTCCTTCTCAGGCTCTTTCCCTCCGTCCCTTAAAATCGTTTCCTAGGGCTCAGACTGGTTCTCTTTGCTCTACACACTCACAATGGAGAACTGTCTAGGGACTCTTAGAACTGCAAAATACTTTGAGATAAGCAAGCCCCTAATAGATGCTCACTTGCTCTCAGATGTCACTCCGCCTCGGTTAAACGAAACCCACCCAGCAGGGACACAAAAATGGGAGCTTTGTTAGGGAAATCTTCTAGCTACCATCTGCCCAGAAAGTGGGCACCCTAACAGGAAGAACCCTGTGAGGAGTCTCAGCGGAAACTTGCTCAATTTTTTTTGTTGTGTTCTTCCGACGAGGAGCACAGGCCTCAAAAAGAGAAGCCACCCTGAGCTTGTTTCCTGAGACATCCTCTTTATTTATGCCACTCCATTTTAGACTGCAAGCTCCCAGGCGGTCTGGACGGCTCCTATTCTGTTCACTGAACTGCCCCCAGCACCCGCCCCGGGCCTGGCACAGGGCAGGTTTGGGGGCTTAGCTGCGGCTTGTTGGCACTCTCTAGCGCTGACGTCCCGGAGGGGACCGAGGGACGACAGCCCAAGGGCCACAGTGTGGTCCACTTGAGCGGGAGAGCAGGAAACGGGGCCACGGCTGGCTCTGCCGAGGGGTGCCGCACCCAGCTCCATCTGAAGTAGCAGACACGTGCCACAAGGTCAGAACAGAGCCCAGGCATTTCCTGCGGATTTCATCCAGACTCCGCCCCAACGAAAACAACCTTAACGGTCCCGTCCACCACCCCCACCCCAGACCTCCGGGCCGGGCCTGCTGGGCCGCGCAGCCGCAGTGTGGAGGGCCCTGTCCGGCCCTGGACGTCACAGAAGCCCCGCCCCTTACGCGGAGCGACGGGAGCGCGCGAGCCTCTGTCACGCAGGCGCGTTCGCGCGGCGTAGGTGGCGCTAGAGGCCGCTTTGGGGGTTGTAAGGAGACAGCGCTGCCGCCATTTTGTGGGGTGTTTGTCGCAGCGGCTGGAGAGGGAAGACGGCGGTTTGGCGACGTTTTTCGGCCAGAGGGCCTTTTGCTTTTGCGGAGGTGAGGTTTTGGGTGGATTGGGCTGGGCCGTTCCCAGTCTTTTAAGTCTTGAAGCCAGGTGTCGGGGAAATGACCCAGTTCGGGGCCTTGGCGATCGGGGTTTCTTCGGAGCACAGTCCCGCTGGTGGCCTTTGAAACCTAGAGTTGCTCAGGTGCCATGGTAGATTTAAAGCCCCGCGGCGGCGGGGCCGCGGTCCTGCCGCTGACTCGTCTCTCATGGCCCTGGCCGCTCGCGTCGGGGCTCCAGGAGCCCTGGCTCGTGCTGCCGGCGAGAGCGAGGACCTGTCGGGAAGACCCTTTGAGAGCTGCCCTTGGGGGCTTGTGTAGTCGGAGATCAAGTTCTCCTCTGAGTGCCTGGTCTCTGCCCCTTGGTAGCGTTCCGAGGGTTTTCCAGAGTCAAAACCTCTGGATCTGGCTGCGAGTGCGCCAAAGGCCCTGGCCAGGTGCCTGGGGCGGAGTGGAGGGGGTGGGGACCGACTGGGCGTCGGAGGAACTGCAAGCCTGCCAGTCCAGGTGGTGGAACTGAGCTCGTGCTCGAGGGAGGTGGAACTATGGAGGGGTTCGAGCCTTGTGCAGCACGGTTTTCGCCCCCTAAAGTGGAGCATACCATTGCTGCACTGATCTGCGTATCCGATACTTGGGCATCAGGTTATCCTTGATTACTTAAGTGGCCTTGCACGCCGACCCGGCCCCCCACCTGGTCTTAGTTTTATAGCTGTCCTGGTATGGTTGTGCTCCGTACACACACTCCTCCAGGCTCCTCGTTACCCATTAAGTGCAGTCCTTCTGGAGCCATCTGATCATAACTTGAGCCTGTTTCGATTTTTTTTTTTAGTCATGTACAGGGCATAAAATTGGGTATGAAAGGGCAGTAAAAGAATCAGATTTCTAAGGTGGATCCGTTGTGTCCGATGTTTTCAATGAAAGCTATGCGGTGATTCTCACATGTAAGATTGTTTATTAACTGAAGGTAGTGTAACAATTCTAAGTGGTTTTTTCTTTTGTGTGGATGTGAAGGACCTTTAACATGTAGGTCTGGGATTCTCTTTGCCTCCTCAGACAGTATTTCTGAACATTAGTAGGGGGAAAAGTTCACGACAGCTGAATTAAATTTAAAGTAGTGAACTTTAAACTAGAGAAATTTAAAAAATCTTTGGCCCTCCCAGGGTGCTCATTCTTATTTTAATGTTTTGAGTATTGAGAACTTTTGGTGATTTGAGAATTCTGCCTTGTTAGAGGTGAGCTGGTTTTGGCAGACTTGATAGAAGGGGCAGAAAAACAAAAAAACACCCCACAAAGCTAAAGCAGATAGTTTTGCAAAAACTGCATTCATAATGGATAGTCATGATAATAATCCTCAGTAATCAGGTGTTGTAATTTTGCTGGCTGTGATTTAAGAATGCTTAACCAAGCAATTTTAAAGAGTTACTAATGTGGTTAAAAAACAGTTGGGGTGATTAAAGGAAGGTTTGGAAGAATTCCACTAGAAATACAAATTTTTTTAGATGGCTTTTCTGTTGGCCTTGCCTCAAGTTCATTTGTAGTGTCATTCATTTCAATTTCCCATTTTGAGGTGACTCTATCAAACTGGAATGCTCACTTAAATCATTCCCAGGGGGCGCCTGGGTGGCTCAGTTGGTTAAGCGACTGCCTTCGGCTCAGGTCATGATCCTGGAGTCCCTGAATCGAGTCCCGCATCGGGCTCCCTGCTCAGCGGGGAGTCTGCTTCTCCCTCTGACCCTCCCCCCTCTCATGTGCGCGCTCGCTCGCTCGCGCGCTCTCTCTCTCTCTCTCTCTCTCTCTCTCATTCTGTCTCAAATAAATAAATAAAAATAAATTAAAAAAAAACATTCCCAGGGAGAATCCTAACACATTTTGGAATTTTTGATTTACCTGACCAATGCCTTCTCTTCTCCTTTTTTTAAGCAAAAGGCATGATATAAATATTTTCTTAGGGAATACCTCCCAGGAGAATTGCAGCTGCCTCATTTCAAGTCTTTTAATGCATTTGAAATCATTTTTTTAAATTTTTACTTGAATTTGATTGTTACAAAGTCATTTGGGCAAGCTAAAGGCAGTAAACTAAGCTGAATTTACTCCATTTTACCTTTTTTTCCAGCTCTTGAGTTGCAAAACTCACCCTTTGAGCAGTTTGGATATCACTGTTAAAAACTTCACTGCTTTGTAAAAGAATTAAGATGGGGAGCAGCAGATAGTGATTACATTGTTAGAACACCTATCCTGAGCCTGGAAGGAACCTGTGCATTAGAGGTAGATGGAAGCAGGAAATCAGGGAATGGTCACTACCCTCATCTGATTTCACTGACCATGTGCATCCTTGTAGGTTGGTTTCCTTAGTCACCCCAGATCTACAACCGTTTTCATTTTAAGACTAATTGGAAGATGATCTGAAAATAAACTTGTTGAATAGAGAAAATGAGTTTATTAAAAAAATTTTTTTGTTTTGCTTTTCCGTTTCTCTGTTTGAATAGTGTGTTCTACTCATGTCCTACCTTTTCCCCCAAAGCTTGGAGTCGTTCTGAAATTAGAAAAAGGAACTCTCTTTAGTTTTTTGTTTGTTTGTTTTAAGAAACTTCTTTACCTTTAAGACATCATCCCCTGTATTTAGTATCCCTAAGTGTTTCTCTGATTTCAGTTGTCTGTATTACAGGATTTTGCCAAAGCTGTATGACACTTAGGATATTTCTCTTTAAAATCGTTCATAAGGCGGGTGCCTGGATGGCTCAGTCGTTGAGCGTCTGCCTTCGGCTCAGGTCATGATCCCAGGGTCCTGGGATCGAGCCCCGCATCGGGCTCCCTGCTCCGTGGGAAGCCCCACTCCCCCTGCTTGTGTTCCCTCTCTCTCGCTGTGTCTCTCTGTCCAATAAATAAATAAAATTTTAAAAAATCTTAAAAAAAAAAAGTTCATAAGGCCCCTGGGGGGGCCCAGTTGGTTAAGCGACTGCCTTCAGCTCAGGTCATGATCGCGCGAGTCCTGCATTGGGCTCCCCCTCTGCTCTGTGGGGAGCCTGCTTCTCCCTCTCCCTCTTCCTGCTGCTCCCCCTGCCTGTGCTCTCTCTCTCTGTCACATAAATAACAAAAATCTTAAAAAAAAAATAGTTCATAAAAGTTAACGTTTTGTTTTAAAGAAATCATATTAATAACTTAATCAGGTGATCATTTACTAGAAAAAGAAGGTAAGGGACACCTAGCTGGCTCAGTTGGTGGAGCGTGTGACTCCTGATCTTGCGGTTGTGAGTTTAAGCCCTGCGTTGGGTATGGAGATTACTTAAAAATAAAATCTTTAAAAAAAAATAAAAATTAATTAAAACTGCTCAGATTATTAATTTCTAGCTGGATATTGTCTACTGGATCTAACTGTTAGTCTGAATCCTAACTTTTTGACTATGTTTACAATGGCAGTTAGCAGCAAGGGTTAGTTGAAGATAAACACCAAACTTGAGCGTTTATTTAGAAGAATTGAAAGACAATGTATTATTAAGGTCTCACAGTGTCCTGCCTCATTTGGTACTAGATCTGTATGCCATTTACAGTCATCTGACATACCGTGGAATGGTGCCCCATGCCTTGGGAAATACCACCTACAAAGATTTTAGAACCTGTATGAGCCCATGTGCTGAGTGTTTATATTTAAATACTGTGTAATATTTTATTTACTAAACATAGCCATCTATAGTCTCCACAGCTCACTTTTCCTTTCCATTAACAGATGCGGCATTCCAAAAGAACTCACTGCCCTGATTGGGATAGCAGAGCAAGCTGGGGCCATGAAAGCTACAGTGGAAATCACAAACGGAAGAGGAGATCCCACAGTAGTACGCAAGAGAACAGACACTGTAAACCACATCACCAGTTTAAAGAATCTGATTGGTAAATTTCTTTTGCATTAGTAACATTTTAACACTAGTAGTTTTAATGATTTCTCATTAGCTTATGTAGCTTTACTCTGTCAGATTGTTTTATAATTCAGTCAACAGATATTCAGAAAATGTTTATTGGGTTCCTGTTATAGACTAAATACTGTACAGGTGCTGAAGCTACAGCTGTGAATAAAACAGTTCATATATTTTTATTGATGTCTGTCTGGGACTGGTGGGAGACTGGAGTCCCAGGTGCCAACAGTATAGTCAGGGCAGTGAGACACAAGCAGTTTCGTCATAGTGATGGTAGGATGTCCAGGGAGTGCCTTTAACTTGTATGTAGGAGGAGATACGTATTTTGGGGTGCTCGTTTAGGTTTCCACGAATGAGAGATGATGAGGGGGTAGGGAGAGTTAATCCAGATGAGAAGACCAGCATGTGCTACCTGGGAATGGTAAAGTGCATGGGGGGATTAGTCACCTACACTGTATTCTATAGGTTATATTTGTAGATAAGGCCAGTGGAGGTGTGTAGGATTTTTAGAAGCTTCGTTATTATAAGAACCAGTAATTTAGGAAAGGGCCTCAATAAAAATTTTTCAGTAGCATTAATTATACTCTTACTGTGTAAAATTTGGAGGTAATACATTTATATAGAATTAAAGGAATTTTAAAGTACTTAAAGGATTAAAGAAAGGCTAGGTGAGTAGCATTTCTTTCAGTCTGTCTTCCATTAACTTCCCTTTCTCATTTGTTTTGTTGGTTCTGTGTTTTCTCCTTGTTTTGTACAGATGTCCCATTGAGACTGTTTGCCAGATTACTTTCTAAGTTAGCCAGCTGGGGTTACTTTAAAAAACAGTATGTAATTTTTTTCCTTCTCCATGCTAAAACAGACTTGTTCTGCGGAACAGTGAGCTTGTTGATAGTCACTGCAGACTAGTCTTTCTTCGTCACATACTGTCACATGGGGAAGAGGGAGGGTTTGCCCCAGGATGACAGTGACCTGAGCTAATTAATGCACTGTAGAAAAACATCTGTACCCTTGTACTAACAAATACAAAATGCCCTGTGAGGCTTAACATCATAGTACTAATAATTGATAAGTTTGTTATTCATTGTATATGTAGGAAGGAAGATTTGAGTGATGAATAGTTTTCTTGTTCACAATTAACTACATGAATACGATACTATGTCAGTCCAGTTCACCAGCAGGCCAGCAGCTGCTGCTTTGACAGTGGCACCAGAGGTGTCATTTGGTAATTGCTCTCCATAATCTGGAATATTCTAATAGTCTTTTTTGAAGATTAAAAAACTTTACAATAGGGGTACCTGGGTGGCTCAGTCGGTTAAGCATCTGCCTTTGGCTCTAGTCATGGTCCCAGGGTCCTGGGATCGAGCCCCACATCAGGCTCCCTGCTCAGTGGGGAACCTGCTTCTCCCTCTGCCCACAGCTCCCCCTGCTTGTGTGTGCTCTCTCTCAAATAAATAAATAAATAAAACAAAACTTTACAATAGTATTTTTTATAAAATTACTGAAAAGAGAACTGCAGTAAACTGTAAAGAAGGTAACCTTAGTAGGTTGCTAGTCCCCCGTTATTTCTAACTATTCTTAAAAAATCATTCTTTATAAGTCTTTGCCTCTATTTCCTGAAAATAGGTTCTAAGAAGGGACATTTTTAAGGTAAAGAGTGTGAACTCTTGCAAACCTCTTGCTATGTATTCGTGTTTTTTTTCTAGAAAGTTTGTACCAGATTCTACAACATGTTCTTTCATGCTCCTACCAGTCTTGACATTTTGAAATGACAAGAATAGTCGTTTTAATTTGAATTTTTAAGGTTTTAGTGAGTTTGTCCAATACATATTTTTTCTCTTTCAGGGTGTTTTCCTGATTTAGAAGAGCTTTTACTGTATATCAATTTTTTTTTAACCTTTTTTCATACATATTGCAAAGTGTCTGATTTGTCTTTTGGCAGTAGCCTGTGAATTGGTCTCCCTTGCTACAGGCTTAATTAGTTCTGTACAGTGTATCAGGAAGACTGATGTGGTTGTAAACAACCCCTTTATGTATTGTGGTAAAAGTTCTTAAGTGTCTTATGTAACCTAGAGTATCAAGTCTTAAACCAATGATTGTCAAATTTGAGTGTGAACAGAATACCCTCAGAGGTTTGTTTAAAATGCATATTACCAGATGTAGATGCAGTCAGTCTGACCTCAGGCCCAGGGATCTTCATTTTTAATAATTCCATATTTTGATATTACTGATAAACAGACCACCCTTTGAGAAACGCTATCTTAAACTCTTTAGCCTGGCATGCAAGATTCGCATGATCTGTTCCCTGCTTATTTATTTGCCTCTGTTCGTTCCCCTATGTGGAAAATTGGTCTTGCTGTAATTGTCTACGTACCATTTCCTGGGTAGTATGTAGACAGCCCATCTCCCAGAACACTGTTGTGATCTGTTAATGTGAGATGGTAATAATGCCATTCTTTTCCCCTGGCATTTCTTCTGCTTTCTCCTGTATCCAAATCTTGACTTCCCTTTCAGATGCAACTCTGCTTTTTTATGGAGTCTTCTTTGACCATTTTAAACAGTTTGAGCCCCCCACCCAATGATCCTAGCACTCATGCAATCTTTCAACATTTCCTACATTGAATTTTGTTTTTATGTTCGTAATCTCAAATTGTTCATTTGTTGGCAAGGATTTTGCCTTATATATATATATTTTTTTATCTTCCACAGGACCTGTGTGGAAATAAAAACGAATGCCCATAGCCTCATTATTCTTGGCTATTTTGAAGGACCATAGTGAAATATTCACTGGACATTCAGTGAATATTTTTAGAACTTAAATCAGTCTGTTCATCTTGTCCACTCTGTCCATACATAGCCTTTATAATTCTGTAGACTTTGTTTATATAATTTCTAAGGCTTGGTGGTTACAGATTGAAGAAGTCCCTCATCTTTCTAGTTTATCCTCATGGCTTTACTTCACCTCATGTTTGTTAGTCTGTAGATTGTTTATGGATTATCTGCAGCTCTAATGTTATGCACTATTCCAGCTAAAGATTGTTAGTATTAGTTTTTTCTGATAGGTTTTGGACTTTAATGGAAAGGATGCCTTACAGAATTACAAAGGATGCCCTTGAGTGAGGTAATTTCTAGCCTGATGTAGATTTGTCGCTGACATTCGAAGCCAAGTGATCAGATCCCTCACCCAGACCCACATTCTTACCCTAATATCCTGAGTTGTTTCTCCAGTGGTTAGAATTTAAGATTGAAACTGGGGAAAGGGAGTAAAGGGGGTTCTGCAATTCCCTAGCCTGGATTTGATGCCAGCCCTGCCCTGTTGAGTAGGAGTTTAGAGATGCTTTCCCTGTATCTCTGCCTACACCAGCCCCCTGGGAAAAAGAACAACAGCATATTCTGGGCAAAGAATGAGGTTGGTGAGGGCAACTAGTCAACATCTGTCACTCCATTGCTTGTCAGGATTCTTATAGCCAATTTGTCTGACTGGGCAGGTGTCCCCTCTCTCCCTCAGTGCTCCATGTGCATCCCTCTTGAAGCTTCGCACTCTGTCGAAGAGGACACCATTCCAGGTAGAGAGGGGGATGGGAAACTGGGCCAATTGAATCTATGTCCTTTTCTTTCCATCAGATCTAGGCTACTTAACTGGGATCTGTTGACTTCCTGGGGTCCGGAACCTCTGTGCAATTCCTTGCAGAGTTTTATTTATGCATTTGTGCATTTCTTAGGGGAGAGGGTCCATAGCTTTCATCAGATTTTTGAAGGGATCTGTAGATTCAGAAGTTAAGCACTGTGACACTAGGTGGTAAGGTTTCCCATGTAGAATTTTTGAGTATTTTGCAAGCAGGAATGACAGGAAATCAGAACACAAAGGGAAATAGGGTGGTGCGGGTGGGTGTTTTGTAATCCTAGGCAAGCAATTACAAGATCCTTTTCTCATTTGTGGGGAATATATCTTAATGTCTTTGGCACATGAGGCAGCCTTCAAAAGCGGTGTTGTCTATTTCTCAAAAAGGAAAACCAGGAAGCTCGGCATACAAAGAGGAGAGGAGATGGGATGGGTGATAACGTGTAGTAAAATTGGCCCGTATGAAAGGAGTTAGAATATGCTCTACAACCATGGCAAATCCTTTTCCTTCTTAGGGATCTTAATTTAGTGATGTGTAAAATGAAAGGGCTTGTAAACAATTAAGATTCCTTCTAGCTCCAGTACACCTTTTATGAAAGAATTCTGTGTGTGCTGGAGAGAACTAAAATTCACTTACATTAAAAGAGAAAGGAATCCTGTTTGATCTGCCTCTGATTGTGTGTGGCTCTGTGAGGAAAGCAAGCAAGCTTAGTTACAGATGCATGTATCCTAAGACTGATAAATTTCAGAAGAGCAGTTTTGTGAATTTTTGGTTTTAACTTTCTTTAAAAGGTAAAGGGACACTTAAGTAAACCCTGAGCATAACATAATTGACTCAAGCTTTGTTCCTTGATATGTGGTGTTTGATAGTCTATCTGATGGAGAATGTGAACTCGCTTGTTGGTTAAAGCAAGATTATGTCTTAAGTTTGTGAGATAAGTATGAACTCTAATCCATCAATTTGACCATTTTTCTTTTATTGAGTTAGCTGTTTAAACCAGGAGTTATTGAGAGAATGTTCTGTTTGAGCCACACTGCTGCAGAACGAAGAGAATGATTTGAAATCCTTTACTGTGTTCGCAGTCATTATTTAGAAGCGAGGTCCTTGAATGAGCGAGATTATCGGGACCGGAGATACGTTGATGAATACAGAAATGACTACTGTGAAGGCTATGTTCCTAGACATTATCACAGAGACGTTGAAAGCGGTTATCGAGTCCACTGCAGTAAATCTTCGGTCCGAAGCAGGAGAAGCAGTCCTAAAAGGAAGCGTAATAGACACTGTTCAAGTCATCAGTCACGTATGGTATGATTGATTTTGTTTTTATTTTGGGTGGATGCTTATTTGTGTGTAAAAGCTCTTAAGGAGCCAGTAAGTTTGAAAAAGTTTATATATACATATGATATTATTTGGATATATTATGATTGTGTTTATATTACTTGAGTCCTTAAACATCCACATTCTCATAGCTAATCTGTATTTATTAGGTAGCCTTCATTTGCCCACGTTTACTCATTTTCTGCAGTCCAGATCATGAGTTCTTGATTTTAATATTAAAAATATTTTTAAGTTTTGTAATACAATTTTATGAAAAGATGAAGCACCCATCTTTTCTTTCATCTTAAACTTTTTTTTTTTTTTTTAACACACTTTAAAAGAAGCCCTTTTCCTGATAGTTGGAAACAAATCTAGAACGTTGCACTGGTGGATACTTAATTGTTGATAGTCTCTAGGGAAGTCCCAGAGCACAGTGCATCATTGTCCGTAGCTAGTTCCATCAAAATTCTGAAATGGGTGCTGAATGGAAAATGCATTAGCCAAAAGTATGCCTTTTATTACACTCAGACATCTTCACCTGTTTAATCAGTAAACTTTGAATAAATTGTTTTCTTCCCCAAGTTTTCTTCAGTAGAACTAGCTTTGATTAGATTGAACACTGAAATTAACTAGCTTTTATTTCCCCTTTTACTTTAATAATGTATACTTTAAAATATTGCTAAATAAGCAATTTCAACTAATCTTGACATTTTAAAACCTTTTCCTGACAGACTAGACATTTCAATTCACAGCATATGCTATTTTATAGCAAGAGATTAGTAGATCATGACATTGCATTCTTTAAATTTCAGACTTCAATTAAATCAGTATTTTAAAGAGACAATTGTGTTGTTTTTTTCTATTGCCACTTTAAGTATCTTATCTGAAAATCTGTTCCTTGCCATGTTTTTCTTCTGTAACATAAACTGTGCCCTGTGAATTTCTGGGGACTGAATTTGAAATTGCTCCTGCCAACTGTTCGTGGCCTGGTGCTTATCTGAATGCCTGAATATCTCCCCGCTGAATGAATTGCGTATTCTGCCCTGAATTCACTCTGATATATTGATTGGCTGGACGATCTTGGTGCTGCCCACTTGCCGTTCCAGAAGAGCCACCGAAGGAAAAGATCCAGGAGTATAGAGGATGATGAGGAGGGTCACCTGATCTGTCAAAGTGGAGACGTTCTAAGAGCAAGATGTATAGAATATTTTTCAACACTTTTTTAACTTTGCAGACAGAATAATCTTTTTAAGAATAGTTTGTCAGCGGGGGGCTAAAGAACTCTTCATTGCTTTTTTGTTTTGTTTTTTTGTGGGTTTGTTTGTTGTTCTTTTGTATTTCTTCTTTTCTGTAGAATTTAAATATTTCTACTCTAAAGTTCCAAAATAATCAATGGAATTTGAGATTAGAGCAAGAAAGATAGCTCTATCTAATTGTTTTTGTAGCAGCTGAAAATAAAATAATTTGAGTGCTGGAACCTTAGTTATGCTTTGGTAGAGATCATTTGAAAATATTCCACACTTAAGTATTCATTGTTTGAATAACTAGGTAATTGGTACTCAGGTACTTAACTCCTCTTTCTCCTCCCTTACTTTAGATGAAATCGTGGACACTTTGGGTGAAGGGGCCTTTGGCAAAGTTGTAGAGTGCATTGATCATGGCATGTAAGTTGTTTTTCTTTTTTGAACATTCTGATATTTCTTGGGGGAAGGATCCATCATTTAGATGAAATGGTATTTTAAGTAGTAGCCACATGTTTTCCTGGGTGGTGTAAATATCCAAAATTTCTTGAACTGTGTCTGGTTATTTACCAAGAATGTGGATTTTGATCAAGAATGCTGACAAATTGAGGGGCGTCTGGCTGGCTCAGTCGGTGGAGCGTGCGACTCTTGATCTTCGGGTTGTGAATTTGAGCCCCAGGGCAGGTGTAGAGATTACTTAAAAATAAAATCTTTAAAAAAAGAAAACCTGACAAATTCCATCAGTTGGTGTTTGTTGAAATTAAAGTGGGTCTTCAAGTGAAGGGGTTTCCTAGAACGTAGACCTTGACCCTTAGGGGAGATTTAGAGTGCTTTGCTTTAGTTTTGAATAGCAGAGACAATAAAGTTTATCTAATCTCGGTCAGAAACATGTATTCTCGATCTGAAGATTGCACAGTGGAAGAAATGGCCTAGCAAAAAGCAGTCTGCCCTGGAGTGTTGTTAAGGGAGTGTGGAAGGGAACATCTTCCATTTAAAAGGTTTTGGAACCTTCTAGGGGCTCCTGGGTGGCTCAGTTGGTTAAGCATCTTCTTTTGGCTCAGGTTCGTGATCTCATGGTCCTGGGATCAAGCCCCCATCAGGGATGCTCAGTGGGGAGTCTGCTTGTCCCTCTGCCCCTCCCCCGCTCATGCTCATGACCTCTCCCCCCATAAATAAAAAAAAAACTTAAAAAAATATGTAAGATTTTGGAACCTTCCAGCTTTATTTTGGAATGATCCATAATTACAACTGGAAGTCTGCTATTAAGTACTAGATAGTACTAGAAGAATTTCATTTTATCACAGTTGTGCTCTTTGTCATGCAGATCTTATACATTATTTCTTCAGACTTCATGAAATCAAAATTTCTATGGCAAAAAAGAAAAACCTTTATTCCCAAATTTGCATATTAGAGTTAGCTTCTTAACTATAAAGAAATTCTGTTATTTAAAGGCTGCAGAATAAAGTCCAGATTCTTTAATGAGTTATACGAAATCCTTTGTGATTTGGTGCTCTGTGTCTCATTTTAACATTTTGCTCCAGGATCTCTGTTCTGTAAATTGCAAACTTTTTTGTAAATGAACCTCTTTAAAACAGTATAGTTCAACTGCACATCTCTAAATTGGGTATCTAAAATTTTTCATCATAAAATAGTTGGGAAGGATGTGATTTTCACCTTATTTAAACAATATATTTTTAAACTTCTCTCTTTAAATATATTTGAGGGAATCTAAATACTATAGCAACTTGATAAACCTAATATTATCCATGAATCAACTCCTCTTGAATGCTTAAACATGTTTTATTCTTGGTTATTTTCATTCCATTTTCCATAAAGTATAAGTATCTTATTATCACCCTGTCTTTTTTGCAACAAAAATGTGAATGTAAAGTGAAATTTTGAAATACACTGAAATACTTTCAGACTTCTAGAAAAGTTTGTAGAATAGCTGAAAAATCCTATATATCCTTTTCTCAGATTCTCCACGTGTTAACATTTTACATTTTCTTTATCATTCTCTATATACACACGTGTTATATTTTCAAATTCTGCCAGCTCAGATATTACTCCGACTTCACCAGTTGTCCTATTAATATTCTTTAAAATTTCTTGAGGGGCGCCTGGGTGGCTCAGTTGGTTAAGCGACTGCCTTCGGCTCAGGTCATGATCCCGGAGTCCCGGGATCGAGTCCCACATCGGGCTCCCTGCTCGGCAGGGAGTCTGCTCCTCCCTCTGACCCTCTTCCCTCTCGTGCTCTCTATCTCTCATTCTCTCTCTCTCAAATAAATAAAATCTTTAAAAAATAAAATAAAATAAAATAAAATTTCTTGAGATTCGAAAGTTAGTATTTGAGATATTCCAGTTAATGGTATTCAGTTGATCAAGTACAAATCTGTTGCATATTATACTTATTGGACCCATGTATAAAAGTTAATTGGAAATGTGTCTTTTATTGGGTTGGTTTGGACTTTTAAAAAAGGAGTATACATATTCATAAACATACCTCAGGTGCTTTAGAGGTTTCCTTTTTTTTTTTTTTAGATGACACGTAACGTGTAAGTTGAAAGTGTACAACTCTTCACTGTACTATGATTACTATAGTAGTGTTAGCTAACAGTTTTATTAATTTTTCATTTGTAGAGCTAATAAGTACTGAGAAAACTTGGTCATACAGTAGATGAGACTAGAAGGAGTTTTGTCACAGTAGTTTCATGACGACTCTTCAAAGTCTTGAGATACATGCCAAGTGTCATAGGGAGATTATCATCAAAATAAGTTTTTAATGATTTATGAGCTCACAGTTTCACTGGGGCTTTGTTGAAAACAGTGAATTGGAAACCACCAGACTTGGAAAAAAGGTTTGCTATCCAGCCACTAGAAAGCTTCGTTTGCCTCAACGATTTTTTTTAAGGCTAATTTATTTTGTGAGGAAAGGGGTAGAGGGAGAGAGAGAATCTCAAGCAGACTCTCGGCACTGAGCACTGAGGGGGACGTGGGGCTCGATCTCACGACCCTGAGATCATGACCTGAGCAGAAATCATGAGTTGACTGCTGAACGGACTGTGCCATCCAGGCGCCCCCTAGGGCACGTATCTTACTATACTAATCAGGGGTGTATGAAGTTTTCTTGTGTAAAGTGGAAGGACCACAGAAAAAAAAAAAAAAAAAAAAAGGCTCGAATGCTGGTTCATCTTTAGGAAGATCGGATTTAGAAAAGAAGACAAAAAATTTGAAGGTTTAGAAATCCATTTCCTTCTAGATCATTTGTGGCTTGATACTTTTTAGGAAGTATTACAGATACCCAGATACCCTAGTGTAAAGCTTGGGCCCTACTCTAGCTGTTTCTACCTACTTGCATCAGTGAATGTGCTAAACATTTTCTTGGCTTCATGACCTACTGGTGGTGTCTCCTTTGTTTGAACATGTTCACTTTTCCTCCCAAATCTTACAGACTGGTAGCTGTTTTTCAGGGCTCAGTCATGTGTCACCTCTTCTCTGAATAAGTTTGAGCTTCCCTAACCCCTTAATTGTTAAGCTCTCCCATCTCTTTGCTGTGTAGTGGCTCCTACGAAGCTTGTAACCTTGTAAGTTGTTCATGTGTCTGTTTTTCCCGTTAGACCGTGAGGAACGTAGGGACAGACCTTGTCTTCTTCACTAACACCTGTGTGCCTTCTGGCACAGGGTGGTCTGGTCCCAGTGAATGAGCATATGCTTTCAGCAGTAGCATATTCTGTTTGAGGTTTTTATCTTTATCTTCTTTTTTTTTTTTTAACTTTTGTTTAAAATCTAGGTAAATTGTAAAGTTCTGGAAACATTAATATTTGTGAGTATTAAAGGAATTAATCGCTCTATAGAAAGTGTGTTTTGTCAGAATGTTTTGAAAAGATGTTATATGGAATCTGATAAAAGATGTCCTGAAAAGTCTTTTTAGACTTAATTTAGAAAAATAACAGTAATTAATACTCAGTAAGATTATGCTTTAGAGGACACATGTCTTTAGCCTGCTCCTGTACATAAACCTTTTTCATCTTAATTTTGTTTTTAAGGGATGGCATACATGTAGCAGTGAAAATTGTAAAAAATGTAGGTCGATACCGTGAAGCAGCTCGTTCAGAAATCCAAGTATTGGAGCATTTAAATAGTACTGATCCCAATAGTGTCTTGTAAGTATAAACTTAAACTGTGATCCATCGTGTTGCCTAAAATAAGCAGAATTCTGTGAACTGACTTGTTTTTATTTTGATCTGTTTTAGCCGATGTGTCCAGATGCTAGAATGGTTTGATCATCATGGTCATGTTTGTATTGTGTTTGAACTACTGGGACTGAGTACCTATGATTTCATTAAAGAAAATAGTTTTCTACCATTTCAAATTGACCACATCAGGCAGATGGCGTATCAGATCTGCCAGTCTATAAATTGTAAGTATACTTGATAAATTTTAAACACCAGAAAATTAAAAGTGTTCATTATACAAGCAACATGTCAAAACATTATTACTAAAAATACACATTAGGTAAAGATGAAACTCCTGTACCCACTACTAACCCTCACTGTCCCCCAATACAGATGAAATAATGTAAGTGAAACTAATAATGCCTTTTTGTTCTCTTGTAGTTTTGCATCATAATAAATTAACCCATACAGATCTGAAGCCTGAAAATATTTTATTTGTGAAGTCTGACTATGTAGTCAAATATAATTCTAAAATGGTAAGTTACAGACTTAATTTTAATTTTGGTGGTTGTTTTTAGAATTAATTTAGCTTGGTGATCTTGGATGAGGAATTTTCACTTCTGAGGCTGGTTATATCCTGATATTTAACCTAAAAAGGATAATCCTTCTTTACCTTTCTCATGGAGTTATGTTGAAAATCAGAAAGATAATTCATGTGCAGCAAGCCTTTTGAAGTGCTATAAAGTATTTCATGTCTTTACTGATCTATGTGTTGACTCAACTGTATTTTTCTAGAAACGTGATGAACGCACACTGAAAAACACAGATATCAAAGTTGTTGACTTCGGAAGTGCGACGTACGACGATGAACATCATAGTACTTTGGTATCTACGCGGCATTACAGAGCTCCAGAGGTCATTCTGGGTCAGTAGACACCACCCTTCCTGATACTATAATTAAAAAGATTTTTTTTCTCCACATCTTTTTTTTTTTTTTTTTAGTTTTTTTTATTGTTATGTTAATCACCATATATTACATCATTAGTTTTTGATGCAGTGTTCCATGATTCATTGTTTGTTCATAACACCCAGTGCACCATGCAAAACGTGCCCTCCTCAATACCCATCACCAGGCTAACCCATCCCCCCACCCTCTCCACATCTTTTATTAGGGGGTGGGGGGGATGGGTATGATTTTCTTAGCAGTGTACAGAAAATACTATCTGTCTTAAGAAAAACTGTCTGGACATGGCTAAAAATAACTTTTCCTGAATGGGAAAAATGTGATACCATCTGTAAAGACATTTCAGATGTTTTTGGTTTTGGATTTTTTTTTTTTTTTTTTTAGTTTTTATTTTATTTATGTATGCATGCATGCTTGCTCCAAGCCCAGCATGGAACCCATGCAGGACTTGAACTCACATACCTGAGATCAAGACCTGAATTGAAATCGAGAGACAGACGCTTAACTGACTGAGCCACCCAGGTGCCCCCAAGTGGTTATTTTTTAAACAAGTTAACTTAGTGAATGTGCCATAAAAGGGCACTTTTATGAACCTGCCATAAAAGGGCAGGTTCTATTGACAAAAGTCCTGTCACAGCAGTGTGAAGTGACAGGGCTACCTATTTTCATGTCACAAAAGCATGGTGCCGTAGAAATGCTAAAGGTCTGATTGGCAGACATCTAGATAAAGAGCAAATGGAGGTCAAGAAGAAAGAGGGGCCAGTCTAAAAGGACAGCCTCTTCGAGAAGAGAGAAAGATTAAAGAAGAAAATGACTTAAGGTACAGAGTTTTGAAATAAGAGGGAATTCGGTAAGGGAGTGCATGTCTTATGCCTCAGAAATGCACGAGAGACCAGATCTTGTTAATCAGGTGGGGAGGTGTCAGAGAGGAGGTTGGGGGTTCGGAGACAGTGGGAGGAAGTTCAGATCCAGGTGCTCTTTGTAGATGGTTACATGGAATAAGCTTATTAGCCAAAAGTATGGTCCAACTGAGTTGAGTAGAACATTTTTATAGAGTCAGTTTCTACTTTTCACCTTTTTTTGCACAACAGGAGTTGGTAGTTCAGAATAAGAGTAGAAAAAAACACGTGATTTTTACCTAGAGTGGGGGGATTGGTAAAGGCATAAGGAAATTGAGAATATTAGGCAGTGCTAGCCAGTAGAACTTTCCATGTTTCCATGGCAACATTCTGTATCTGCAGTGTCCAGTATGGTAGCCGTTCACCACATGTGGGCTGTGTACTTGCAGTGTCGGTAGTGTGACTGAGACACTGAATTTTAAATTTTATGTTAGATGTAAATAGCCTCATGTGGCTGGTGGCTACCATACTGGAAAGTACAGGTTTCCAGCTTGTCTTTGAAATGGATGATAGTAGGATTCCTGCTTAGTGTGGTCTGAAAGGAGCTGTTGTGTTGCAGTAGTTTAGAAAGTGTATTCATGGTTAAGGACTAAAGGCTTCAGTGAGGGCAGAAGAAAGGGGTATGGAAAGAGTCTGTGGACAGAGAAGTATTTTCGGGTCTTAAAAAGACATAACTTCCTGTGTTGTCAATTTTAAGATGCAGATTTCCTGGGGCACCTGGGTGGCTCAGTTGTTAGGCGTCTGCCTTCGGCTCGGGTCATGATCCCAGGGTCCTGGGATCGAGCCCCGCATCAGGCTCCCTGCTCGGTGGAGACCCTGCTTCTCCCTCTCCCACTCCCCCTGCTCGTGTTCCCTCTCTCGCTGTGTCTCTCTCTGTCAAAAAAAAAAAAACAACTCTTAAAAAAACATGCAGATTTCCCCCCACATTTTAACATGAGGAACACAACACAAAATAACTAGCATTTTTTTCTTTGTTATTGGTATATAAAATAGTCATGCGTCTTACTGTTAATGGCCTCCCTAGATTGGATAAAATACAATAATTCTTAGTAATGACAGTAACACAGTTCCAAGTGTGGCCAGACTAGACTAGCTAGTTGATGTAAATCCAGCCTTGGGATTATTGCCCTTGAGGAAAAGAAATTAGGAGATTGGGAGATTAGTAGGGTCCTTTGTGTTTTGTGAAGTATTAATCCTGAGGATTAAGGCAGAATTAGGTTGAAGAGGAAGATGAAGTCAGGGGTGCCATTGAGGAGGGCAGTTGGTCTGCTGTCTTCCGTGTTGGTAGTAAACCGATGAAGCTGAGCCACGTAGGTAGAAGTGAGTGGTGGGGAATCCCAGAGAGTCCAAGGTGGTGCCCGAGAGAATGGGATGGTTTAGAACGGGATGTGGCAGAAGGTTATGGTCACCTGGGAAAAAAGCTGTTTGGGGAGATGGGAGTGGCTAGAGAAGAAAACATTAATTTTGGGTCCAAGATCTGTCATTTGCAGATTGTTTTTACGTGTCACTGTAGGTAGACCCCGTGCTCAGTTATCCGTTTGTTCAAATGATAGGCACTGTGAGGATTAACCAAAATGACTAAATCAAAAAAATAAGTAAATAAAATGACTAAATCACAGTCAAGTTTTTCAGTGTGTTTTTCATTACTGAAAGTAATTGAAATGTCTTTTAAAGTAGGTTTTATTTATATGTTATTGTTTTATTAACTATTTGATCTTTAAAAGATGAAAACATCTATATGGTTTAATCTTTTTTTTCCCTTCCAATTAAGTACAGGCTTAAGAAGACTAGGTATTTTATTCTTTCCTGAACAGTACTGCCATTGAGAATTGTGAAGGAGAAAGTACATGTGATACCATGTACAGACAGCCTGAAAAGTACATATATAAGTAGAATAAGTAGATCCCTGTGAACTTTAAATGGCTCTGTAATTTCACTTATAATGAAACTGCTTACAATACTGTTATAATCCTTATGTAATTTATGTAAAACTATAGTATTTTTTTATTTTTTTAAAGATTTTATTTATTTGACAGACACAGCGAGAGAGGGAGCACAGCAGGGGGAGTGGGAAAGGGAGAGGCAGGCTCCCCGCTGAGCAGGGAGCCCTATGTGGAGTTCGATCCCAGGACCCCGGGATCATGACCTGAGCCAAAGGCAGACGCTTAACGACTGAGCCACCCAGGCATCCAAACTATATATAGTATTTTATTTTTTTAATGCAAGAAGTAAACTCAGGCTTCACGCTGATAATAATTGATAAGTGGTTAGTAATTACATTTTGAGGATGATTGTCAATGTGTATTTGCTATAAAAATACAAATTTTCCTGGAATAACCATGAACTGGGTCTAACCATGCTCCTCATTGCATACAGTTCAGAGACTACGGAGTATTTGTACAAATTGGTAGTTACATGTGGAAAATATTTGCTCGTCCCTCTCTTATTTTACATAAAATGCCCCCACCCCCAGATTAAAGCACTGACTTGTTGTAAGGACATGGAGAATTAGGAGGACATACTGAGTAACATTTTATATAAAACTAAAAATGTAAACCCTGAGTTTACTCTCCTGTTCTCCCAAGTGGGCTAGGTGAAAAGAGCGCCCATATAGGGAAGGTGTAGTGTATTGGCAATTAAAAATTGTTGCATGTACAAGTATGTGTTTTCAGGGTGCCTGGGTGGCTCAGTCGTTAAGCGTCTGCCTTCAGCTCAGGTCGTGATCCCAGGGTCCTGGGATCGAGCCCTGCGTCGGGCTCCCTGCTCAGCGGGAAGCCTGCTTCTCCCTCTCCCTCTCCCCGCTTGTCCTTTCTTTCTTACTCTCTCTCTCTCTCTCTCAAGTTAATTAAAAACGAACCAAAAAAACAAGTTGTGTGTTTTTGTTTTTACAGCTTTAGGTTGGTCCCAGCCTTGTGATGTTTGGAGCATAGGTTGCATTCTTATTGAATATTACCTTGGTTTCACAGTCTTTCAGGTATGTATTTAGTAAATACCATTTTATAATTAATTTTCGGTGTTAAAGACGTGAAAATTTTGGCCTCCATCTTGACAAGTTGCTGTAGTGTTGTTCTTAAGGTTAAAACTTACATATGGAAAATGGTCATCCTTCTCTAAAACTGGAATTGGGTGAACTACTTTTGGTGAATAGTCATAGTCCATTTTGCATGTGATTGCAGTTTTTAACACACAGTTCATATTGTCTTGTGTTCCCATTTTTTTGTTCAGCTCCTGCATAAGTTTATATTCATGTTAACTGTGGCCAGTTTTAATTCCGTTCTGGTTATGTTGACTATCAGCACGGCCATGAACAAGTCACTTACTCCTTTTTATAAAATAATTCAGGAACAATAAGTGGTATTTTACACTTGTGTATTAAGCATCAATGACCCCCTAGGCACATTTCAAGGCTCTTACGTGTATAAAGATGAAAAGACAACATCTCTGTCCTCAAGGAAGTCGTGCAAAAGAGATGTGGGGGAGCTTGCAGTACAATGTGTATTTGCTGTCATGGAATAATGTAGAAAGCATAGTGGGAACCCAGGAAAGATGGACAGTTATATTCCTCTGAGAAAGGACCACTGTGGAGGTGTAGGGAGTTTAAGCCAGTGCTAGAAGGAAGATGAGGGGTTTGTCAGAAAACTAGAGAGTGTGGCAGCCAACTCAGGAAGAAGAAATTGTACCCATTAATGTGTAGAGGCATAAAAGAACATACTCTAGTCAGGGAACCGTAAACAGTGCTGTCAGAGTATCTTGCATAAATGGGGAAATGGTGCAGGGACTGAATAATGGACTTCTTTGGATAGAAAAGGTACTTGTTTCCTAGAAGTTAGTGTTTTCCAGAATGTAGACTAATCCAGTGTGGAAATGATTTTGTAAGTTTGTCATTCTGGCCTTTATTTAGAGATTACTCTTCCAGGTTTTCTGTTTTTGGTACTAAAATGTCCCTTTTATGGAATGATGATAATAGTTGGTAGTTGGTTTTTTAAAATTAAAGTCCTTACTTGGCAAAACAAAGTAGGAAACCTTATTTAAGTCTTTACTTTCTTCCCTTATAATTCTACTTACATCTGAAATCTAACCATCTTCTAAAAGGTTTAGGTTGTGTGAACATTGGAGAACTTGAAGTAGGGCTGTGATGTGCTCAAAGTGTCGTGATCTCTTTTGAGGGGGGTGGGGGTGCAGGTTTGGCACATTCTGGCTGCTCCTGTTGAGGGTGACTTGCGATCGGGGGCGATGCAGGGTGCGGGGGTGGGGAGTGTGAGCAGTTCAGAGTCACTTGGGTGCTGGCTGTTGTAGAATGTGTTCTCTGCTTGTGGGGTCTGTCACCATCTGTGTCCTGTTGGCTAATCCACAGAGATCTGTTAAAAGTACCCTGAGTTTATAGACAAGTTTGCTATCTAGAACCATGGTGACCAGTCAGTTCCTGGAGGTGGTGTATCTGGTTTGTGGCAGTAAGCTGAGGGTCAAAAAGTTGAGCAGAGTGCATGCCTTCTTCCTTCTGACACCTATAATAAGTTGCTTCACATGATTTGTGATTGTAAATCACTCTGAGGTCTTAAGTGCAGATTATTAAGACTGGTTTGAGACATGTTTTCTGTTTTAAGTTCCACCCTCCAAAATACTCTCCAACTAAGGAATATTTTTTAAATGTGGAGCTAGCTTTTAGCTGCACCTACTGCGAGAAGGAAGACCATTCTCAGCAATCAGACTGTTGACATTCCAGAAAATGTCCACATCACTCCAAAGGGATGCACTATTGTAAAGAGCCCCAGAGGAACCCTGCAAAGGGACTTCAGTCACATCAGTGTAGAACTCAGTCTCCTTGGAAAGAAGAAGGCTCCAGGTTGACAAATGGTGGGGAAATAGTGTGAACCATAGCCAGTTCTTTTCTGTCTGTAGTCCTGTACAGAACGTCAGCAAGGGTGTTAGACTGGGCTTCCATTACAAGATGAGGTCTCTGTGTGCTCATTTCCCCATCAATGTTGTTACTTAGGAGAATGGTTTTCTTGTTGAAATGTGACATTTCTTGGGTGAAAAATAGGCCTGCAGGGCTTGGATGAGGCCAGGTGTTGGTGGTTCAGTATCTCTCAAGCCCAGAAAGATGAGTTAATTCTTAAAGGAAATGACACTGAACTTGTATCAAATTGAGCTGCTTTGATTCGGCAAGCCACAACAGTTAAAAACAAGGATATCAGAAAATACGGGGGTGGTATCTGTGATTCTGAAAAAGGAACAGTTCAGCAGGCTGATGAGTAAGATCTAAGCTGTCGAGCTACAGAAACAGCAAGATGCCGGATGATCTTTCAGACTCACTTGTGATATTTTAAAAACATAAAGATAAAAGTGGAGCTAGTATTACCTACTCCTGTCATGGATTAGGGACTTCGCATGTTGGAAGTGGGGTGCTAGGAACAGTAGTTGATAGATTTTAAAAAGCATTGCACACACCCTCTCCTTGTCACACTGAGCATTGGCAAATGATGTTCTGTCTGATGACTGCCTAAAAAAGAATATGTGACAGAGACTATTTGTGGCCAGGTAGGCCTAAAATGTTTACTGTTTGGACCTTCACAAAAGTTAGCCGCCAGCCTCTGATCAGGGAGCTCACCATCTCAGCTGTAAGTGTGCGGGTCTCTCCCCTACTTGGGCCAGAGCTCTGCTCCTGTGGTACTTAAGAATACGAGTTTTTACTTAGATCCACAACTCACCTTTGCTCATTTATGAGCTAGTATCTCAGCTTCTTGGACACGCACGTTCCCACATACGGAGCTCAGGATTGTTGTGAGAATTACTGGCCCTGTATTTTTATTGCCTAGGAATAGTAGATGTCAGCATGTTGCTGTTCCCTGGTGAATGGAGGCCAGTTTGGGGTCAGCAGCTGATTAAGTGAGGAGACCGTTTTTCTGGTACTTTTCGCTGGTCATTCTTTAACAAACGGTGCAAGAAATGAAAATGAAGGAAAATGTTCATTTTCGCATTAAAGTCCCTGTCTTACGCGCTACAGAACCTTACTGTTGGATGTCAGAAAGACTTCAGTCTTACTGGTTTGCACGGAGAATACAACTCATTCAGTACTGTTCCATCTTTGAAGTAGAGTGTAGTGTCAGCCGTGCAGCTGTCTCATCTAGCCCTTTGTTGTCAGCGCTGTTTTCTTGTATTTTCCTTTATTGTGCTTGGAGCACGAGGGGGGAAAGTGCTAAATTCGTTTTTCTTACGTATTTTAGACTCATGATAGTAAAGAGCACCTGGCAATGATGGAACGAATATTAGGACCCATACCGACACACATGATTCAGAAAACAAGGTACGTGCAAGGCCCTATATTCAAACTATAGAAAACCCAACTTCGTTACTGCTTGTCCCAAGGACTTCGATTTAGATTTTTTTTTTCCATGATGTCAAATTTTTAAAAAGTGATGCAGTATTTATCTCGTGATCTAGCAAACAAAGGTGGTGTTTTTACGCTCAGGTTAACTTTTGCGTAAGTGTTTTCCTAACTTGATAAAAACATAATACAGAGAGTAGTAGAAAGAGCTTGATTTCGGAGTCCCGTCGGCCTGTTTGTGTTTCGTACTACTGCTGGCTAGGTGTCTGCCTTTGGACAACATGCTAGAGGGGCTTGGATTTCGGAGTCCTGTCGGCCTGTTTGTGCTCCGTACTACTGCTGGCTAGGTGTCTGCCCTTGGACAACATGCTAGAGTGGTTTGCAAACAAAGCTTCACCACCCCATCCCAGATCTAGTGAAATCTGAACTCACAGGACTGGATCCAGAGGCCGACACTGTTCCATGTATGGTATTTACGAGCCACTCAGGTGGGCCACTAAAACTTCAGAGGGTGCAAGAGTGAGGGAGATGTACCATAAAGTATCTGATATGTAACTGCTGAGATTTGAAAACATTTATGCATGTGTATGTGTGTCTGCAGAGCTGCCCATGCTTCCATTCGGTCCAGTGGGGGTAGGGTAAACGTGTGGCTCTTCTGTTGTTTTTACCGACCCAGACTTCTTTTTCTTGTAGAAAGCACAAGTATTTCCACCATAACCAGCTAGACTGGGATGAACACAGTTCCGCCGGCCGATATGTTAGGAGACGCTGCAAACCATTAAAGGTAAAAGAAAAGATTCGAGGTGGTTAAAAAAAAATGTTTTTAAAAATTATTTTTAAATTCTTTTTTAAACAAAGACATTTTTCCCCCAGGAATTTATGCTTTGTCATGATGAAGAACATGAGAAACTGTTTGACCTGGTACGAAGAATGTTAGAATATGACCCAGTGAAAAGAATCACCTTGGATGAAGCCTTGCAGCATCCTTTCTTTGACTTATTAAACAATAAATGAAATGGAAATCAGTGGTCTTACTATATATTTCTCTAGAAGAGATTACTTAAGACTGTGTCAGTCAACTCTAAACATTCTAATATTTTTGTAAACATTAAATTATTTTGTACAGTTAAATGTAAATATTGTATGTTTTGTATCAATAGCATAATTACCTTGTTAAGCAAGTATGGTCTTGATAATGAACTATAAAAGTTAAAATTAATTTTCCTTTTTGAGATTAATTACCATTTTTAAAGATCTTTGGAATATTCTTTGTGTCCAGTGATAAATGTGATTGATCTTGTCTTTTGTACATGGAGGTCAGCTCTTTGAAGTGATTTTTTTTTTTTTGAGTAAAAGAAAACTTGACTACCTTATTCTTAATGAATATTCTTTATATACCTCAAATGCAAAACTTTTCATAACTTTAAAGTTTTTTTCTGTAATTGTTGAACAGGTAATAAGTATTAACTCCCAATAGTAGGCAGGTATTGGAAACCAAAACCCATAGGAAAATGTTTACTGTTGGAATTCCATTAAATTTTAAGAATTGTGTTCTGTCTCCGTGGCGCTAAGTAGCATTTGTGGAAGGCGTCCAGTTTGTCCATCGTGACAGGTTGTTTAATAAAACCACATGCACACTTCATTTAAGATTGAAGTCTAACTGGCAAGTCACAAACAGAAATAGGAATTCTGATGCCTTAGGATTTAATTTTTAATCTCACACCGAGGAGTTTTGAAATCCTGGAACATCAGTTTCCACATCACAGGAAGTAAGTAAATACTTCAGTCGCAGCCTTTGAGAATTAAGGTTATGAAGCAGTTTAGATTTGTGTTACTCTGTAGTGAAGCAAAGGGATGACTTGCTGGGAAAACACATGGGAAGAAACCTCTGCAGAAACTTCCAGACCATAATTGGTTAACACAGTAAACTTCTTGTCTGCCTGTAGGTGTTTTTTCTTACTGTTAGCTGTCTTAGTAGAAATTTCACAGTAGAAACTTAAGTAAATGTTACATAATTTAGTAAAAACCAAGACCTGCCAGGTAGAAATATTTTTTGTTGTAGAATCCATAACTGATTATTCAGATTGTCAAAAATACTGCCATTTTTATAAGTATTTTACACAAAGATTTGAGTTTGTGTTTTAAACATAGAACACATGGGATTTTCTTGTATGACAAGTGGTGGAACCACGCTGGGTCCCCTGCGTTATCCCCAGGAGGCATTTGCCAATATAACAAGGCTCCTGTTCCTGAAGTTGACCAGGAGTTTAAGAAAGCTGAAATTCTGCAGAATCACGGCAGAAATTAGTCTCCGGCCTCTGATGCGGGCCACATACAATAAGTGCGCTCATAATAGTTGAACTGTATGTTGTGACAAGGTGTTTGTTTTTCTCTCCCAAGCTTTTATTTGAATTCCAGTTAACATACAGTATAGTATTAGTTGCAAGTGTAGAATTTTCATCAGTCCAGCACTCCATACAACACCCAGTGCACAGATGCTCATCACGACCAGTGGCCTTAACCCCCATCACCTATTTCCCACCTGATCCCCCTCCCCCTCCCCTCTGGTAACCAGCTGTGTGTTGGTCTGTCATCAAGAGTCCCTTGGTTTGCCTCTCTTCCTCCTATGCTCGGTTGCTTAGTTTCTTAAATCCCTCGTATGAATGAAACCATATATTGGTCTTTCTCTTATTTTGCTTAGCATTATACCCCAGCTCCATCCATGTCATTGCAAATGGCAAGATTTCATTCTTTTTGATGGCTGAGTAATACTCCGTTGTATCCATATACCACATCTGCTTTATCCATTCGTGAATCGGTGGACATGTGGGCTCTTTTCCATCGTTTGGCTATTGTTCATAATGGTGCTATAAACATTGGGGTGCATGTATCCCTTCGAATCAGTTTTTTGTATCCTTTGGGTAGATACCTAGTTAGTGCAATTGCTGGGTTGTAGGGTAGCTCTATTTTTAATTTTTTGGGGGACCTCCATACCGTTTTCCAGAGAGGCTGCACCAGCTTGCATCCCCACCCACCCCCCTACCCCTGCCCGGAGAGTGTGAGAGGGTTCCCCTTTCTCCTCCTCACCAACACCTGTCGTTTCTTGTAATTTTAGCCATTCTGACAGGTGTGAGGTGGTATCTCCTTGTGGTTCCGATTTGTATTTCTCTGATGCGTGATGTTGAGCGTATTTTCATGTGTGTCTGTTAGCCAGCTTGATGTGTAACAAGGTTTTTTTAAAGGAGCATTTGATGGGGAGCCTGGGTGGCTCAGTCGTTGAGCATCTGCCTTCGGCTCGGGTCATGATCCCAGGGTCCTGGGATTGAGCCCCGCATCGGGCTCCCTGCTCCGCGGGAAGCCTGCTTCTCCCTCTCCCACTCCCCCTGCTTGTGTTCCCTCTCTCGCTGTCTTTCTCTCTGTCAAATAAATAAAATCTTTAAAAAAAAAAAAAAAAGTAAATAAAGGAGCATTTGATGAGAAGGTTCTCCCTGACCTAGCAATGTTGCTATGGAGATGAAGGTGCCTGCCATCCCTTACCTTCCCTCTGTTTCCGAGCTGCCAGGGCTGCTGTAATACCCGAGCCTCTGCTCTTTTCCCTACAAGTGCTTCAAGTTCCCAAATTAATGCTGACTTTCTCCTGCATCACAACTTCCCTCCCTGGGAGTAGCTGAACTTAGGATGTGGGAAGGAAGAGAAATATCCATGCTATTTCTAAGAAAGTAATGATCATTAACCCCCTTTCTCTTCTCAAAAGTACTTACATTCTTCACAGTGTTGGCTAATTCGTAGGCATAGTTCCTAGAATTTTGGAAAGTAAAGTGAAATCTCAGTAAATTAAGAAATGTTTTAGTTTTAGGGTGTTACCTCTGGGATCAATCATTTGTGAGTGTTTACTGCCAACCTTCCCTTCTGTGAGCTCTCAGTGTCCTATGGCTTTATCCTTGTGCTTCTGAACTGTTTCCGAAAGCACCAGATTTTCACTTGATCGTGCCGCAGCCTCAGTACTCACAGGAAAGGTTTAGAATGGACAGTGAATAAATATAGATCATTTGCAATTAGGTATTTTTCTTAATTTGATGCCTCATAGTTTGTAAAAAATATTGAAGTCCTTTGTTTTTAAAATTCTTTTAATTAAGGTATAATTAACATTAGTTTTAGGTGTACAACAATTCATTATTGGCATATATTGTAAAGTCTGAACATCCACCACCACACAAAATTATTTTCCTGTGTTAACTTTGAAGATCTACTCTTAGCAGCTTTCAAACATAAAAAATACAGTGTTACTAGCCGTAGTCCTCATGCTGTACACCGCGTTCCCACGACATAACCAGAAGTCGTACCTTTTGACCGCTTTCACTCATTTTGCCCACCTCCTGGCACCTCCTCCCCCCACCCCTGCAACCACCGTCAATGTATGAGTTTGGTTTTTGTTTTTTGGTAGTGGTTTTTGTTTTAGATTCCACGTGTGAGATCGTATAGCATTTTTCTCTGACTTACTAGCATAATGCCTCAAGGTCCAACCATGTTTGCAGCGGCAAGATGCATTACTTTTTAATGGCTGGCAGAGCCCGCACACGTGTATCATTTTCTTTGTCCACTCACCCATCGACGGACACTTAGGTTGTTTCCATATCTTGGCTGTCATAAATAATGCTGCAGCGAGCATGGAGGTGCATACATCTTTTCAGTTGGTGTTTTCTTTTTCCTTGGATAAATAACTCAAAGGTGGACTCACTGGATCATTGGGTAGCTCTATTTTAATTATTTGAGGAACCTCCATACTGTTTTCCAGAGTGGCCACACCAACTTACATTCCCACCAACAGCGCCCAAGTATTCCCTTTTCTCCACTTCCTCGCCAACATTTACTTCTTTCTTTGGTACCAGCCATTCTAACAGATGTGAGGTGATATTTTGTGGGTTTGATTTGCACTTCCCTGATGATGGGTGATGTTGAGCATCTTTTCAGGTGTCTGTTGGCCATCTAGATGTCTTCTTGGGAAAAATGTCTATTCAGGTCATGCCTATTTTTTAATGAGATTGTTTCCTTTGAGTTGTGGGAGTTTTTCACATACTGGATATTAACCCCTCATCCAATACACGATTTGCAAATATTTTCTCCCATTCACTAGGTTGCCTTTACGTTTTGTTGATGATGCCCGTTGCTGTGCAGAGGCTTTTTAGTTTGATGAAGTCTCATTTATTATTGCTTTTGTTGCCTTTGCTTCTAGTGTCACATCCACAAAATCATCACCCAGATGGATAAGCAAGGACTGCCTGTGTTTACTTCTAGGAAATTTACGGGCTCAGTTCTTACATTTCAGTCTAGTCCATTTTGAAAGCTTGGTTTTTATGAGGCATTTTTTAAAGTGCAGCTAAATAGGTGGTTTGCAGTGTTTTCAGCTGCTGCTTATTTCTCGGGTGTTCTCATTCATCTGCTCACTCATCAGAATGTTCAGAGCAGATGAATAAAATTGACGACCACTATTACTGGCAGCAAATTACCCTGTGAAGCCTTACAGTTCGTAAAATTGAGAACTATTCCTCTGAGTAATCTTGAAGAGCTAGATGCCAAGGGAACTGGAAATGATTCGGCCAGGTCTCAGTTGTGGCTGAGTTGTGACTTACACTCAGGTTTCCTAGATTCCAGCTTTCTGTGAAAGCACACTTCGTTGAGTCCAAAACTCCATCGGTTTGATCCTTGTTCACTACTGTGAAATGAGCTGTGATGAAATGGAAAGTAATGGTTAATAGAAAGTATTATTACTTGGATTCCATCTTCACATTTTTCTTTACTACAGTTGATAGGGAGCTTCAACCATCAAAATGGTTAAAGTGGTATGGTCATTTGAATTTAAAATTATGTTTTCAGCAGGTAGGCACATACCAGTACCTAAAGCTTATCTTGACATGAGGAAATGAATGAAGACAAACTTTGTCAGGAAGGTGCACCGAGTTTTTAAATCCTTCCCAATGTGATTCCCACAAAACCTGGTGCAGATAAAATATTTTAAATGGAAACATCCAGTAATTCTTAACAAGCTACATTTTCAAATATTATGGTCAGAAGGATTCGTTTCGAATAATAGTACCAAGAGCAGTGTCAATAATTGTTGGCTTAGTAGATTGAATGTTCACAAATAGGTCAAAACAACTTTAATTCTTAAAAGAGTTGATCATTTTACCATTTTTAAGAGGTTGCCATCTCCAGCTAAATCCTTAAGCTAAAGTTTAGTTTGGTTGGTTAATTGGTTTTATTTTTTTAGATAGATAGAGGGAATGTAAAGTCAAGATAGGTTAATTTTACAATCTGGTCAATCCAGACTTTTGGGATATAGGTGATGTGAATACACTTAATTTGAGTCATGTGGGGAAGCTGACTAGTTCTATATTGGTAATTAATTTTTAAAAATATAATGCAATGGGGCACCTGGGTGGCTCAGTCAGTTAAGTATCCACCTTCGGCTTCTGTCATGATCTCAGGGTCCCGGGATCAAGTCCCACATCGGGCTCCCTGTTCAGCGGGGAGTCTGCTTCTCCCTCTCCCTCTGCCCCTCCCCCACTTGTGTGCTCTCCCTCTTTCTCTCAATTGGTCAAACAAACAAAATCTTAAATATGTATATATAATGCAAAAGAATAATGAACCTCTAAGTATAGCCCAGCTTCAAAACACTTTGCAAATTTTGTTTCGTCTCTTCCTCAACCTATTTTCCTATTGTATACAAATGCTGGATACCATATCATTTCACCCATATTTCTGTATACCTTTTAACAGATGTTTTTAAAAATACCCTGCCATTATCATACCTAACAAAATAATTCCTTATCTGATATTGAGTCTATTTTTAAAGTTTGTCTTAAGAAAATGTCATTTTATAGTTGGTTGCTTTGAATCAGCGTCCACACATTGCTAATATGTCTTAGGTCCCTTAGAATCATGGTGTGTACCTTTTGCCCCGCCCCCCGCCCGCCCATTCTGTTTCTTTGCTAATGAAACTGGCTAATTTGTCTTTAAAGACTTTCCCATATTCAGTATTTCACCAGAGTGGTCCATTTCTCTAGTCCCCACTGATCCTATAAACTTATAGTTGATGAAAGGAATTTTCAAATTTATTTTTTAAATTTATTTTATTTGAGAGAGAGAGAGCATGAGGGGGGGCAGAGGGAGAGGGAGAAGCAGGCTCCCCACTGAGCAGGGAGCCCGATGCGGGACTCGATCCCAGGACCCTGGGACCACGACCTGAGCCGAAGGCAGACGCTTAACCAACTGAGCCACCCAGGCGCCCCAAAGGGAATTTTTTTAAATAGAATTCCTTCTAGTAAACACAGAAGGGATGTTAGAAAGGCCCTATTTTGCAACTGTTAATGAAATGATCCAGGCAGCAATCATCAGCGGAGGTTAAAACCATCGGGTGAGAAATTGGTGGAGAGCTTTATAATGGAGGGATCAGGCTGAGAGCATGTGAACACAGGGATCAATCTGAACCTCAGACTGACAACGAGATGACGTGCTGATGTGCTTCTGGGGTGACTCAATAGGAAATACACAGCACCTGTGAGGTATCATGGCCTTAAAACAAAACCTAGCTCTAATCAAGCCTCCAGGTTGAAATGCCGGAATGTAAAGAAGCTTCCAGCCCTTTGCGTCCTTCATTTCTCACCTATCAGCTAATTCCTTGGGGTAAGAGTTCAATGAATTGAAAGAGCTCAGACTTCTGGGGCGCCTGGGTGGCTCAGTTGGTTAAGCGTCTGCCTTCGGCTCAGGTCGTGATCCCAGGGTCCTGGGATCGAGCCCCACATCGGGCTCCCTGCTCGGCGGGGAGCCTGCTTCTCCCTCTCCCACTCCCCCTGCTTGTGTTCCCTCTCTCGCTGTGTCTCTCTCTGTCAAATAAATAAATAAAATCTTTAAAAAAAAAAAAAAAAAGAGCTCAGACTTCTTACCCGCATGGTTCCAAGGTCAGTCCCCCATGTTCTCTGTGTTTGGGGAGCAAATGATTTAAAGTAATTTTACTATGTTACTTGGAATTTCTTAGGGTTAATATCTATGCTATCAGGTGATTAAAATCTAGCAGATTACCTGGCACTTAGTGTCCCAGTAAAAAGCAGTTACTTGGTTTTCTGAAAATGTTTTAACCCAGATGACTTTAAATTTTTCTAACAATGTTAATTGTTCCTCTTTATGGCACCAGAAATTACTAAACTATCAAGAATTCTATTTGGGGGGTTGCCTGGGTGGTTCAGTCAGTTAAGCATCTGGCTCTTGATTTCAGCTCAGATCGTGATCTCAGGGTCGTGAGATCGAGCCCCATGTCAGACTACGCTCTCTGTGGGGAGTCTGCTTGGATTCTCTTTCTCTCTCTCCCTCTGCCCCCCCCACTCTCTCTCTCTTTCAAATAAATAAATCTTTTTTAAAAAAAGGATTCTGGGGCACCTGGGCGGCTCTCGTCATTAAGCGTCTGCCTTCGGCTCAGGTCATGATCCTGCGGTCCTGGGATCGAACCCCGCATCGGACTCCCTGCTCGGCGGGAAGCCTGCTTCTCCCTCTGCCTCTGCCCCTCCCCCCTGCTCGTGCTCTCTCTCTCTCTCAAATAAATAAATTAAAAATATGCACGATCGAACCCCGCATCGGGCTCCTTGCTCAGCCGGGAGCCTGCTTCTCCCTCTCCCACTCTCCCTGCTTGTGTTCTGTCTCTAGCCGTCTCTGTGTGTCAAATAAATAAAATCTTTAAAAAAAATAATAATAAACAAATAAAGGAGTCTATTTTTGATCCCCTAAAGTTGTAGTTTTTATTGTGACATTTCACTGAAATGTCATGGAGAATGGGATTTTCAAAGAAATTTGTTTGTTTTTAACCAATCAAGAATGTCTGTTATTCAGATACATTTTCTGACATTCACTCCTTTCCTGGTTTTAGTTTGGTTTAAACGTCGCAATTTTGGGGGGAAATTATACATCATTACAAGACAGACATAGATTTAATAATGAAGACTTGAAACCACCTGAAAATATCCTTTGAGACAGGCACCTCACAGACTTAGTTCTTTCAGATACTATTAATGGTAGTTACATGTAATGAGATGAATTAAAGATTAATTGTAGATTTGGGGGCATTCCCATGCCCCTCCCCCACCCCATGACTTAAAATGTTTCCAATTAGAAATATAAATGAAATTTATGTGTTTTTTAAACTTATAAAAATCCAGTGCTTTTATTTTTTTTTTTTTATATTTTATTTATTTGACAGAGAAAGAGCAAGAGCAGGAACACAAGCAGGGGAAGGGGGAGAGGGAGAAGCAGGCTTCCGGCTGAGCAGGGAGCCCAACGCGGGGCTCGATCCCAGGACCCTGGGATCATGACCTGAGCTGAAGGCAGACGCTTAACGGCTGAGCCACCCAGGCGCCCCCCAAAAAATCCAGTGCTCTTAAAAGCTACTGGATTTACTCTTAACTAAAGACAACATGGACAGGTACGATTTTGAATGAATGACAAGAACAGGCCTATGTCATTGGTAGAGGAATTTAATTTTAAAAGATCTTACTATTTCTTTTTTATATTTTTAAAATTGCTTCAGAAACATTGACCTTATTTTGTGTGTCTCACAACTGCACATATTAGAATAATCCGGTCAGTGTGGCAATGCTTTTCTGCAGAGGCACACTGGATTCATACCCTGGAATTACTCAGATAGGTGGGCAAGGTACATATCCTCTGCAGTCTCATCTGTGAACTGGGATGCTAATACCTAACTTCCCAAGGGTGATCATGCAGATTAAATGAAATAATTTACATAAAGTTCTAGTGAATGGTAGCTATTATTTTCATAATTTCTTAATTTATTCCCTATATTTTTTTTAAGATTTTATTTGAGAGACAGATCACGCACATGAGCAGGGGGAGGGGCAGAGGGAGAGAGAGAATCTCAAGCAGACTCCACGCCCAGTGCAGAGTCCGACTTGGGACTCAATCTTACCACCCTGAGATCATGACCTGAGCCAAAATCAAGAGTCCAGCAGCTTAACAGACTGAGCCACTCAGGCGCCCCCTGTTGGTGACTTATTACCTACAACTCCCCCTGTGTGTGTGTGCGGAGGGGATGTGTTTAGCAATTGCTTTAGAGTTTGTAGATGCATCCTTATCACAATTTGCCTTTAGGTAACATTATGCCAGTTCACATATATAGCAAAAGGATCACACACATATTTTTATATATAGATATAGATATATTTTAAAGTAGGCTCCACGCCCATCGTGGAGCCCAACACAGGGCTTGAACTCATGACCCTGAGCAAAAGGATCTTCTAACAGTAAATTACCATTTCTCCCTTCCTGAGCTTTGTACTCTTGTCATCACACATTTTACTAGCCATATGCTACAACCCCACAATACACTGTTATTTTTGCTTTAAGACCTCAATTATCTTTTAAAGAGATTTAAAGAAGACTTCTTATATTTACCCACAGAGTCACCATTTCCAGAGGTTTTCAAACCCTTATGTAAACCCATATTTCCATCTGTTATGGCTTTTCCTTCCACCTGAATTTCTTCCTTTCACATTTATTTTTATTGTGGGCTGACTGGTAATACATCATTTTAGCTTTTGGATCAAAGTGTTTGTTGAGACTTTGGTTTCTGAAAGATACTTGCACTGGGTATAGAATTTTGGCTTGACAAAAAGTACTGTTCTCCTCTATTCTGGGTTGCGCTGTTTCCAGTGGAAAGTCTACTGTTGTGTTGATTCCTCTGTACATGTCTTTTTGTCTGGTTGCTTTTAAGGTTTTTTTCTTTACCATTCCTTTTAAGCAGTTTGATTATGATGTGCTTGGTGGTGTGGTTGTCTTTATGTTCTTTATGCTTGGGTTCCTTAAAATTCTTGGATCTGTGAGTTTATAGTTTTTATCATATTTAGAATTGTTTTTCAGCCATTGGTTATTCAAAAATCTTTTTGGTCCTCTCCCCTGGGGACTCCAGTTACTCACTTGAAACTGTCCCAGAGCTTGCTGATGCTCTGCTCATTCCCCCCTGCCCCCCAATCTTTTCACCTCTGTTTCATTTTGGATAGTTTCTATAGCTCTGTTTTCAAGTTCATTAATCTGCAGTGTCTAATCTGCCTTTCATCCCATCTTCTGTATTTTTCATATCAAACACTGTCATTTTAATCTCTAGATTTTTGCTTTAGTTCTTTAAAAAGCAAACAAACCTTCCATGTCTCTACTTAACGTGTTCATTCTTTCCTCTTTTTTCCTTGAGCCCATGGAATAAAGTTAGAACTTTTGATATCCTTGTCTGCTAATTCTATCTCATTTTGGGGGCAGTTTTGACTGATTGCTTTTTCTTCTATTATGGGCCATATTTTCTTGCTGCTTTGCATGCCTGGTAATTTTACTTTTTTGTTTTACCTCGTTGGATACCGGATATTTTTATTTTCCTATATAATTGAGCTTTGTTATGAGACATGATTAAGTTACTTGAATCAGCTTGATCTTTTTAGGTTTGAGGTTTAAGCTTGGTTAGGCTGGACCAGAGTAGAATTTGGTGTAGGGCTGGGGGTTTTTTTTTTCCCTACTACTGAGGCAAAATCTTTTACTCTATCCAATGCCCTGTGAATGATCAGCTTTTCCTTCCTGGTCCTTTTGTGTGGTTCTTTCTTGGCCTCAGGTAGTTTCCTCACAGATGTGATGATGGTCTCTGTCTTCACTCTAGCCTGCAAATTCTAACCGCCTTGGCTTTCTTGGATTCTCTCTCTCTTCACCCCAGGGTGGCTCTGCCCGGGTCCCCCTCCTGTGCCGTGACCTGAAAACATCTCCCGACAGTAAAATAGTAAAATAAACGGGGCAGTCCTATAGTCCAAGGATCGCTGGCCTTCACTGCCTGGTGTCCAGTGTCTTGGCAACTGCCAACTCATATAGTTTGCCTCACTTCCTAGTTGTTTCAGGCAGAGGAAATCCAGTCTCTGTCAATATCTCCATCTTATAAACAGGAAAACGGGGGGTCCAAAATAGAAAGTAGCTCGAAGGTATCAGTGAAGCTGGGACTAGAATCTGGGTGTTAACATCAAGACCTGGTGTTTTCTCCACTGTACCACACCACTTTTTCTATGCAACAATTTCCTCAGGTAATTGAAGCTTAGCCCATTAAGCCGTATAGCATAATTTAAACCATTTTTACTAGTAATTAAACAAAAACGAGGAAGTGTCCTTGCCTTCTTAAACAGAGCATTTTGAACATATTTGAACTTTTTTTAAAAGATTTTATTTATTTATTTGAGAGAAAGAGAGAGAGAGAGCACAAGCAGGGGGAGGGGCAGAGGGAGAGGGAGAAGCAGGCTCCCCGCTGAACAGGGAGCCGGATGTGGGGCTCCATCCCAGGACCCTGGGATCATGACCGGAGTTGAAGGCAGACACTTAATCCACTAAGCCACCCAGGTGCCCCCTATTTGAACTTTTTCATGATCAACATTACTTATGATCTTCTGCAATGGTTATCAACCCTATATGGCCCAAACAATCTCTTTTTTTAATAAAATATTTTATAATGTCCCTTTTATTCTGGAGAGTCTGTGCCCTTGTCAATCATTAGGCTGGGTTGCTGCACACTGCTGTTCACAGTTACAAGGGGGCAAAGGAGTGTCTCCAGGTGCCTGGCATATTCCTCCCTGCTCCCACTGTATAAAAGCAGCCCTATCTCCTCCTGCTGATCAGGGTCAGTCACCCCCACCAAAATGATGACTTGCTGACTTCAGGTCCCTGGACACAGAGCTCAAAGTGCCCTGGGTGGCAGTCATAGCTTATAGTTGAATGGACCCCTGCTGCATCCCCTGGAGAGAGTGTAACCCCTTTGGGAACTAGCATCTCCAACCCTGCAGGACCCACAGTTGGGAGGACAGCAAGTACAAAATCCCCCAGTGAGTCATGGGGGGTGATGGTGCATGGGGCGACTCTCGCTTCTACTCCTTGGTTCCTACACCCATGTTTTATTGGGAACACAGCAGCATATACCACGACCTGAAAGGTGGCCCTGCAGCCTTTTAGAGTACAGGAGCCCCCCCCCCCCTTATCCACAGTTTCACGTTCTGGGGTTTCAGTGGTCCACAGTCAACCACAGTCTGGAAGAAGATGATCCTCCTGATGTATCATTGCAAGGTCAACAGTAATGCTACGTCACCACGCCGACATCATTTGCCTCACTTCCTCTCAGCGCGAAAGCATTTTATCATCTCACATCACCACCAAAAAGAAAAAAAAAAGGGTGAACACAGTGTAATAAGGTGTTATGAGAGAGACCACATTCACATAAAGTTTATTACAGGATATTTTTATAATTGTTCTATTTTTTATTGTTAATCCCTTACTGTGCCTAATTTATAAATTAAAGTTTATCACAGGAATGTATATGTAAGAGAAAAGTGTAGTATATATGGGATTTGGTACGATCTGCAGTGTCAGGCATCCCCTGGGGGTCTTGGAATGTACCCCCCTCCCCGTGGATAAAGGGGCACTTTATTGCACCTGTATTTTGCCTCTGAATACTATATGAGTTGGTTCTTCACCCGTGCCTTCCGGAAGGCAGTTCCAGTGTCCTGTGAGCCTGGCTGCTTCTGGCTGGTGCAGGATGTAATCCGACCCATGAATTCCATGGTCACTGTCAAGTGGGTCCCATGCTCAGATGCTATGTTGTGTGGGATTCCATACCTCTGGATTGGGCTGTCTGTCAGGACAGCAGTACGAACTGAGGCTGTACAGATGGGAGAGACCAGCCGGTACCTGGAATAGCTAGCTATACCCGGGAGGGAAAAGTGCTGGCCTTTCTGGGATGGAGGGAGTCCAAAGTAGTTGGTTTGCCACCAGGTGGCCAATTGGGCTCCCTGAGGATTAATACCTGTTGCTGACAGGTTAGCCATGCAGACGCAGCAGTAGCTGTATTGAGCTTGCTAAGTGCTATATGCGTGTTAGGTAATGTGGTGGAGAGTCTCTCTCTCTCTCTCTTTTTTCCCTCTACAGAGCTGCTCTTCATCTCTCTGTCTTTAGCAGGCTCACCTCTTGCACTGCATCATCTGGGCTCCCTGCCCTGTGGGTTTGGTCAGCAGGAGGCAGGAGACCTGGCAGATCAGAGAGCAGGAGGAGCTAAAACTATCCCCCCCACCACCCAGCTCCCACTTTCCAACTCATGCTGTCCCCTAACTGAAGTCCACAGCTCCTCTCGTGCAGACTTTTTATAGCTCCGAGCGTTCATAGAGTCCCCCAGCAGCCCCTTCTCACCCCTTCAGCTGGAATGTAATGCTCCCCACTGTTGCTTCTTCACATCCCCTGTTGGCTTCCCTTTAGCTGGCCCCCTTTGTAAAGAGTCTTTACGTTCAGGCTGTCTGTGGTCTGAGGAGGTGATCTGTTCCTTCTAGAACCCCAACTGACAAAAACAAGATAGAGTATTTTCTTCCTTGGCTTTTAAAGCTGCAGACAGTAAACCTATTTTCACCTTGCCTTAATTCATTTGACAAATATTTACTGAGCATCAGCCATGTGTCAGATCCTGTTCTGTTTTTTGAGAAAACAGTGGTGAGCAAGACAAAGGTCTTGCTAATGAAAAGGTAACTTCAAACAGTGATAAATGGCCTGATCCCCCCGAGTAATCCTTTGGAGGGGGCCAGTGGGCTCAGATGCCTTAGGTTAGGCAGCCTGGGAAGGTCCTTCAGAGCCGGTGAGGTTTGAGAACCTGGGGACCTTGACCTGAAGGAAGAACGTGCTGTTCAAAGATCTGAGAGCAGAATGTTCCAGATAGTGAGGTAGTAGGCGAGGGCAAAGGCCTAACGGATCAATGAGCTTGGCTTTTTTTTTTTTTTTTTTTTTTTTTAGTTTTCATTTAAATTCCAGTTAGTTATCATACAGTGTTATATTAGTTTCAGGTGTACAATATATTCAACACTTCCATACATCACCCGGTGCTCATCACAAGTGCTCTCCTTAATCCCCATCACCAGTTTCCTCCATTCCCCCACCCACCTCCCCTCTAGTATCCATCAGTTTGTTCTCTATAGTTAAGAGTCTGTTTCTTGGTTCATTTCTCTCTCTCTTTCTATCCCCTATGATCGTTTGTTTTGTTTCTTAAGTTCCACATATGAATGACATCATATGGCATTTGTCTTTCTCTGACTTATTTCACTCAGCATAAGACTCTCTAGCTCCGGGGCGCCTGGGTGGCTCAGTCGGTTGAGCGACTGCCTTCGGCTCGGGTCATGATCCTGGAGTCCCGGGATCGAGTCCCGCGTCGGGCTTCCAGCTCGGCGGGGAGTCTGCTTCTCCCTCTGACCCTCTTCCCTCTCATGCTTTCTATCTCTCATTCTCTCTCTCTCTCAAATAAATAAATAAAATCTTTAAAAAAAAAAAAGACTCTCTAGCTCCATCCATGTCATTGCAAATGGCAAGATATCATTCTTTTTTGTGGCTGAGTAATATTCTATCATATATATATATATATATATATATATATATATATATATATATATATCTCCTCTTCCTTATCCATTCAACAGTCGATGGACACTTGGGCTGCCTCCATAATTTGGCTATTGTAGATAATGCTGCTACAAACATGGGGACATGCAGTAACATTAATACAGGTGATGCGCCATTAGCCCATGTGTCTGTAGTAAGACTGAAGTCCCAACCTACAATCTGGTGTTGGCCTCTTCCTGAGTAGACAATCTAGTTTGCTTAGCAAGTACTTTGCAGACGATTTATTGGGCACACGCCGGATTTTAGCATAGCCCCAAGATCTATCTCTGTATAATCACCTAACCATAACCCAATTTACCTAAGGAAGGTCACAGCTACGAAGTCACAGGGGTAAGACGCCAATCACTTCTGTTTTATTCCAATCTCAGAAGTGGTTTTCAAAACCCTCTGAATTAAGGGAGTAAGGAGGGACATGTCAGCTGGAGGTCCTCAACAGTTTTCAGAGATGAGTAATCTAGCCACCGAAATGAATAATCCACAGATACCCAGAGAGCGAGAAGGAAGATGTAACAGGTCTTTTTCTCACCAAAAAAAAAAAGTTGTGGAGTTGCCCAAATCACAAAGATCCAAGCGGGCAGTTAGTTTGTGGTTTTATGTGAATATCACAGGCCTTAGTGGAAGTGTTATGGTGAGACCCGTTTTACGATATAAATACACCTGGTAGGAATGAATGTGTGACCAGGCAGAGACCCTGCCTGACTTCCAGCCTTTCTTCCTTTTCTTGGAAAGACCGTGAGGGCCTCTTCATTCTACATTCAGGCTTTCCTACCTGAACCCTGTGAAATAAGTCTGCAGCAGGACCGCGGGATAGGCTCAGTGCGGTGCATACTGGATTATTAGTGTGGGCCGAGCTGGGCTTCCACTGCGGAATTAAGCCATCATCTGAACAAAAGCTGGAGCTCTTTCCCCCCATCTTTTCTATTTGTGATAGTCTCGATTTTCTCAAATGCAAACCCTCTCCAGATCAGCGGCGAGGTCCTACAATTTCTGTTCCCAGGACCACATGTCTGGCACCTAATAAATGGTGAGAGCCCTAAGGTTCTTTCTAAGAGGCATCTTTCCGCTTGGTGAGATCACAACCCGGACTGCGTCTCCAGGCGCGAGTGCGCAGAGATCGCTTTCAGCCACCGAGAGGCGCCAGGGCACCATCCAGGCTGGACTCACTAATATTTCCACGGGGTTTGAAGTTCTGAACTTTAAAAAAAAAAAAAAAAGTGTCAGGAAGGTGAATTCACAAGTGTAGGGGCATTTCCCCCAGGCACGGATGATGCTCCAGCCAGAGGTGGGCTGCAGAAGGCGCCGAGGGTCCGGGCGCACCGCAGTCCTCTCGGGACCGCAGGGGACCTGGGCCTGGAGAACCGCGGAGGTGCGCGCGCGGCAGTGGGGTGCAGTCCGGCGCCGGGGACAGGTGAGGCAGAGGTCCGCGCCGGGCCAGGGGTCGGCCAGGCGCGCGCGCGCGGGAGGTGGGGGTGGGGGTTGGGGGGCTCGGAGGAGCCAGCTCCCTTCCCTCCCCCGCCCCTCGCCGCGCGGGGCCGGCCGGGCCGCTCCTCCCCTGGGTGGGTCCCGGCTCCTTTTCTGGCAGGGTCTATTTGCATAGAGGAAACTGCCCAAAGTGGCCGCTGTGGAGAAGCTGGCGGCGGAGAGGGGGGCGTGCGCCGCGCTCCGCTACTGCCCGGAGGCCAAGCCCCGCGCCCGGCCGACCTCGTGCCTCGGGCTCTGCCGCCGGCTCCCCGCGCGCCAGCCCGCGCCGCGGCTCCGCACCGCCCCCCTGGGAGACCCACGCGCGACCCGCGCGCCATGAGCCCGGGCCAGCGCGCCGGCGGCGACGCGCGGAAGGACGGCCCGGCGGGCGGCGGGGGGCGCCCCGCGACGGCGGCCGGGGCCTGGGCGGTGAGCGCGTTGTGCTTGCTGCTCTCCGTGGGCTCGGCGGCCGCCTGCCTGCTGCTGGGCGCCCAGGCGGCCGCGCTGCAGGGCCGGGTGGCGGCGCTCGAGGAGGAGCGGGAGCTGCTGCGGCGCGCGGGGCCGCCGGGCGCCCTGGCCGCCTGGGCCGAGCCGCACCTGGAGCGTCTGCTGCGCGAGGTGAGCGGCGCGGGGGCGGCCGGGGACAGGGGCTGTGCGCGTGGGGCGCGGGCTGTGCGGCCGTGTCCCCGAGGAGGGGTCGCCCGGGGCCTGCGCGTCGAGGGGAAGGCTGCGGGTGCGGGTCCCCGGGGGGGCGGGGGGCGTCCTGCCGTCGCCCGCGTTCCAGGGCGCAGCGGCCGCGGGAAGCGTGAGCTGGAAGGGCCGTTTCGGGAACGAGCAGCGGGGAGGGAGCGGAAAGCCTACGGACTTGGAAACTGACAGACCTGGCGGCGAGTCTCCACGGGGGTGCGCGCTCCGACCGGTCGCCTCCCGCCGGCGCTGGGCGCCTGGCTCCTCGGTGCCGCCGGACGAATGACCAGGCTCGTGTGGGAAGGGTCAGGTGGGTGACTCGCCCCCGGTAGCCTCGCGACCACTGTGCCCTGTGCTGGTGTACCTGGAGAAGCGCGGGCTCCCCAGCAGGCCGGCGGCCAGGGCAGAGGGAAGCCTCGGACGGACGCGACGGCCAGGGCCCTTGCAGGGACCCGGTCAGCCCCACCTTCCCTGTCCACCTCCCTCCGGAAAGGCTTGTTTCCGAGCAGCTCCATCCTGGAGATGCCGTGTTCTGGGGCTCTTCGAGCTGAGTGCGCACCCAGGGCCTACGAAACCTGGTAGGATGAGGGGAAGGAAAAAAAAAAAGCTCAATTCTGGTTTCAAGCGATGCAGATACTTGCTGAATTTTCTTGCGCTCGTTGGAAGTGCCGTATGAGACACTGTGACACTTCTACTAGGGTTGCGGTTGTGTGTCTTCAAAGCAGACGCCACCCTTGGAGCCGCAAAACCCTCACCCATCCATCATGTTCACTGAAAACCTCCACGTTTTGTGCGGCAGTGCCCCTCCCCTTAGAAGTGAGACAGGCAGGTGGACTGGCCAGGGGGTCTCCTGGTTGTGCTCACCTCCCTTGCCTGAGCCACCCTCTTCCTCCTGGGAAAAGCGGATCCCAAGTATCCTGCCCAGAGGCGCATCCTCAATTGTAGCAGGAAAAGCGCCATGGTTTCAAGGTAGAGGAGAGGTAGGCCAAGCCTGTTGCTACCGATTCCCCTCAACTGTGGGAGCTGTGATCTTTATTCATGTATCACGCTGTGTATCCGTGGTTGAGTGCCTTTGGAATCTCGGGGGGAATGGGAGAAGACTGCGCCACACCTTCTGGTCCCGGGTACCTGTTCCTTATGACTTTAATTGAAGCCAGCGTTACCTCTCCTCCAGCAGCGTGGTTTGGGGCAGAATTGCTGCTTCGTGAATTGATTTCCTTCTTTTCGTCTTCAAAGCGCCCACAGACTTCGGAAATCTCCCCGGAGCCCCGCTGGCGACTGGTGCTGAAGCTTCCATAATTGCAGCCCATTATCTTTCGCAAATCCCTAGAGACCAGGGTGTTGAATTGATTTATGGAGGCCCAGTAACATTTCTGTTAGTGCAATAACCGGAGCCCTTTCCGAGAGGAGGCCCCTCTTAGTAAAAATAAACCGCAAGCCCGGACCGAGTGAACCAGTAATCCCAGTAAAACCTTTTTACGAGGAATTTGCCAATTGTGTCCAGGTTGATGGTGGTGGGGACAGGGCGGGTGCCCTGGCAAAGCAGCCCCTGCTGAAAAGGATGGATTCGCAAGTCCTGGACCTTGAGGCTTAAGGATCCGAGGGGAGAGACTGCAGTGGCTTCATTCTGCCCCCCCCTTCTGCGACACTGATTTTACCTGGGTGGGACTTCATGTCTCTGTCTCCGGCCCCGTCTCTCTGCTCTTGGTTAGAAAGGCAAAGGGCAAATTTCACATCCGGGGATTTCCACTTGAAATTCACTGCAGCATTCCGCAGGCGGGCGTTGAGCACAGGACGTGCGTCCATGGGCAGGTTATACTACCAGCTAACTAAACTTGGCTTAGTTGGGTTTAGTTAGTTGAAGAGCGTATGCGCTTGGAGCACAGATTGGAGGGTGGAATGTCAGAGATGCCGTGGTTTAATGCACTTGGATTCGAACTTCTGGCTGTTTGGGGTCCCTTGTGAGAAGCCATCTCTCTCCCAGGGCACCGGTCTAGTCTGTCTGTTCCTGCAACAAGCTGTTCTTCTCACTAATGTCCCTGGACGGGACATGTAAGCCCCTGGCCGGGACATGTAAGCCCCTGGCCGAGGTTGGGGGGGGGGGGGGGGGGGGGGGGCCCCCCAAGGAGTTGGTAATTGGCTTTAACCCCCCTTTTTTTTTTAAGATTTTATTTATTTGACAGAGAGAGAGCCCAAGCAGGAGGAGGGGTAGAGGGAGAGGGAGAAGCAGGCTTCCCGCTGAGCAGGGAGCCCAACGCAGGGCTTGATCCCAGGACCCTGGGATCATGACCCGAGCTGAAGGCAGATGCTTACCCGACTGAGCCACCCAGGCACCCGGGGAATTGGCTTTAAATGGATGTGAAGATACTTTTTTTTTTGAACCGTTACATAGGAAGGACAAATAAATACTGAGCTGAAAATCTCTGAAGGGAAGAACATTTGAACTTGAACATGGTTTTCAGCTCCGATTTGTTTTCAGGGAAGCGTCTTTTGAGTCTGTTGCTGAAGTAGTTATGCATGTGAGGGTGCCTTCAGCTTGTCCTTTATCAACAAGCTTGTTTTCTGAGTTTCAGAGGCAGAAACCACATCCAAATTGAGGAAGAGAAATCCTTGCCAACCACAAACAACTTTAATGTCAGAAAAAAAATTACAAAATAAGCCAACAAAAGCCACTGTTAATAGGGGACCCGATGTCTTTGTTCCCTTGGGAACAGAACTGTGACATAATTTTTTTGGGGGGACTGGCTGATGTGCCTGATAATGTAGATACAGAAGCTCCAAAAAAGGAATATTCATGCTAACTTGGGATTACTAAAGACCCTTCCCATGATCCAAAAATGAAAGAAATGGTTTTCATAACATAAAAAAGTCGTTAACGATAGTATCTTCCTTATGACCCGAAAATATAAATGCACAACAAACATCTGATATTATGCTCTTAAGGTACCTTAGGTTGCCGAAGTAATCAACCCCCCCCATTACACCTATAATTACAGTATTGCAACAGCTTAAATTTTAGGGTAAATAAAATAGCTTTCATACTCCAGTAACAAATTTAATGCAAGGATTAAAGAAATATTTAGCTGTATTCAGAGGAGAGCATTTCCAGCTTACAATGGATTTATTGTTGGCTCCTGGTCTTCCATTGTCCAGACCAATCAGTTTGAAAACAAGAAAAACTCAGAGACTCAGGGTAAAATTCAATTTCCTCCCCTACCATCAACTACTATATGTATTGGTTAAATTACCGTAAAACCCAGAATCACATGCTGCTTTCTCGGCCTCTGTGGTGGCCTGCCACTTGTCAGGACTGCCCTATGGAGAACATGTTAATAAAGAGCCAGTTTTTGAAACCCGTGGCTCAACAGGACACGGGAGGGTCAATCGTAGCTCCATTTGTTTCCTTGACATTTCCTGGCTCCCAGACCAAAAAGTTTCTTTCTGGTGACTTCCTGGCATGCTTACTTTCTCCCTTTATTCTTTTCTTCTTTTTCTTCTTTCTTCTTCTTCTTCTTCTTCGTCGTCGTCGTCGTCGTCATCTTCTTCTTTTAATTTTTTGGTGGGGGAGCAATTTGGGGAGCTTTATAAAATAGCAACGTGTTTAGGAAAAGGCAAAAGATTTATGCAATCTGAAGAGAAACCAGAGTATTAAAACATAGCAGTGTGTGGGTGGCTCAGTCAGCTGAGCAACAGACTCTTGGTTTTGGCTCAGGTCATGATCTCAGGGTTGTGAGATCGAGCCCCACATCGGGCTCTGAGCTCAGCACAGAGTCTGCTTGTCCCTCTCCCTCTGCCCCTCCCCCCGCTCACACATCCTCTCTTTCTCTCTCTCTCTTAAATAAATAAATATTTAAAAAGTAGCAGCATGGGGCGCCTGGGTGGCTCAGTTGTTAAGCATCTGCCTTCAGCTCAGGTCATGATCCCAGGGTCCTGGGATCGAGCCCCGCATCAGGCTCCCTGCTCGGCAGGAAGCCTGCTTCTCCCTCTCCCACTCCCCCTGCTTGTGTTCCCTCTCTCGCTGTGTCTCTGTCAAATAAATAAATAAAATCCTTTAAAAAAAAGTATTCTTTAAAAAAAATAAATTAAAAAAATAAAAAGTAGCAGCATGTTTAGAACGAGCCAACTGTCAGGGCATTTCTTTCACAAACGTATTTTGGAAATGTTTGAATGGGACCTTTACATACTGGTTTCGAAGGTTTACGGCATGGCTTCTGAGGTTGGGTCATCTGTGAACTGAATGAATTTATCCCAGCAGGCAGAGAAGGGCTCCGGTCCTACCATTTACTAGCTGTGGTAGTAACATCTAACCTCTTCAACCTCTTTCCTAATGTGCAGCTCGCAACTACCTGTGCAGGGACAAGCAAATACAATAATATAGAGGAAGGCGTTGGTCATTAAGTGCGCTTTTGATGGTGAGTAGCGGAATAGCTGAGTGTGGTGCCTTCAACAATACAGTCATTGAATTATCTTGTGTAACCAGAGGAGCCTGGAAGTTAGTCGGCAGTTCTGAGTTAGTTCAGTGAGTCGGCCACCAGTGGGTCCGGGTCAGTGTCTGCCAGTCTCTTGGCTTTTCCTCATGGTGTCAAGATGGCTGCTGCAGCTCCAAGCTTATATCTTCATACAAGAGTAACCGAGGTAGAAGGGAAGGAGGCAGGAGAAAGAGTCCTCTTCTCAAGAGGCTTTCTCTTTTGTTTGAGTCAGAGGGGGGAAGTTCCCAGCACCTCTCAGAAGACTCCCCGTATGGCCACCGAGCAGAGCCAGCGCCCACAATTGCCATCATCCTGTCACTGGCAAGGGTAACGGGCTTGCCACAGGAGGCTTGGACCAATCTTGATTTCTCCCCTGGGGCTGGGCACGTTGCCACTGGAAGAGAATGGTGGCTTTGTTAGGAAGGAGGACTGGGAATGTTTTGGGGAACAACCAGCAGTGTCAGGTGGGGGCTGTAGAAGGTGACCCCAGAGGAGGACGGGGGTGTGTGGGCGGGGGGGGCAGTCATCCACTGGTCTCCCACAGTTTTCATAACCACACCCGCTTTGGGAACATTCCTCAGCCACAGAATTTCTGTTTCCCTTGGGGTCCCGTCTCCACCTCTGCCCCCAGCCAGAGTCAAAGGCAAGGTTGGTGCATTTGGGGATTCTCTCTGGCACAACCCCATTCTTGGCAGTTTATGGTCTTTAACCCTTCAGTGGATGCTGTTCTGACCCCACAGTGGGGAAGTGGAAATACCTGTATCACCCTGCAGTAGGTGGAGGAGGCTGGTGAGGCTGGAGGAACTGGCTCAGGCAGTCCGAGGACTAGATCAGTACACCCAGACTCCTGTATGGAGCCCTGCACCCATTAGGTATGTGCCCAGACAGCTCTCCTCTTCGTCCTCCCTTACCCCAGCCGTGGGTCTCTGTGGCTTTTCTCAGCAGCCATATGTCACCATGGCCCCCTGATTCCCTTCCAGAGCATGTGCAGTTATAACCATGGTCCCCAGAACAGGATGTCCCCTGTACCCTCAAGAGCATCATCTCATTAGATTCAGCCTTTCTACATGTCTTTGGACTCTTGCACCTTCAAATAACAGTGACGGGACCCCAGCTCAGACTGGCTTTAATTAGAAGGGGAATTTATCAGGGCGCCTGGGTGGCTCCGTCGGCTAAGCGTCCCACTCTTGATCTCAGCTCAGGTCTTGATCTCAGGGTGGTGAGTTCGAGCCCCGCGTTAGGGCACTGATCCCATCACGAGGCTCCACACTCGCGTCCTTCGCACCTCCCCAAGGCCCCACCTGCTAATACCATCACACTGGGGATTAGGTTTCAACACAGGGGTGAGCTCTGGGCACTGGGTCCCCTGCCCTTCACCCTCAGGGCCCCACAGGCTTTTGGTATAATCCTATACCTTCAGAGAAGCCAAATCCTCTACCAGATTTCTACACGTTTCTCCCTTTCCCCTAATGAATTCTATCTCCGACCATGAGGCATTGGTAGGTGTTGCTAGGAAATTGCGTTCTTCCAAACCTGCTGTTTGCGGGGCAGGTGCAGACCCTTTTGTCTTCGCCCCTTGCCGGGCTCACCGGCTCTCCAGCTCCCACTGCTACTGAGCTGTGGCCACCTCCTTATCCAGGATGTTAGACCCAGTATTGGGCAATAGCATGCCAGTTTGGCTACCCTTCCCTTTCCTCCTTTTCTTAAAAACAAAACAACAAAAAAACCCCAAAGTGTATGTTGCTTTAACATGATTCATGTTATTGATAACCCCACCGCCCTAAAACAAGGACTATTTAACATTTTGCATAATCTCGTCCAGTCCTTAATCCTCGGACAGATTTACACCCACCCCATGCTAACCATAGAGCGTGCACCATGTATACCTTGCTTGTGTGCATTCCGACCTTACATCAAAAATGTTTTTCCAGGGGCTGCACAATCTTTCACAGCTGCATCTGACCCTATCAATGGAATCTGCGTCTTTCTGTCCACCCAGAATCTAGGCCTCCTCCACATTTTTGTTGGCACAGAAAATGGCGCAGCCAGTGGCATCCTGGGGCAAGTGTCTTCCTTCTGTTATTCTCTAGGATGTAAGTAACTGCCTAAAGAGGAACGTCTTTAGGGCTTTGTTTTTTGTTTCGATTTTAGAATATCCAGGTTTGTCAAGGCCAGGCTCGTTTATCCGCCTGTGGTATCCTAAAACCGTACCCTTGTGAAGTCAGTTTTCTGATGGACAGCGTGGAGTCCGTCTGTCTTTCGGTTGGATTTTTAATTTCAGTTGGATTTGTTGTTGTTGAAAGCAAAAGGCAACTGATAACAAAGAAAGCCTTAAAACGAGATCCAGAAACAGTGACGATTCATCTCAGAATCATGCTCCTGTTTTGGTTTGGTGCCGTCGACCCCTTTCTGGAACAGCTTTTTGGAAATACCAGGCATCGCGCCCACTGCGCGCCCATGACATCTTTCTAAGTCCGTGAACAAATGTAATTTGGTTTTGGGAGTCCTCTCTGGAGGCCACACACGCCCTCTAGCTCCTTCCTCATTCGATTTTCTCCCACGTGTCGGATCAGGATTAATCTTTAATTTTTTTTTAAAGATTTTATTTATTTGACAGAGAGAGACACAGCGAGAGAGGGAACACAAGCAGAGGGAGTGGGAGAGGGAGAAGTCGACTCACCGCGGAGCAGGGAGCCCGATGTGGGGCTCGATCCCAGGACCTCGGGATCATGACCTGAGCTGAAGGCAGACGCTTAACGACTGAGCCACCAGGCGCCCCAGGATTAATCTTTAATTGTTGACACAGGCCCTCAGAAGACATCTGAGGGCCTTCATCATGTCCAGAAACAGGTTTCAGGACGAAGCACGAATCCTTGGGAGAAAAAATAAGTTTGCAGATGTAGTTTTAAAGGAAGGGGCGTCAGTGTGCTCCTGGAGGTGATGGAGTGCCTCTCTTGTGGGATTCACCCTGGGCAGAAGGGGCAATGACTGGCCCCAGGTAGCGGCGATTGTCTGAACCCCAGCGACCTGACTCCTGGTCCTGAGCCCTTTCCCTCAGCCTCACAGCAGACCCTTACGGGAAGCAGTCATCAAACCCAGGGCAGCAGCCTTTCCTGCCAGTGTAGACACCCTCCGTAGGGGGCAGACATGTGGATGGCAGGGAGCACTTTAGCTTTAAGCGGACCCGGGTTCATATCCCAGCTCTGCCATCTCCCAGCTGTGTCACTTCGGGTAAATGACTGCTTTTCCAAACCTCTGTTTTGCCCATCTGTTTTGTGTGCGTGGGTTTTTTTTTTTTTAATATTTTATTTTTCTTTGAGAGAGGGAGGGGGACAAGCAGACTCTGCACTGAGCACAGAGCTCGACGCGGGGCTCGATTCCAGGACCCCGAGATCAGGACCTGAGCCGAAACCAAGAATCAGATGCTCCACCAACTGAGGAGCACCAATCCCCAGGTGCCCCTGCCCGGCGGTTAAATGGGGATTATAATACGTGCCTCATGAGGTTTCTGTGGGGATTAAACAAGCCATTGGCCCAAAGTGCCCCAGATGTCATCCACGTCCCACGCATGGCTGTTCCTAGTGGAAGGCTTTCTTTGGGTGCATCCAGAAGGTGCATATATATGCTTGTTTACATTGGAGAGGAGGCTCCATGGTCCCTTTAATGCTGGGATTCCACCAGCCTCGGAGGCCACACAGAAGTGGAAATGGTATTAACCCAGGTCCGGTGTCTGCATCAGTGATGGGCAGGGGGACTGCTTGGTCACTGAGGAAAAGCAGGGGCTGAATTGGCTTCATAACTCCATTTTTCCCCCCAGTTTCTCATTTCAGCGGAATGAGATTTTTTTCATTTAAACACACACACACACACACACACACACAAATTCATGTTTATAACCAAAACAAAAACCTAATTATTCATGAAAATTATTAGATGGATTTTTCATTGCGAAAGGGCACCTGAACACCTAATAAATTCGCTTTAAATAATAAGTCTGTTCTTGCGGTTATGCAACATGGCATGAACACCCCCCAAATGCTCATGATTAACCTGATGGATTAGAGGCCTCCCACACATCTGCTTCAAGTCACACTGGTAAATGAGAAAATCTTTATTTTTTTGATGTAGCCTCAAAATCGGGGCTGGGGGGTGGAAGTGCTTTCAGATGGGTAATTTCAGCTTCTAAAACGGACTTTGCCTCCAACTTGGAGTTGTGAAACAGTCATAAAGTAATTACAGTGATTTCTGGGGTTTTTAGGAGACCGTTTAAATAAAACCTACCCAGCTTTGGGCCTCCCAGGAGGATCTTCACACACGCAAAAACGTGGTCTGTCCATTGATTTAATGGTGCCTCTTCCGTCTCCGTCCACAGCATTTTCTTTGCAGCCCCATGGTGCAGTGCAGTCAAATGAAGGGCAAGTTCATGTGGCAGTTGGACTGGGGTGTGTGGCCTGTGTGTGAGGGTGAGCCACTGTGAGGTCTGGAGGGCACAAGTGTGTGTGCAGGTAGTGCGAATGCACGTGAGAGCAAGTGTGCATGCGTGTGAGTGTGCATGCACATGAGTGTGCCGTTGAGTGTGTGCATATAGATGCACGCACGTGAATGCATGCATGTGAGTGTGCACGCATGTAGGTGCATATAGATGCGTGCGTGTGAAAGTGTGTGCACGCATGTGAATGTGCCTTTGAGTGTGCGCATATAGATGCACGCATGTGTGTGTGCATGCGTGTGTGTGCATGCACATGAGTGTGCACGCATGTGAGTGTGACTTTGAGTGTGCGCATATAGATACCCGCATGTGAGTGCATGTGCGCGCGCACACGTGAGTGTGCCTTTGAGTGTGCACATATAGATACGTGTGAGTGTGCGTGCTTGTGAGTATGTGTGCACTCACTTGAGTGCATATAGATGCATGTGTGAGTGTGTGCGAGAGTGTGTGCACGCATGTGTGCATATAGATGCGTGCGTGTGAGTGCGTGCATGTGAGAGTGCATGCACACGAGTCTGAATGCACGTGAGGGTGTGTGCATGCACGTGAGTGTGCCATTGAGTGTGTGCATATAGATCCACGTGTGTGAATACGTGTGTGTGCACGCACGTGAGTGTGCATATAGATGCATGTGTGTGAGTGTGCTTGCGTGTGAGAGTGTGTGCATGCACATGAATGTGTGAATATAGACGCATGTGCATGTGTGTGCATGCGTGCCCGTGGGTGTGCGGGCACATACGCCCCACAGAGGTTGTCCCACACGGGTCCTCCTGAAAGCCCCTTGCACTGGGCCCTCCAGCTCATGCTGTGGGCTCCAGAGCAGCGAGATCTGGGTCTGCGTCTGGACCTGCCTCTAGGCCGGCTGCAGTGGCCGGGGACAAATGTGTTGCCTTTTCCAAGCCCCTCCTTCCTCCTCTGGAAAGAGGGTGCCAGTGTCTGCTTCACTCCGCTTCTCTGAGGATAAAGTGACACTCACTTCCCAGGACAGTGAGTGAGCCGTTGGTCGCCCCTTGCTCTCCGCTCTGCTAATGCTGCCCGTGGAGTGTCCATTAACCTCCGGGGCCAGGGCCCTTCTGGGGCCGATTCCTCCTCCTCCTCCCCCTGCCTGTGCTGAGGCTCACACCCGGGGCTAAGAATGGGGTGAGCTGGAGAAAGATGCCTCATCCCAGCTGGGTGGTCCCGGGACGATGCCTTCGTGGGCTTGCTTCTGTCCCCTTCCGTTAGCACCTGGCCCTTCTGGAAATGCTTGGTCTCTCTGGGTCCTGTCACCCGCTGTCTCAGGCAGACCCAGCAGCTCTGCATTCTTCTTGTTCATCTTCCTAAATAGCCTCAGTGGGGTCTCCCTCCCCTCGCTCCCCATCTACCCTGAATGCCACCCTCAATGCCTCCCGTGGCCTGCGGGCCCTCACTCGGCTCCAAGGTCAGGCATCTGACTGCTCACCCATCTGTCCCCATAGGAGGTGGGTGGGGTGTTGGGGGGACCCCATCTGTCTTTGTCTGCTCACGCTGCCCTAACAAAGTGCCACAGTCAGGGGGGCGTAAACAGAAGAAGAGTCTGGAAGCCAGAGGTCAGGGTGTCGGCTGGGTTGGTTTCTCCTGAGGCCTCTCCTCGGCCTGCAGAAGGGCATGCCCTCGCTGTGTCCTCTCTCATGGTCTTCCCTCTGTGTGTCCGTGTCGTAATCTCTTCTAGAAGGACATCAGTCACATTGGCTTAGGGCCCACCTCATAGCTGACCTCATTTTGGCTCCATCACCTCTTTAAAGACCATGTCTCCAAATACAGTCACATTCTGAGGGACTGGGGTTAGGACCTCAACATACGGACTCTGGGGGAACACAGGTTGGCCTGAGACACTGTCAGATCGGCTGACAGGCCAGGGGAGACCACAGGCATTCCGCGTGGACGAGACTGAGAGGCCGCGGTCAGGGGAAGCAGGCCACCTTGGGGCGGGGATTGTGGCAGGGCCTGGCTCGGCGACCGGGACCGCGGGGGAAGCCTGGCTGGGCTGTGAGGAGGCTTCGGAGGCCCTGCCGGGGGCAGCCCAGGGGCTCTCCTCGGCCTGTCGAAAGCCGTGGTGGAGACTGCTCACTCCCCACCCAGGGCCACGGAGAGGATTTCGTCCTGTCAGCCCGGTGCGGTGAATCTTAGTGGATTTTGACGGGAAGGGATGTGTGTCTTTGAAAAATCGTAAGTGGGAACACAAGGGACACCTGGGGTGCTCAGTCGGTTCAGCGTCTGCCTTCGGCTCAGGTCATGATCCCGGGGTCCTGGGTTCGAGTCCCACATCGGGCTCCCTGCTCAGTGGGGAGTCTGCTTCTCCCTCTCCCTCTGCCGGCCGCTCCCCCCCGCCACCCCGCTTGTGCTCACGCATGCCCTCTCTCTGACAAATAAATAAATAAAATCTTTGAAAAATAAATAAATAAATAGGAATGCAAATTTAGGGTTGCTGAAGAATTGCATCTTGTTTGCACACTGAACGTTTCAAAGCATGCCAACATGTTTCAGGACTGAGCAGGGACCCCCAAGGAAATGTGTGCCCATGTGGTTTGGAAGTCACTCAGTGTGCCAGTGGGAGTCACTGAGGAAACCCCACATCCCTTAGAGAAACGTGTCTGAGCTCCTGCCAAACGCCTGGCTTGGGCTAGCTGCTCTCACCGACTGTCTTCCCTTGACTCCCCCGGGGTTTACCTTGCACCGAGGTGGAACCCCAAACCCGGTGGCATGAAGTGATGCCTTCTGAGCCCAGGACACCTTCTTTCCCACCCTGGGGGTTGGGGGGCAAGCTTGTGGGAGCCAGGGCCAGAAAGTTTTTGTTTGTATCATTTTTCAAAGGTATATTTGACACATAATGAACTCCAAATACTTTAAAACTACAGTTTGAGACATTGTGACCATATGGGTACAAACATGAAACCATCTCCCAGTCAAGGTAATGAACATATCCATCACCCTCAAAAGCTTGGCCTGCTCCCTTGAGTCCTGCCCCTTCCCACCTGCCACCCGGGTATCGCCGATTTCGCTCACTATTGACTCATCTTCTTTTTTCTTAGGATTTTTATATGAATAGGATGACACAAAATTATGCTTTTTTTTTTTTTTTTACAGGGGGTGGGGTGTCCCCTGTAAAAAAAAACGTAATTTTGTGTCATCCTGTCCATATAAAAATGTCTCAACACAGACACTCCCTGCATCCTTCTTTTTCCTTACGGTTATTTCATCATAGAGAGATGCCATCCTTTGTTTATCCCGTCACCCGTTGATGGACATTTGGGTTGTTTGCAGTTTGGGGTGATTACAAATAAAGCCGCTGGTAACATTTGTGTACAGGTGTCTGTATGGACACAAATGCTTTGTGTCTCTTGGTTATGCAGACTTGGAATGACGGTTGATCGTCTGATGGGTGTATCATTAACTTTTCAAGAAACTGCCCAGCTGTTGTGCAAAGTTACTGTATCATTTTACATTCCCACTAGCAGCATAAATAGAACAAGAGTTCTATGTATCCACGTAATGCGTCCTTTTCCCTCTGGCTGCTTTTAGCATTTTCTCTTGATCACTGGTTGGAAGCAATTGCCTTGGTGTGATTTTTGTCATGTTTATTGTGCTTGAGTTTCCCTGAGATTCTTGAATCTGTGGGTTTATGGTTTTCATCAAACTTTGAACAATGTTCTGACCCTCACGGCTTCAAATATTTTTCTCTGTTCTCTCTCTCCCCCTCTCTCTCTGTCTCTCCCTCTCCCAATCTGGGGACTCCACTCACCTGTGCACTTGAAGACCCAAAGTTCACTGATGCTCTTTTTCTCTTCTTTTCTTTTTCATTCTTTCTCTTTGTGTTCATTTTGGATCATTTCTTTTTTTTTTTTTTTTAAAGATTTTATTTATTTGACAGAGAGAGAGAGAGAACAAGTAGGCAGAGAGGCAGACAGAGGGAGAGGGAGAAGCAGGCTCCCTGCTGAGCAGGGAACCCGATGCGGGACTCGATCCCAGGACCCTGGGATCATGACCTGAGCCGAAGGCAGCCGCTTAACCGGCTGAGCCACCCAGGCGCCCCAATTTTGGATCATTCCTATTGCTGTCTTCAGGTTCACTAATCTTCTCTTCTGTGGTGTCTAATCTTGCCATCAATCCCCTCTGTCCTGTCTTTCACCTCAGACATGGTAGTTTTCCCTCTAGAATTTCAGTGCAGATATTTTAGTATCTTTGATGCCTCTACTGAACTCCCTGAACGTGTTCCATGTAGTTACAATCCTTGTTTTACAGTCTGCAGGGGCTGATTCTAACATCGGTAGCAGTTGTGGGTCTGTTTCAGTTCACTGATTTTTCTGCTCTTTATGGGGTCTGTTTTCCTGCTGGTAATTTCTTATTAGACGCTGAACGTTATGAATTTTACCTCATTGGGTGTTGAATATTTTTGTATTTCTGTAAATTTTCATGAGCTTTGTTGGGTTACAGTTGTTTGGAAATAGTTGGATCCTTTGGGTCCTGATTTTAGGATCCATTAGGTGGAACCAGAGCCATGGGTAGTCTAGGACTGATTTCTCCCTATCTCTGAGGCAAGACCCTTCTTGGTGCTCTACTCACTGGTTTTTTTTGATCATGAATGAGGGAGTTCACCTGTCTGGCTGGGGGAATGGGTACCCTTCCCAGCCCCGTGTAAGAGCTACGTGCTGTTCCCTGCATCCTTTTGGGTGGTTTTTCCCCTGGCCTCGGGTCATCGCCTCCTGCGTGTACTGATCAGTGCTCCATGGAACATCTGCAAAGAACCCTCCCAGGTCTCTGGTTCTCTCGAGTCCTCTGCTCTGCAGCCCCAACTGCCTGGCATCCCTGGACTCCCAGGTCCCTCTCTTTTTTAAAAAAACATTTATTTTATTTAAATTCAGTTAATTAACACAGAGTGTATTATTAGTTTTAGAGGTAGAGTTCAGTGATCCATCAGTTGCATACAACACCCAGTGCTCATTCCATCACATGCCCTCCTTAATGCCCGTCACCTGGTTACCCCATTCCCCCACCCCCCCTCCAGCAACCCTCAGTTTGTTCCCTATAGTTAAGAGTCTCTTATGGTTTGTCTCCCTCTCTGATTTTGTTTTATTTTATTTTCCCTCCCTCCCTTCCCCTACGATCCCCTGTTTTGTTTCTTAATTTCCACATATGAGTGCAATCATATGATAATTGTCTTTCTCTGATTGACTTATTTCACTTAGCATAATACCCTCTAGATCCATCCACGTCATTGCAAATGGTAAGATTTCATTTTTTTGATGGCTGAGTAGTATTCCATTGTGTATATATACGACATCTTCTTTATCCATTCATCTGTCGATGGACATCTGGGCTCTTTCTATAGTTTGGCTGTTGTGGACATTCTGGCTCCATCTCTCCAACTTCAGAAGGCTGCCAGGCTCCATGTCTGTTTTCCCTCCCTGTGCCACAGCCTGGAAACGCTCCCCAGGCAGGAAGTTGGAGCCCTTGTTCTCTGTCTGATATCACTCTCCTTTCCTGCTTGGTATCAGTGTCTTCAAAACCTGTGTTTCCTACGTTTTATTTGCAGATTTTGTTGTTTGTTTTTTTTTTGTTTTGTTTTGTTTTTGGTGGTACTATTTTATGCAGGAGGATCAATAGAGTTGCACTACTCCATCTTGCCTAGAAGTAGAAATCCATGATGTGGCTTTTAAAATTTTTTGGAATAATTTTAGATTTATAGAAAAATATGCTTACATATGTACATAACCATAGCACATTCATCCAAAGTAAGAAATTAGCTGTGATACGTTACTTTAGCAGGCAGATTTCTAGGACAACCCTTGGGATTCTCACCCCTTGGTGTACACGGTTTGTGTGATCTCCTCCCCTTGAGTGTAGGCAGAACCTGTGATTATGATAGGATTACTCCTGGGACTGAGTTACCAATCAGTTGACTGAGTTCATTACAAAATTTATCTTTGGTGGGCCTGACATAAGCAGGTGAGTCCTTAGAAGGGACTGGGCCCCTCCTGAAATCAGAGGGATCTGAAGTGTGAGAGGGTGTGTGGAGGGGGCCACATGTCAAGGAACTGTGAGTGGCCTCTAGAAGATGAGAGCAGCCCCTGGCCGGCAGCCAGCAAGAGAATGGGGCTCACAGACCACAGGGAACCACATGAGCTTGAAAGAGGACCCAGAAGTTCAGAAAGAAACACCCAGCTGAAGCATTGATTTTAGCCTCAGGAAACCATGAGCTGAGAACCAAACTTGTCTGTGTCTAGACAGTGTTGTTTGAAGCTGCTGATTTTGTGACAATTTGTTATGCAACAATTAAAAACTAATACAATTGGGCGCCTGGGTGGCTCAGATGGTTGAGCGTCTGCCTTCGGCTCGGGTCATGATCCCAGGGTCCTGGGATCGAGTCCCACATCGGGCTCCCTGCTCCTTGGGAGCCTGCTTCTCCCTCTGCTTCTCTCTCTCTCTCTCTCTCTCTCTCCTCCTCTGTCTCTCATGAATAAATAAATAAAATCTTTAAAAAAAAAACTAATACAATTAGTATTAACTAAAAAGACCAGGTCCCATTCCTTAGTAATAATATCCCACTATTCATCTAGGTGGACACAGCCCAAATGTTCATCGACAGATGAATGGATAAACCAATTGTGGTGTAGACACCCGAGGCAATATTATTCAGCCATAAAAAGGAATGAATTGCTGATACATGCTACAGAATAGATGAAGCTCAAGAACATTATGCTGAGTGAAAGAAACCCGATACAAAAGGTCATATATTATGTAATTCTGTTCCAGAATACGTGAATCTGTAGAGACGGAAGGATCGGCAGCTGCCACAGGCTCAGAGAAGGGAGGATTGGGGAGCAGTTGCTTAGTGGGCACTGGATTTCCTTTCAGAGTCATGAGAATGTTTTGGAACTAGAAAGAGAGAGCTAGATAAAGGGGTTGTTGCACATGCCACCAACTGTTCACTTTAACCTTGTTCACTTTAATTTTATGCTGTGTGAATTTCACCTCAATTAAAAAAAAATAGATGTGTTATAGAAAATAACAAAGTTGGGGGCAGTGGCTCAGGCGGTTGAGCGTCTGCCTTCGGCTCGGGTCATGGTCCCAGGGTCCTGGGATTGAGCCCCGCATCGGGCTCCCCGCTCCGCGGGAAGCCTGCTTCTCCCTCTCCCACTCCCCCTGCTTGTGTTCCTGCTCTCGCTGTGTCTCTCTCTGTCAAATAAATAAATAAAATCTTTAAAAAAAAATAAAGCTGTATCTTAGTGGGTCTTAAGGGACTTTGTGATTTCTTTTTTTACCCCTTTTTAAAAAAGGGAACTATAGACTTTATTCAGATCGCCCTGGTTTTTCCTCTAAAGTCCCTTTCCTGTCCCAGGACCCCACCCAGGATACCGCGCTGCATTTCGTTGTCCTGTCTCCTTGGTCTCCTCTGGTCTATGACAGTTTCTCAGTCTTTCCTTGTTTTTCATGACCTTGACAATTTTTGGACATACTGGTCAGGTATTTTGTAGATTGTCCCTCAGTTTGGGCTGCTCTTATGATTAGACTGGATTCTGAGGGCTGGGGAAGAATAGCACTATGGTGGATGCCATTGTCATGGCTTATGTCAGGGGTCCTTGATGTCACATGACCTATTGCTGGTGACATTAATCTTGACCACTTGGTTAATGTAGTATCTGCCAGATTTCCACATTATAAAGTCACTATTTTCCTTTCTCTTCTTTTAGGAAGTGAGTCTAGCCTTCACTGGAGAAGAAGGGAATTTAGCTCCACCTCCTGGAGAGGGCATATCTACATATATTATTGGAAGATTTGTCTCTTCCCACTTACTTATTCAATCATTTATATCAGTATGAACTCATGGGTTTCTAACCTATTCTTTGGCTTATCATCCAGTACTGCATTATTAATTTTGTTGCCTAAGTTGTTCCAGCTTTGGCAATTCTGAGCCCTTTCAGGTAGGTTTTGTGTTTCTTTGCCATACTCTTCCCCCACCTCCTTTTTCTCAAAAAGGGCTTCCTTCCTTTCTAACACTACAAGACACTTGAGGTTCATCTTGTCTACCTGGCCTGGGCCTAGAATCAGCCATTTCTCCAAGGAGCCCTGGTTCCTTTTCTTGGAGAATGGTATTTAGACACCAAGATTTAGGTCCTGGGTGTGCTTGCTGCTTCCAGGATGTCCTTGGTTGTAGGTCTTCTCTGCACACAGCTATCGTGTATATGCCTGAATATTCACTCTCCTATGTATACATACCTATGATTATTTCCATATGTCTCTTCCTGTGGACATTAGATGTGACCTTTGGTGGCGTCTCTGACTCATCTGACACCACACGGATCGTTCTGTCTTTCCCCCTTTGTATATTTATAAGTTCTTTCTTAGACAGCGAGAAGCCTGGCTCTCATCACCCATAGTGTATTTACTCACTCGTTCAATGCTAATGTATATGTAAAGTAGTTTCAACATTGCCAACCTTTCAAAATTGCCCTCTTAATGCCCGTTGCCCAGTGAGAAAGTGAGAAACAACTTCCGTTGCTAGAGTACAGCATCTCTGTATGGCTCCTTTTGTGTTCAGCCTGATAGTTCTCAATCAAAACACTGTTTTGCAAAGTTACTTAGGTCAGCTGCATGCTTTTCCCCACCACTTGCCACAAGGTTATCTCACAGAGTCTTAACGTAGTTAGATTCATTCATCACAGCCTACGTTTCATCCAGGGATTCTCCGATACCCTGGTTGATTTTTAAAGTAAATGTGTATCCGTTAAAGTTCACTCTTTGTGACGTCCAGTCTTACTGGTTTTTTTTTTCCAATATTTTATTTATTTATTTGAGAGAGAGAGAAAGCACAAGCAGGGGGAGCAGCAGGAGGGGGAGAGGCAGACTCCCCGCTGAGCAGGGAGCCCGATGAGGGACTCGATCCCAGGACCCTGGGATCATGACCTGAGCTGAAGGCAGACGCCTAACCGACTGAGCCACCCAGGTGCCCCAGTCTTACTGTTTTTGACAAATGCACAGAGCTGTGTATCCAGCACCTCAGTGCCATACAGATCAGTTCCATCAGCCTCACACTGTCTCCTTGTGTGTCCTTGTACTTCACGCCTCACACTCCTCAATCTTCAGCAGCCCCGGATCTGATTTCTGCCCTTTTCGTTCTGTCTGGCCTGGTGGTGGATTGCAACTTTTTGTTTGGTTGGTTGGTTGGGATATGAAGATCGCTTGTAAGTGGAGGTTGCCATGCTCTGTGATTCGAGTTGGTTGATATAGCAGGATGCAAGTCCCACCCTGATGCTGATGTCGCCCCTTGTAGCCTCAATGTTCTCACCTGTAAATGGGCATAATAATAGTCCCCACCTTGTGGTGGTGGTGGTGGGGGGGTCTTGGCAGGTCTGAATGAGGTAACAGCTGTTGGCACAGTGCCTGGCCCATTATAAGTAATCAGTAACTCAGTAATAATACTTTGTGTTTGTTATCCTACTCATCTCCATGATGAGGTATGAAAAAAAGAATGTCAGAGGCCAGATCTCACTGTCCTCTTGGGATGCTGGGGCCATCAACAATGCAGGCAGGGGCCCCTCCCTGTGGGGGCGGGAGGAGGCCAGAGGATTATTTCTGTAAAATGGTACTTGCGGTGCTAGAATCATCTGTCCATCATTCACAAATTGTCCTCGGTGGGGAGACTTGAGGGCTTCATTTTGGTTCTTCTTTTACTTCCACGCTTTTTTTTTTTTTTTTTTTAACTGTGAAGATGGTCTGACAACACAGCAAGGACTTCTAAAGAAGTCAATCACCATAATCTCAACACCCAGGGGGGTTCATGTTTTGGTAGTTGCTGCCATCCCATGCCTAAATTTTTACACAGATATAGACCTTTTATTTATAATATCATAAATATCCCCCCCCTTGCTACATGGTGTTCCTAATGACATTTCACAAAACATGACAGTTTCATCAGGGGGTGGTCGGCCATCCTTTTCTAAACCACTCCCACTGTTTGGGGGTGAGGGGTGCAACTTCATGCATACTATTCTTTGCTCCTGCTGATTTTTATTTTCCTGAGATTTCTTCCCGAGAGCAGGAATCTTCTGTCAAAGAGGATAGGAACGGTTTTGTGGCCTTATTTGTCCCATTTTACAGAAATAAATCGGGACATCCTTCTACGTGTATTAATCTACATTTCATCAAAATGCACCCGTTCGAGGCTGTGATCAAACATCTGGCGGAGCGTCCCAGACTGGTGCTCCCACAGGTCATCAGTAAATTTATCATCTAACAGTGTGATGCTTTTCTGAGAACCACGATTTCCCCTCCGCGCTCGCTGCCCCTCCCCCACCCCAAACTTCAAGTTCTCCTCCTCCGTAGCTGGTGGAGGGAACGCTCCCAAAGTCTCAGGGTCTATTCTCTAAAAACTCCTCCTTTATTTACTTTTGGAGTCAGGACTTCTTTGCATATGTAAAACCAGGACCATATTGTTTGCAGATGTGAGGGGTGCTGCCAGATAATTGAAGGCAAAAAGAAAAAAAAAAAGTTGAGGCCATTAAATCATTTTTACAAACCTGGACACAAAAGAATATTTTCTTAGAATTAGAGAAGAAAAAGCGAAGCATGGAAATAAAGATTGTGGGATTGGGTTTCTAATTCAAAAGGTGTTCATAGCAGTGGCATTTCAAACCCACAGAAAGTTAGGGGCCTGGAGAGGGAGGATGGGGGGGCAGGGGACTAGCAGATAAAACTGCAGATTCACCGCGTAATCCAGAGAAACACCTGCATAGGTGGAGTTAGAGTCAGCGACCAAACAAAACCTCGGTCCCGTTACGTTATGACCTCACCTACTAGCATTAACAATGAGGTTATTCCCCCCTCGCATAGTTTCCTGTTTAGTTTTTTATTTTACGATAAGAGCAGTTTGGAAGTAATTGTGCTTCCTATCAGTATTTGATAAAGCCTCCCTGCCTTTAAGGAGAGCGGCCCAGATGTGATCAGCTGTTAAAAGCCAATTGGTTTTTAGCCTTAAATGCTTTGGTTTCCAAACAAGGAAGCAAGTGCGGCTTCTAGACCGTCTAGCCATGATAAAAACAGATGAGAGCGTCTCGCACAAACTGACGGGCTTAAACGACAAAGGCTGGATTCGTTTGCCGTGTACATTTTGAAATCTGTAATAGTCTCTGCAAATACAGTGGGAGGGGAAGAAAGTGAGTTCTGAGATCCCGCTCCAGCCTGTATCCGCATCGGCCGGCAGCATCCATGCTCTGATCAGGATAGTGGGCTACAGGGCCCGCCCAGCTGGGGGTGGTGCTGGGGGGCGGGTAGGTTGTAGGGCTTGGGGGGTTGCTGTCTGCAGCTGCTAGTGGAGCTGTTCTCACCCACCCCCGGGGGGGGGGCACCCAGGGCAGCTCTGGGGGCCTCTGGAGCCTGGGGCTGCCTGGGCTGCTCTTAGGGTCACTCTGGGCCAGGTGCTCCAGAGCAGGCGTGCATGACAGGTAGGGGTCCAGTTGAGAGCTGGGAGCCTGCGTCCAGAAGCCTAGCCAGGTCCTGACTTCTGGGGCAGGCTGAGGCCTTGGGGGAGGGCGGGGGAGGTGCAGTGAAGATGGACAAGTCAGCGCACCTAAAGGCAGCACCCTCCGCCCCCTGCCTGTCTGTGGTACTCCTGCCACGCAGCCTCTGCCCGGCGTGCATACCCAAGTCCCTGTGTTCCCCCAAAACCTGCAGGCCTTCACCCCACCTCTGGTGGGCATCAGCCGCTGTGGCCCATCTGTAAAATGAGGGTGCGGTTGGAAGTGCTGGCAGGTGGTCTGAGCTCCCGGTCCAGGGCTGCTCCAGCCAGAGGCCGACCAAGCTCGGCCGGAGTCCCCTCTCCTGTGCAAACTCCAGGCCTGGTGCTCAGGGGCTCAAGACTGGGGGTGCTCTTGGCACCTCCTCTAAAGCAATGCTTTAAAAATAACAGTTCGGGGGGCGGGGGCCTCCTGGCTGGCTCAGTCTGTAGATCGTGTGACTCTTGATCTCAGGGTTGTGAGTTCCAGCCCCACGCTGGGCACAGAGATGACTTTTAAAAAAGTTAAAAACAACAGCTTTATTCGCTTGCTGTCAAGGTATTTTAAATTTTTATTTATTTATTCTTATGGACAAAGATGACATTTTTTAAACGATTTATTTATTTATTTTTAGAGAGAGGAGAGAGAGGGAGCGAGCACAAGTGGGAGGAGCAGAGGGAGAGGGGGAATCTCACGCAGACCCTGTGCTGAGCACGGAGCCTGACGTGGGGCTGGATCTCACGACCCTGAGATCATGACCGGAGCTGGAACCAAGAATCAGACGCTTAACCCGCTGAGCCCCCCAGGGCACCCCCAGAAAGATTACATTTTTATGTTGGAAACTTCTGGTGGTAGTTTCCCATTTTGTCACTCAAGTTATCCCATTTGGGATTTGTTTTGTTTTGCTTTGAGGGAGATTTTCCTTTTATGTGTTTGCTTCCTCGGGAAAGGTTAATACTTTATTTTTTCTTGTTAGGACTCAAGTCTTCATTTGTTTGGGGATTATGGGCCTGTCAGTTCACTCTCCTCAACCTGGATTTGGGCTTGGGGACTAATTTCTTTTTTTTCCAAGCGTGCCCCCTATGTGCGAGGCAGGAACGGCAATCCGGGCCTCTGAGCTTGCTCTGACTGGTCCATCAGGTGATGATTATGCCACAGTCGTACTTTGAATTAGCGTAATAGCAGGGCTGGGATGTTTGATCCTATTTCCGGGGTAATTCTTTTCCCTTCCCCCAAATGTAGCACAGTCCATTGTTAAATGGACTGAGCCGAATTTTCCAGGCCAAGGATCCCTGCTGGTAAGAAGGAAGGAAGATGTCATCAGGGCGGATTAGGTCTGGGCCTGGCGTTTGAGGCCCCATGGGTTGCGGGGGCTGCAGCAAGCGGGCCCGGGGTGTCCTGGGTTCGGATCCAATCTGAGGACCAAGGGTTGGCTGCCAAGGCCCAGCCTCCCTCTGCTCAGCCCTCCACTTTTCACACGGACTACACGGTCACTCTGACTTTTCTGGATTCATGTTTGCAAGTGTTGTAACTGGACACCTGGGTGGCTCAGTCGGTGAAGCGTCTGCCTTCGGCTCAGGTCATGATCCCAGGCTCCTGGGATCAAGCCCCACGTTGGGCTCCCTGCTCAGCGGGGAGTCTGCTTCTCCCTCTCCCTCTGCCCCTCCCCCTGCTTATGCTCTCTCTTTCTCAAATAAATAATAAAATAAAATCATTTAAAAAAAATTTTAAAATTAAAAAAAAAATGCTGCAACAGAGCAGAAACCTGCCACCGTCTTTTCAGGGACTCCTGAGTGATCGCTGCACGTTTATTTTTGTTTCTCCTCTCATACTAAAACTATCTGTAGCACTGAACCCCCTTGTAAAAAAAAGAAAAAATATGTCCCACAATGCCACCCCCGCCCGCCCCGCAGTCAATCTTTCCGATACATGGGTGTTTGCTGATTTTTCCACTTTTGCCCCTGTCCGCTCTCAAACTCATGCTCGTTTTTTTTGTTTTTTTGTTTTCCCTTCTCTTTTCTTTCTGGTTCAGAAGTTGGAGGGACTGGCCAAGCACCGGACAGTCCGAGAAGCGCCGACTGCCTGTGTCTGCCCACCAGGTAAGTGGATGTTTGATCCTTGTGGGGCCCCTGACTTCCCGAGGCCAGGCCTCCTGTGTCCTGTGTGCTCAGAACTGCCAAGCACGTGGTCAAGAGGCTGGCCCTGGGTTTCAGGCTGTCTGTTGTAGCTCGTGGACCACCCGGGGTCTTTCTTCCTATGTCTTCCCTGACCAGCTTACCAGTCAAAGATTCTAGCAAGGTTACCTGACCTGGTTTCATGAGGATGGTGGTCTGTTAGAAACGGTTAGAAATGACTTGTAATGAAGGCGTAGATTAAGAAAGTAACAGCCGTCCCATTTCAAAGACCGAGAAACAGGCCTCGACCATCCGCACGGTATTAACATTGCAACCCCAGCTCTATTTCAGACATGACAGGACGAATAAGGGAGCTGGTGAATACAGGGTTTTTCGGTTTTGGTTTCTTCAGGTGGAGGTAGAGGAAGGAAGATGGGAACGTGGTCGGAATGATTCAGATGATCACGTCTGTCTTGGGTTTTGGTGGTGCAGCCAGGATGGCTGCGAATCAGACCAGGATCTGTGGATTCCCGATCCTCGTGGCTGAATCCTGAGTCTGATCAGGCCTTCTGATGATCCTCATGGGAGCTTTGCACAGACTATCAGTGAGAATTTAGGTGTTGCGGCCTTGGCTCTGGAATTTTCTGGGTTAGAATTATCCTCTATCGAACAATGTGTCGTACCTTACCGGTGAATGAGTTGAAAATTGCAATACTTCTTAGACTCCCCACCATGCGGGACAAGGTGGAGAACACAGGAGCTGAGCCCCGGGGCCCTTGTCCTTGCCATCACTCCATCCACTAGCCGAAGTGTCAGGCTTTTCTCAGTCCACTTCAGCCGGCCAAGACACGAAGCTCCTGGAAAATGAACATCTCCATGTATTGGGAGATGCCCTGGGATCTCTGCAGAGGTGAACCTCGCGGTGTGAAAATTCACTCGGGGAGGATTTTATGGGCCAGCTTGAGTTAGTCTTCAAGAGTACCTCCAACATTTTAACAGGAGGAAAAAGGACTCAACAAGCAACGACATCATATTAGCAGATCAGGAGTCAGCAGAAGTCAAACGTTTGATTCAAAGGGCGGCGGTGGGGTCGGGGGGAGCAGATCCACAGATGAGTTTTTGGACGATCTGCAAAATACATAGAACAGGGATGATTCCTCCTGTGTTTCTTTGTTTTTTTTTTTTTTTTCCTCCTCTTTCTTAGTGCTGTATGGATATCAATTCATGTGAGTTATGTGGAGAAGTATTTTTTAAACTGGGTGTCACAAAGCGTTTGTAGGATATGAAATCAGTTCCATGGGTTGCAGCCAGCGTTTTTGGAAATTTTGAACTAGCTGTGGTTTGGAATAAAGACACATTGGAGTGAAGTTTTTGTTTGAGCTATTTATATTTGGAGTGTATGACCTGGATGGTGGTTGAAATGCGTTTCCTGCTATGCGTTGCTGACCGGAAGTTTGAAAGTCCTAGGTACAGATGATGGGGAGAGAAGGAGAAGGGGCTGCCCTGAACAAATCCGAGCCAGGGCCAGATCTTGGTCTGCCGCTTATTAACTCTCAAGGTCTTTACTGAAAATGGATAACAATATGGGAGTGGGCTCCATAGGCTTGAGATTTGTCTTTGAGTATAGGTCAAAGCCCATGACCCAGAGACAGTCCTGTGACCTGCCTTCCCTTGGGGGTTCCTGAACCACCAACAGAGGCTCCAAGAGGGTCCCAGGGAAGACTCTGGGGGCTGAAAGGCTGGTCAGGACCCCCAGTCCCACTGGAGGGGGGGCCCTGCTGGGCGTTGGCACTGTGCTTCTCTTGTCAGAGGGACTCATGGCTGCCTTCAAGCTGTCCTGGGAGGTGTCCTCAGCATGGTCATGTGGCCAGTGTGGCCAGGCCCTGATGCACACCCATGTCCACACCTGCTTTCTCCCTCTGTTACCTCGAGCTGGAGGACTCACTTGAGCCCTTTGGACCAGAGACCTTCATCGATGCAAAATCCTGTAGGCTGGACATTCTCCCTGTCATAAAAAGGACAGAGGTCTTTTTTCCTAGGACTCGAAGCCAAACTGACTCCCTTGCTCCCATGCTCTGATCTGCCCTGCAGACTTTTGGAGTCTGGACCTGCAAACTGCCCTCTGTAGTTTGGGGCCCCATCTGATTTGAGATACTTGCAGATGCCCCCCCCTGCCCACCCAGTTCCTTCTCACGGCCTGGAGACTGTGAGATCTTTTGTCAGATCCTAGGAGGGCTGATAAAACAGATAAGCGAGGCCAGAGAAGGGAGAGACTCTTCTGTGTTGCCCATTGTGAAGCGGGCCCTCAGTGGGAGCCGTGTAGCCAAGAAGGGGGCAGGCCTCCTGCCAGCGCCAGGGGCAGGAGGCCTGGCAGGGCTGTGCCCTGAGCTGGCCCTGTGGCCTCAGACAAGGGAGGGGCCTGCGCCTTGCACCTCTCATCTTAAAACGGTGTAGAGGGTTGAATGAGGTCATCCAGGATTCAGGGTGGGCCCTAAGTCCAATGATGAGTGTCCTTATCAGACAGAAGGGAGAGATTTGAGACACAGAGACACACAGTGGAGGCCTTGGGGGGACTGAGAATGATGTAGGAGGGCCAAGACTCACCCACAGCCACCAGAAGCTGGAGAGGGCGTGCGGAGGGGATTCGGAAGGAACCAGCCCTGGTGGCACCTTGATTTTGGACTTCTGGCCCCCAGAACTGCGAGAGAATCCGTGTCCTGTCATTTTAGGCCACCTCGTTTGTGGCAATTTGGTGTGGCAGCCCTAGGAACTGAAAGTGGGCTGGGATGCGAATCAGCCAGAGGACCCTGAGGTTGCGGAGGGGGAGGATCAGGATCGGGAGCCCCCCTCCCGCATGCTGCCCTTTCTCATTCACCTGCCCAAAGAGGCCCTTCTGTGCTCCTATAGCAGACAGCTCCAGGCTTTAGACACCCACGAACTCACCCTGGGGTATTCCAACACCCTTTTCTCGTGTGACCTATGTATTTACAGGTCTAAAAATGAGCTGAAAGTTTACAAATGCTACGTAAAGTTTAAAAGTGGTCATTTTTGCATAGAAAATGGCTTATGATGTGATTAAAAAAAAAACAACTCAAGTACTGCTAAAGATTACCTGCGAAGAATAATTCCCCTTCCCGTTCTCCCCAGTTCTGCTCACCTTTCTAGAGGCTCTACCTGTCCTAGAGCAGAACCTTCTGTGATGTGGACATGGGCGATACCCTGTGAATATGGTAGCCGCTCGTGGCCGCGTGTGGCTGCTGAGCCCTTGACACGTGGCCAGTACCAGCGAGGAACTGACTTTTCAAATTTTTACTTAATTTGAATTTCAACTGCCACACGTGGCTAGTGGCTTTGGTATCAGGCGGCCGGGTTTTTGAGGTAGTTTACGTATGTTTCAGACTGCCGCCAGGGCTGGGGGTGTCGGGCTGGATGGACAGGAGCCCCGCAGTCTGCTGGGGGAGGCTGCCCTCAGAGCGGCAATTTTAGAATACTGCAGGAAGGGCTCTGGTAGGGGTGTCCCCCTAGGCTGTCCTGTGGCAGAGGAAGGCGCAAGCACAGCCCGTCCCTGCTGCGCTAAGAGCAGTCATGACCCGGGGGCATCCTAAGGGAGCGGTCAGGGCTGGGCCCCAGCGCCTTGGAGCCGGAGAGCCCTGGGTTTGACTCGACTCTGCCGTGTGGTCCAGTCCAGCACGTCCTGGGATGAGCCACTCTGGTGTTAAAGTGCTTGCCATTAGCTAACTCTCCTAATGCCTATCACTAAATCCACTGCTGTGCCTGGAGGATGGGCTGCATTGATTGGCCAGGTCTGGGTCACGTGCCTGTTCTTGGACCTGGGGGAATGCCTCATGGGGTGGGTTGACCCTGCCAGAGCCATGTGGGCTGAGAATGGGCAGGGTAGTTACCACAAGGAATACTCCCAGGGTGCTGTTCCCAGAAGAAGACAAAATGGATTTAGCTGGGCAGTCATAAATAAGAGCTTACCACTCCGGGGTTGGCCTGCCAGCCCTGTCCAGGGGGCCCTCAGGTGGGGAACTGTAGACAGAGTCTGGGTTTGACCAGAGGCTGGTCTCCACTCCGGGCACAGAAGGGCAGTCTTTTCCCTCTGCTGAACTTGTCCAACAGTCAGCCTGGCCCAGTGACCAAGTGCTTGGATTCCGGACCCAGACTGCCCGGTTCAAATCCTGTCACTCACCAGCTCCGTGACCTTGGACACTCACCCACTTATCCTTCTGCTGCCTCAGTTTTTTATCTGTGAAATGGGGTTTCCAGTAGTAGCGACATCATAGGATTGTCCCAGGGATTGAATAAGTTAATGCATGTAATTTGTTTTGAACAGGACCTCTGTTGCTTCCTGAGAGTGAGTGAGTTGTGGTTACCATTAATTCAGATCCACCATCCCCAGGCTGATCCAGACCCACCCGCGCAGCCTGTTACCTTCTTGATTTTCGCTGATGTCTGGCAGGGCCGCCAGAGAGATGGGGAGAGGAGATTCGAAGTTAGCGGTTGTCTGGGAATATTCTGGAGGGAAAGAACAAAGGCTTGGCAGACCGAATTGGCATGTTCTTCGGAGACGTGGGTGAGAAAAAGCCAGCGACAGAGCCCGGGAGGGAGAGACAGGAAGGGAACAGGAAACGTGTAACCGGTGAGCTCCGGTCAGCCACTAAAGGGCATCCGGAAGGATGAGTGCAAAGCCTGGGGCTCTGCCCCCTTCACACAGTTCACACTGGTTTCCACCCCGGGCTCCACCTGCCCTGGAAGTTTGTTAGGAACTTTTCAGAAACGTAGCGATACTTTTCTTTTTCTGGGCCCTTCTATATCCTTGCAAAATATACCAGAGATGCTGCATGTGGTTTCCAAACAATGTGCACCAATGAACAGATTAATCAGAATTAGAAATGCACGGCTCTGTCTAAGCGCGTTTGGCAGTTTGAGCAGAGGAGTGAAACCCTACGGAGGAGAGCAGGAGAGCGTGATGTCGAACCTGATACATTTCATGGATAGTTTACAGCAAATGTTACAGAGTGGAACAGAGGTACAAGTTACGTGGGTTCTGCCTGTTCAGTTGTTGGCATAGGAAAGAGCTTAGTGAAGGAATTATTATTCCCCCTTTTGAATTATTTATTCATTTTTTTTAAAGATTTTATTTATTTGACAGAGAGATAGACAGTGAGAGAGGGAACACAAGCAGGGGGAGTGGGAGAGGGAGAAGCAGGCTTCCGGCCGAGCAGGGAGCCCAAGGTGGGGCTCGATCCCAGAACCCTGAGATCATGGCCAGAGCCGAAGGCAGTCGCTTATTCAGAGAATTTTAAAAATAGCACTTTTTTTTAACTTGTTAAATCCTAGTTGGCTGGAAGTTATGATATAAAACAGCAGCTTGATGGCAGTTCTCCCGCTACGTCAGACTGCCCAGAGTTGAAGGAGTTAATTTGTGTGCCTGATCTTGTTTGTTGGCTGGAACATTCTGGAGGATGGTCTCTGGTGCCCACTCCATTACGCCTAGATATTTGTTCCTTCTTTCCTTCACCTCTCCCTACTCCTGTTTTGTGCTTTTCCTGTGGACAGTATTGACAAAGATTGGGAGAGGCATGGCCAACGGAGCCTGTCATTGGGCGGTCACGGGGCAGAATCAAGAACCTGACTGTCCTAAGAATGGAAAGAGCCTGGAGAGAAAAAAAGTCTTGTAGGAACAAAAAAAAAAAAAAAAGAAGGGAGAGATCATCTCAGATCAGGAGGATCTGGGCAGGGGGAAGATGATAGCCGGGCAGGGGTTTTGAAAGACTGTTTGGCATCTCAGCCAGCTGGGAAAGGGGACACATTCCACGATCCTACCCTTCTGAGCAGAGGCAATGGGGCTCTCTGTTTGGTTGGAAGGTGGCCGTGGGAGGTGAGGGTGGTCCTGGTTAGAGAGGGATGTGGGTGTTATGCCAAGGGAGGGCACAGCTGAGGGAATGTCAGTAGAGTTCAGCGTTAAGAGGAAACGTTTAACCCCAGAAACAGCACGGAGTAAGAACCAGAAGGCAGATATGGTTCCAGCAGAGAAGCCCCCCAGAGAGAGTGCTCAGGGTGGGGAATGGTCTTTGTCTTGTTCCCTGCCGGGTCCCCTGAGCCTAGAATGGTGCTGGGCACGCGGAGGAGGAACGATGCGCGTCTGCTGGATGACTTCTGTGGAGGAGAGGTCGTGAGAACTTGAATGGCCGGGAGCAGCTGCAGGAGGCATGGGCCACGTGGTGGACGGAACTCACAAACAGGATGGATGGGCACAGGAGGGGACAGAGGTGCCTGAGGCTATGAGCCTTGCGGGGGGGGGGGGGGGGGGTGGTGTGATGCCCTGAATAGAGACAGGAAATCCCTGAAGAGGGATTTGGAAGGGAAGATGGTAAGCGTGGTTTTAGACAGCGAGTGGCTTCATGAACCAATTAGCAGACCCACTGATGGATGGGAGAGGCTAATTAGAGGTCTTCTCTGAGAGCATCATCCGGCTACTCTGAGTCTGCTAATTATGAAATATACCGTGTCCCTTAAGTAAAGGTCTTGGGGTTTAACTATGTGCTGACCACTGAAATTTGGAGATTTTCTTGTGACCACCAGAGGGAGCCCACTATATTCATTAAATTCTATAGAAATTTAACGGGAATTTAAAAGCAATGGATAATTAGGACTTTTTTTTTTTAATGACTGGAAAGCACCCAGAAGTGAGACATAAAGCCAAGCACCCACTCTGGTGTTTTTTCTACTAAAATGGAAGATTCCTTATAATTTTCCAGAAGATTCCAGAAGCAAGTGGTTTCCTGGAAGCTGGGATAAATTATGGGAAGGGTAAAACAGCCATCAGCCAACGCATTCCTGGAACACTTGCCCCACTCACCCAACATTTATTGAGCGCCATCTGGTTTTGTTGTAGCTGAGAATCCTGAAGCTGTGGGAAGAGAGGCCTCAAAGTGTCTTGACCTCAGCTTGACCAACTCTTTGCCAACTCTTGGGTGACAGGTGCAACTTTCCGCTGCGTGGGATGTCATGTAACTTTGGAGGTTAGGATTATTAAATGTCCCACAGATCAGGAGCTGCTCATGTGGTGGCACTGCCTTTTCTCGGGGTAAGTTCAAGGGGATCATTATATATTGCTTCTCACCTTACACTGTATGCCAAAGTATATTCCGCATGGATGGAAGACTTAAATGTGAAAAACGAAACCATGGAGGGCAAGACAAAAATACAGTAGGTCACTGAAAAAAACTGTGAGGAAGAAATAGATTTTCTAAGTGTTGAAGTCAGAAACCATAAGGCAGTGGTTCTCAACCAGGGAAGATTTAGCCCCCAGGGGAGTTTTGGCAATGTTCAGACGCATTTTGGTTTGTCTCAACGTGGGGTGTGGTGGGATGCTACCAGCACTGAGTGGATGCAGGGCCAGGGATGTGGCTAAACATCCTGCAAGGTACAGGAAAGCCCCCAGCACAAAAAATGACCCTTCCTCAAATGTCAGTGGTGTCGAGCTGAAAAACCCTGCCATATTGTAAAATACTTTTGTAAATATTTTAAGCTTAAAGCTTACATTTTTGAGAGCCTGGGTAACTCAGTCTGCCTTCGGCTCAGGTCATGATCCCAGGGTCCTGGGATCGAGTCCCACTTCGGGCTCCTTGCTCAGCAGGGAGCCTGCTTCTTCCTCTCCCTCTGCTGCTCCCCCTGCGTGTGCTCTCTTTCTCTGACAAATAAATAAATAAAATCTTTTTAAAAAGCTTACAGTTTCTGCATAGAAAAATCTCACCTTAACAAAGCTTAAAAATAAATAAAAAGCTGAAAAAAATTCAACATATACAGTAAACGTATGGTTAATATTCATGAGATGTAAAGCGTTCTTGCGAAAGAATAAGGAAAAGTCAACTATTTTAGTGGAAGAATGGGCAAAGAATATGCATGGGGAGTCGCCAATGAAAAATACAAACGGTGACACTTTCCTTCAGGGGATACTTATGGGGCACCCACTCTGTGCCAGGCACTGCTGAGGGCACTTGAAAAGATCATCTGTCATGAATAAATTGTGGAAATGCCCAGTAAAATGAGATACTGTTTTCAGGGATCAGATTGATAATGTTTCTATCGTTTTGATCTTTCTGGTGGCCAGTTGTTGCCGATGAAGTCCAAGGGCAGTCAGTTATCTTACTTGCTTCCCGTGTGTTGACGACTCGCTCCCTGCACCATCCGTCCACCACTGCTTCCTCCAGACCCTCACCAGCTCTTGTCCTTTCCAGACCTTCCTCAGGACGGGGGCAAAGTGATGTTCGGTTTCAAAGCCTTCCGTGGTTCTCCACCGTCTTCAGGATCGAGTGTGCAATCTGTGTCTTGACATTTCTCCGTCGGATTCCTGCCTCCTTCCCTGCACCCATCTCTCACATCATATCACCTTCCTATCTTAAATCCTATGCCCTGGGGAACGACTGAGTTTTGCAACCAGAACCTGTGTGTCATTCCTCTGCCCGAAGTCACTCTCCTCCTGGCGGTTCTCCTGAAGAATCCATCCACATTCTTTCTTCAGGATCTGTGGGCTGCACGGTGCGCTGGTAACAGACCCTCTACGGGTGTTGGCTGGGGTGGCAGGAAACAAGGACAAACTCAGCCCTTGCAAAGGGAGCACGCAGAACTCAGCTCTTTCTGTAAATACGTTTGGGTGATTTGCAGTGTGACAGATAGGTCTGTTCCACGATGGTTTCAGGGAAAGGCTAATAAAATCTATTAAGGAAGCTGCCAGGGCTGACACTGTCCTTCTGGAATTCTACCCTGTGCAGGAGCTGGGTAGCTTCTCGCCCCGCCCCCCCCCCCCCCCATGGAAAAGCCCCTTTGAGGGGTGTTGGCCTCCTTTTTTGTTTTTAAACTTGATACTGACTCTTTCCATTCTTTCCAGTGTTTTCTCCCCTTGGCTTTTTCTCCTTGCTCACTGAGGCTTCCCTCTGACCCGGGCTTGGCTGGGCTGAGCTCTGAGTTGGCCCCAGGGTCCGATGATTGGAAGCATTTGAGTTTGGTTTGGCGCTGGCCAGGGGCCCTTCCCTATGAATCAGATCCGCTCCTGCCGCCTTGCCTTGGGGCACTTGCAGCTCTGTGTCGGAAATATAGTCCCTACCAGGGAACACTTAAGAAATAGCCTTCCTGGGGGCGCCTGGGCGGCTCAGTCTGTTAAGCAGCTGCCTTCAGCTCAGGTCGTGAGCTCAGGGTTCTGGGATTGAGCCCTGCATCAGGCTCCCTGCTCAGTGGGAAGTCTGCTTCTCCCTCTGCCTCTGCCCCCCATTCATGCGCGTGCGCTCTCTCTCTCAAATAACTAAATAAAATCTTTTTTTAAAAATGTGTAGACAAGACCACATGTGCCCCTGGGAGGGTGGGGGCGGCAGGTGACTTGGAGGCGGGGTGGGGAACGCACCGGAGCTGTGGCACCCACAGAAGGACCGGACAGTGACTGTACCCATGAGCGTCACTGCCTGTCACGCAGGCGGGGACAGAGGCGGGCTAGGCGGGCTGTGCTGGCTCCGTGCTCGCTGAAGGTCAGTGGTGTACAGGAGTGGCGCACTTACTAGGGGACTGTGGTCCTCAGAGTGTCCAGGGAGGGTCTGGCACTGGTCTTCACACTTTCTCAGGGAATGTATGTATTGGGGGGGCGGGGCATGACGGGACACAGGGGGCTGCTTCCTGAGGAAAGCGACGAATGACTGCCCCGCCACCCTGCCCCCCCAATAGGACTTGGGCTTCATTTCCAGGAGGACAAGGTAGTGCCTTCTATCCACCCCCAGGCCTGTTTGCTCCCCAAAACGTACATCCTCTCCTCTTGCCTCCTCCCCGCTTGGGACCCGGGAGCCCCATCAGGAGGGGTCTGTGAGGGTCATGCTCTGCTACCTGGACAATGGCCCCTTCTCTGCTTGTGGGGTGGGGTAGGTTGCACGTTGGGGGGCTTGCGGGGGGCATGAACTCAGGAGGGAGGGTTTACAGGAGGGGTAGTTTGCAGGAGGGTGAATGCAGGGGGTTGCTTTGGTGGAAGAAGGTAGAGGTGAGGGAGGGGTGAGGGAGAGGGGAGTGACTGGTGAACTGCTCTGTCCCCACCAGGGGCGGGGCTCTGAGCCCTTCAGGCTGGTGCTGAGTCCTTTGCCCAGAATCTCCCCCAGCCCCCAGGGCTGACTCACTTGGTCTCCAGGGCGCCTCTTGATGACGGAGTGCCTCCCTTCCTACCTGGAATGGACTGTTTGCTTCCTCCTGAAGGTCCCCACCGCCCCACAGGGTCCCCTTCTCCAGTCTTCTTAGCACACTGCCCTCCTTTTATTAAAAAAAAAAAAAAATTATTATCATAAAAGCAAGCTGTGCTTCTTAAAATGCACACATTTGAACTCTTGGAGAAATATAATAATGCGTGGTATTCTGCACTTTTTTTCTGTCTTCTCAGTTTAAAGGTACAGTTCTCTGTCAGTCCAACCTGCATGGGTTCCAGGGGCCCCTGGCCACACTTCCGTGGGGACCCGTTCAAATAAACAGCAACCCGTGACTGCAGGCAGGGAGCTGGGGCAGCCTCCCTGCTTTTCCCTCTGCCTTCCTGGACCCTTTCCAACAATTCCTTCCACACCGGTGGCTTTCACTCTTTGCAGTGCAAAGGTCTCCCTTCCTGTCTCCAGCTCCTTCTGCTTCTGGTGGCAAGAAAGGGGATGAATATGCACGCCGCTAATATTCTGGGTCTCTGCAGCCCTTAGTAGCTTTGGTCACTGTAACATCAACAGATCCATCCCTCCTCTGATGTCTGCCTCATTGTTTGTTGTAACTTTTTGTCCAGATAGAATTTACCATAGCCCGAGCGCATATCCTAAATTTGCAGCTCGGTGAATTTGCAGACAGCTCACTCCTGGGTCCCAGGCAAGGAACAGTGCACGACCCACCCTCCAGAGACCACCCCTGCCCCCACAGTTGCCCCCGGGAGATGGGGGGGTGACTCCTAATCCCAATTTCTCACCTAGCCAACTAGCTTTTCCTGGTTTTGTCCTTTACGTGAATGGAACCACACGGTGTAGGTTCATTTGCGTCTTTCTCGTGGAGCGTGATGAGATTTGGCCATTTTGCCGCATGTGGTTGCAGATTGCGCATTTATTCATTTCACTATTTCACTGCTGTTGGGCGTTTGGACAGTTTCCGGATTTGGGGTTCTAATGAGCGGCGCTGCTATTTAATTAATTAATCAATTAATTAATTATTAATTTTTAAAATTTAAATTCAATGAACATCTAGTGTATTATTAGTTTCAGAGGTAGAGGTCAGTGATTCCTGAGTCTTCTATAACACCCAGTGTTCATTCCATCAGGTGCCCTCCTTACTGCCCATCACCCAGTTACCCCATCCCCCCACCTGCCTCCCCTCCAGCAACCCTCAGTTTGTTTCCTATGGTTAATTGTCTCTCACGGTTTGTCTCCCTCTCTGATTTTGCCTTCGGCTGCTCTTTGAAATGATAATAGTTTTGGAAATTTGTTTTCTGTTTGTTGCCGAGAGTTCTTCCTGTGGCTTCTGTTTCCAGGGGCCGTGGCATCTCCGAGTAACGCTTAATAGGTCAACGGTCTTTAGATTTTCTGCGTAGTTTCTATCATCTTGTCTACAAACAGAGTTTTATTTGTTTCCTATTCTGCGCCTTTTATTTCCTTTTACTGGACTCACTGCTCTGGGTCAGACCTTCCCTCGTGCTTGAATAGAAGGATTCTCAGTTCTGGGCCAGGCATCCCGTTTCATAACCGAGTCGGAAAACACTAAGTACAACCATTGCTTTAGGGTTTTTGCAGATATTAATCAGGTTAAAGAAGTCTTCTTTTCTTAGTTTGTGGAGAGATTTATTTGTTTGTCTTTTTAAGTTAGGATTGGGTGTTACAACTTGTCCGGTGACGTTTCTGCATTTATGAGCTGATCATAGGATAGCTCTCCTTTTTTTTTCCTTCCTGTCAGAACAGTGAATTACATTGATTGATTTTAGAACATTAACTGCTCTGGGCATCCTGGAAGAAACCCTGCTTGGATGGGGTATGTGATTTTAATACGTTGCTGGGTCCAATATGCCAACATGGTGTTTGGGGATTTGCATCTGTCTTCATATATAGAGAGATGGCCTGGAAGTCTCCTTTTCCTCTCCTGTCAGGTTTCGGTATCAAGGTTATGCTGGCCTCATGAAATGAGGTGGGAAATGTTACCCCCATTTCTTCTGTCTGGAAGAATAGTGTAAGATTTAGCGTTGCTCCCTTCTTCAATGTTTGGGAGAAGTCGCTAGTCAAAACATCCAGATGTAGGATTTTCTTAAGGTTTTATTTTTTATTTATTTTTTAAGATTTTATTATTTATTTATTTATTTGGCAGAGAGGGACCACAAGCAGTGGGAGCGGGAGAGGGAGAAGCAGGCTTCCCGCCGAGCAGGGAGCCTGATGCGGGGCTCAATCCTGGGATCATGACCTGAGCCGAAGGCAGATGCTTAAAGACGAGCCACCCAGGCACCCCTTTCTTAAGGTTTTAAATAATTAATTCATTTGTTTTAATAGCTGTAGGACTCTGCCTCATTATGTCTTTTTTAAAATTTTTAAAATTTATTTATTTGAGAGAGAGCAACAGAGAGAGAGAGAGAGAGAGCATGAGTGGGGTTGGGGGGAGGGGCAGAGGGAGAAGCAGACTCCCCCCCACCACCCCGAGCAGGGAGCCCGATGCGGGACTCCATCCCAGGACTCTGGGATCATGCCCTGAGCCAAGGGCAGACGCTTAACCATCTGAGCCACTCAGGCGCCCCTTGTTATGTCTTTATAATAGCTTTATTAAGCTGGAACTCATAGGGGCACCCAGCTGGCTCAGTCAGAAGGGCGTGCAACTCTTGGTCTCAGGATTGTGAGTTCAAGCGCCCTGTCAGGTGTAGAGATTACTAAAAAAAATAATTTAAAAAAATCTTTAAAAAAGAAAAAGGTGGAATTCACATACCATATAATTTGTCTGTTTAAAATATGTGATTCAGGGCACCTGGGTGGCTCAGTCATTAAGCGTCTGCCTTTGGCTCAGGTTATGATCCCAGGGTCCTGGGATCGAGCCCCGCATCGGGCTCCCTGCTTGGTGAGCCTGCTTCTCCCTCTCTCTCTTCCTGCCACTCCCCCTGCTTGATGCTCATCTATTTTTTTGTCTCTCTCTATTTTGCCTCTTCTAGCCATTTCCTATAAATGGAATCCTAACGATGTGGCCCTTTGTGTCTGGCCTCTTGTACTTAGCATAATGTTTTCCAGGTTCACCTTCATGTGGTGTGCACCATACGCCGCTCCTGTTTAAGGCCAAATAATACTCCATCGCCTGGATATACCACATACCGTGCATCCCTTCACCCATTAATAGACATCTGGGTTTCCACTATTTGGCTATAGTGGATAGAGCTGCCACGAACATTCGCGTACACGTTTTTGTGTGATCATGTGTTTCCATTTCTCTGGGCTGTATACTCAGGAGTGGAATTGCTGACTCACAGGTTTCATTATTTTTTATTGCAAAACCATAACACGCATATACCAAAGCGTATTTAATGACTGCGTTATGGATGTGCCGTTATGATGTTTGCATTATTGCTCTTGAACTGTGCTCCAGGTCCTGCTACTCAAAATATCGCTTGCCAGTGGGTGCCGGCCCAGGAACTGTTTGCTACGGGCCTGTAACAAGATTAGGATAGAAACTGAGAGAATTGGGAAACCTTTATAGCAATTGAAGCGGTAATTTTATGTTGGTTGAATCTAATAATAAAAAACACGGGCAAGGACTTTCATGTTTTTGGTTTTAAAAATTTTATTTTCTGCTGCATCATTTTATCAGATTTACCCAAAGCCTCGGCCCCTGACGAGCTGGAAGTCAGGATGAAAAACACGGCCGGCCCTCCCCCACAGGTCGGGTGGTGCGCCTCCTTGCTCATGTGTTTCTGGACAAATTGTTCTGAGAAGTGCAGCTGCTAGACCAAGGCCACAGGCTGAGAAGTGACAGAGCCATTTAGGATGTGGTGGTGGGAAGGGAGGAAGAGCTCCCATTTCAGGTCCTATGCACTAATGAAGATGATAAATGGTCATTCAGATGGATGGATACACAAATGTGCAGCGGACGCTTGAACAAAATGGTTTGGACTGTGCAGGGCCATTGATCTGCAGCAGAGCCCTGAAAATACATTTTCTCTTCCTTGTGATTCTCTTCATCACATTTTCTTTTCTCTCACTTTATTGTAAGAAGCCTGGCTGGCTCAGTCGATGAAGCATCCAACTCTTGATTTCGGCTCGGGTCATGATCTCGGGGTCGTGAGATCGAGCCCCACATGGGGCTCCATGCTCAGTGGGGAGTCTGCTTGGGATTCCCTCTCTCCCTCTGCCCCTCCCCCCTAAAATTAATATGATATATAATACAGTTTAACATACAAAATATGTGTTCATTGACTTTGTTATCAGTAAGGCTTCCGGTCAACAGCAGGTTATTATTCGTTAAGCTTTTGGGGAGTCAGAAGTTACACGCAGGTTTTTGAGTGCATGGGGTTTGGTACCCCTAATGCCCGTGCTGTTCAGGGCTCAATTACGTACATGTATTTCAGCCTCAAATGGTGCTCAGCCTCAAAAAGCAAGGACATTCTGACACTCGCTACCACATGGATGAACCTCCGAGGACTCTGTGTGGAGTGAAGTAAGCCAATCACAACAGGATAAAGACTGATTCCGTGTATAGGCTCACTTAGAGGAGTCAAGTTCACAGAGACAGAAAGTAGACTGGTGGCTGCCAGGGGCTGGGGTAAGGGAGGACGGGCAGGTGACTGATGGGGACAGGGTTTCAGATATGATGGTTGCACAGCCGTGTGAATGGACTTCATGCCACTGAGCTGCGCACTTAAAAATGGTTACAAGGAAAAGAGAGATGAACTCTCTCTCTACCCTGTGAGCACACAGCAAGGCTGTGGAGGGAGAGGGAGTTCTGGTCTCTTCCTCTGCCTCTGAGGGCACTAATCCCATCATGCGGATGACCTCACATAAACCTAATCACCTCCCAAAGGCCCCACCTCCAAATATTGTCACATTGGGGTTAGGGCTTGAACGCATGCATTTTGGGGGCAGGGGACACAAACATTCAATCCATAGCACCCATTCACTTGCCTGGGGCCTTGGACATATCCCTTCAGTGCCTCAAGACTCAGTTTCCGCATCTGTAAGATGGGGACAGTCACTTATATGGGGCTAACATATGACTCAAGTGAGGTGACAGGTGCAGACACCTTTGTCAGCTGTGGCTCTGGGAGCTTAGACTTGTCAGGGGTCCGCTGGAGTCTGTCCCAGGCACGCTGGGGGCCCTTTTAGCCAAGGGCACGTGGCATTCGGTGGAAGGACAGTCCTGCTGTTTCATCTCTGCAAGGCTGCTCCTAAAAAGGCCTCTTCCGTGCTCTTGTTTTTTAGATGAATGCAGCCCCAAAGTTAAGCCATCCTCAGGGGTCTTGCCCAAGACATGGCCATGGAAATTTCTCTTGAAAAACCTGATTATTTTAGGGGCGCCTGGGTGGCTCAGATGGTTAAGCATCTGCCTTCGGCTCAGGTCATGATCCCAGAGTCCTGGGATTGAGTCCCCCATCGGGCTCCCTGCTCAGCGAGGAGCCTGCTTCTCCCTCTCCCTCTGCTACTCCCTCTGTTTGTGCTCTCTCGCTCTCTCTGTCAAATAAATAAAAATCTTTAAAGAAAACCTGATTATTTTAAAAGGGATAATACTAAATCATGACCAGGTAAACAGACTCAGGAAAAAATGTGCCTGGCGTAAAGCCTCCCGGCGGCCCCGGGTCAACTTTGGATTCTGCACGGGGGTGACCTCAGGGCTCAGCTGGGGCGGGGCGGGAAACCTAAGAAGGGGGGGCGTGTCTCTGGGCAAACCCCGCCCATGTCAGCAGAGGACGGACCCCAGCCGGCCTGCACGCATGCTCACGGGGGTGCAGCGTGTGGCCACACCCTTCCAGTGGGGGCCTCCCCTGTTCTGGTTGTCAGTCTGTTTCGTCACCCCTCTGAGGGCTGCGGCAGTCCCCGGCGCGGCTGGTGCGGGAGCTCAGTCACTGTAGGTGCTGAGAAAAGCACCAGGCATCTTTGGTTCTTCATCAGCTAGAGGGAGCATCCAGGATGCTGGGGCCCGCCTGACTCAGCTTCGAAGGCTGAGGATGGGCGAGGACCAGCTTACTCTGAACATTCTGGCAATATGCAGGGCGGTGGGGCGCTCACTCACCTTGCCCCTGGAGCTTCTCATGGTTTAGCTTGGTTACTTGGTTTTGGCAACAGCACCACAATAAGTTGGAAACAGCACGGTAGGAGCTTTGAATCCCGTGCAGCCTGAAAAGCCGGTGTATCAGTTAGGCATGCATTTGGCTGCGGATAACAGAAACCCTAACTTAAACTCACAGGGATTTACTTTCCTTGCTTGCTAATTCCGGAGGTGGGCAGCCCCGGGCTGGTGTGGCTGCTCAAGGATGTTTCCGGAACCTGGCTCCTTTTATCTTTTCATCCCTCCATCCTTTGGGGCAGACTTTTAACTTCACTGAGAGGTCAGGGAGAATGGGGTCGGAACGAGTGTTGCATCAGCCCCAGGTAGACGGTACAAAGAGTGTTAGACTTACAATCAAGACACAGGAGTCCACATCCTTCCCTGGGCCACCATGCGGCAAATCGCTTCCATCTTTTGGACTTTTCCCCATCTGTCAAACGGCCAGATTGCACTGTATTATCTCAAAATCTCCTTCCTTCTGGTTCCAGGTTCCACGTCTATTGCTGGGTTACAAACTACCCCCCACATTTTGTTGCTGAAGTTGTTTATTTTGCTTATGAATCCACAACACGGGGAGGGCTTGGTGAGGACAGGTGGTCTCAGCTCCACTCGGTGTGGGCTGGGAGACTGGGATCATCTGAAGGCTCACACTGTGTCTGGCAGGGGATGGGGGCGTTCCCTGGGACCTCAGCTGGAGCTGCATCTGGATTTCTGTGTGGCCACTTGACTTCCCCACAATGTGGTCAATGGGTTCTAAGGGCGAGTTCATCAACGAGCTTTTATGGACCGTTCCTTATGTGCCTAGCACTGTGCTGGGCATAATGAGTTAAAAATCAGGCCCAAAGTCTGGCCCCATCCGTTGGGAATTTGTAGTTCTCTTGGGGAGGCAGACAACCAGGAATGCTCCCACCTAGCTGAGTCAGCCACGTCTGATTTCAGCCTGTGTTGGCGTCTACACTGGTCTCGGCATAGAGGCAGTGCTGGCCACTGTCTTGGTCAGTGACAGAAACTGATATTCATGCCGTGCATATAACCCCCTCCCACACTGATTCTGAGCTTGGCTGTGCAGATTGCTCTGGGCAATTGGACGTTAGCAAGTGTGGTCCGTGTACAGTAGGACAAGCCACTTGTATGCTGGGGCTCTTGCTGGTGGAACTCCCTTCATAGAACCCAGCCACCCAGCTAGGAAGAAGCTCAGGGTTAGAGGACCGAAGCCCAGAAGGCCACATGGAGAGAGACCGTGGAGGGGAGGCCATCACAGACATCCCAGCCACTTGAACAAGCTCTCCACAGAATCGCAGCCCCGCGAATGACCTCACCCGTCACCATGTGGAACAAAACTGCCCCTCGCAGCCCAGTCAATCTACAGAATCATGAGAAGCAATTCATTGATATTTTAGGACATTACGTTTTGGGTCGTGTTGTCATGCGGCCGAAGATGACTAATATGCCCTAAGTGGTGGCAAGATGGGCTGCCACTGACTCCGGGCTCAGGTAGACCGAGAGCACCTCTTTTGCATTAATTTTTGCAAACGTCTTAGGAGTGACCCTCATTTAACGAATGCAAGCCATTTGTTGATCTTGGAACCAATCACTGTGTCCAGTTGCGGCGGGGTGGGGGGAACACCAGGCCAGAGATGTGTGCCCATTCTTGTAGCTGGAGCAGGGGGTGGGGTTTGGTCCCGCCCAACCTGTGAACTGGGTGGGGTAGGGAAGGGGGAGAAATGATGCTATTATTGTCAGAAAGGCAGGGGTGTGGGGTGTGGGGTGGTCAGGGAAGGAGTGGAGACTCGATAGTCAGACTCAACAGATAATCCTCCACAGGGAGTAGGTTAAATCAATGAGGGCTGAGTGAATAATGGTGAATGGGCTGGGTTGAGAAAGAATTCCTTCAAGGGCTAATATTTAAGCCAGGACTTGTTGCTCGTAAGGGACAAGGGTCTTAGGAGGCAAGCGAGCCGAGGGCTAGAACAGGAGATAGAAGAAGGCCCAGAGCTGCGAATTAGCGCACTTGGGGTGAGTGACCATTGGATGTGGATGCCAGACAGGATCTGCTTTGCACTTAGAGAGAGCCAGATGTCTTAGCCGAAAGCTGGGTGTTTGCTGAGACTCCACATGTGGGTTTGGCTTTTCCGCTTGAATTTAAAATTCACTTGTATTTTTTTTTTAAAGATTTGACTTATTTCTTTGAGAGAGAGAACATGAGTGGGGGAGGGAGGGGCTGAGGGAGAGGGAGAAGCAGACTCCCCGCTGAGCAGGGAGCCCGATGTGGGACTCGATCCCAGGACCCCGGAATCATGACCTGAGCCAAAGGCAGATGCTTAACCACCTGAGCCACCCAGGCGCCCCTAAATTCACTTGTATTTTAAGAAAAGTGTCTAGGTGTTTCTGATCCATTTACACCTAAGTCCTTGGTATGTGCGTGCGCACACGCAGGTGTGCATAGCTATTTAATGTCCAAGAAATGCCGGAAACGGTTCATTTAGTCACCTGCCATTTCAGACTGTTTATCCGAGGAAGGAGAGGCTGCATTTGGCTGGGCCGAGCCACCTTTAACCATTTGTAGTGGAGGTGTGGGGAGCCCTCTGTATCCACACCACCTCGGGGAGGGGGGCTGAGCGGGGGCCCTGAGCGGCAGCTTATAGCCAGGTCCCAGGGGAGACCTCAGAGGCTGACACAGTTGTCCCAGCTCTCGGTGGAGGCAGGCACCCCCACCCCACACCACCCCAGCTGGGCACAGTCGCAAGGACAGTGTGTACCCAGGGATGTGCCTGGAGCGAGCTTGTGACCCAGCAACCATCCAGTCCAGCTGCCTCCTGGAAATAGACCCCGAGAGGAGCCATTCGCACGAGGCTGAGGTGTGTGCCCCAGGGGCCTGTCACTGCTGGCAGACGCCCAGGCACGGGAGACGAGGGGGTCGGCTGCTTCTCTCCGGACAGACAGATGGAAAAGTGGGAAAGGCCAGGGTTCCTGGTACTGGCCGTCAGGAGGCTGTGAGGGATCGGTGTTCCTGAAAACGGCGAGATCGCTTTCTCCTCGAGGATGGATGCTGTCCTGCTCCTTCCCCCCCCAGGCTGAATGAGACTGGACTCAGACCAGCCCCAGAGCCACTGGCCTTTGCCGCTGAGCACCCCCTCCCTGCATAGCTCGCCTGCCATCCCCCATCTCCAGGCCCTGCCTGTCCATACCCCTTTGGGGTGCCCCTCTGGGGAATGTCACCCCACCTTTTCCAGTTCAGCTTTTTGACCCCTTCCTGCACCCCATGCCCTCTGGAGGGGGGGTGCTTAGCTTCTGGGCCTAGCCCCCCTCTCCCTTGCCTGGCTCTGAATGGCCGAGCAATCTCTGCACTACCACGGCGCCCTGCAGACTCAGCAAACGAGGCCATCTTTCTCGACGGCAGCAGTTGGAGGATGAGTAGAGATAGGAACAGTTTCACACACTGTTCAGTGTAATAAATTGGGAGCCAAGGAGCAGCATGATGGAATCATTCCTGAACCCCCCCAAACTGCCATTTTTTGACCCTGACATCTGGGCAGCAGAGCCACGTGGCTAAGGGAACAGCAGCTCTGAGTCTGAACCCCCATTTCGGGGTTCCAGCCCTTTGAGGCCAACCGCTCCGCCTCCATATCCCCAGCCCCCAAGCTCAGGAATGGCAGGACGGCATGGCGCACTCACCCACTGGCCCCTCACTGCCCCCCAGCGGCTCCACGCCTGCACCAGCACTCCTCGGCATCCTCCTGGCCCTGCGTTCTTATGTCGGCTTCATTCGGAGGTGGGGTCTTCCCCTGGGGGCGGTGGTGACAGCCCCTGCCTGCTCCAGGCCCACAGCCTAACAGCCGTGCAGGCGCAGAAGCATCCCACAGGGGCTTTCCGCTTTCAAGGTCCTCCCACACCACCTCCTCCAGGAAGCCACCTCTGATTACTCCAGCCCTCTCTGCATTCTTCGTCCCCAGAACAACCTGAACCCTCAGGCTGTTACCATCTTCAGCTTTTCACACATTTGGGCTTTTGCCCCACGTGTACTGTGGGGCTTCTTCTATATCAGTGGAAGCTTTTCTTGTGAGTTCTGGACCTATCATCTTTCTCCCCTTTGCACGGGTTTTATTAGGCAAAGCCTCAGGGTCGTGGGGTTTGCACCACTGTTGTAGCCTGTCCTCACCCGCCGTGCAAGCTCAGCCACGTCATTCAGCCTCTTGGCGCCTGAGTCTCTTTGTCTTTGCAACGGGGAGAGGAGGACTTACCTTAAAGAATCATGTGGATTGAACAGGGGCACGTACGGAAGCTGAACATGGGGCTCACGAATAGCAGGGAAGTGAGTGAGTGAATCAGTCACTGAGTCCATCAGTCAGAGTGAATCAGTCCTACTTGGCGTGTAGGACTCTAGACAGGGAACTCTAGGAAAAAGGAAAATCCTGTTTTGTGGTCTTGGAGAGGCTTCAGCACAGACAGCAGGGCAAGAGCCAGCCATGGCCTGCCTGCCTCAGGCCGGGCGGGTCTAGAAGCTGGGCCAGAGCTGCGGAAGAATCTGGCCCCATCCGGCAGAGAAGAGGAGCCTGGCAAGGGCCAGGAGCTGGTCAGGTCAGGGCCCGGCCATGAGCAGAATGTCTGCCTGTGCTGGACAGCACTGCATCTGTCCCCTGTCCTTTGGTGACAGCACCCCCTTTCCCTGTTACAAGGCTGTGGCATAGGGTGGGCTGACCCCACTAGAATCTAGTGATAAGCACAAGATCTGGTCTGCCCCCAAAGCGGCAGATTCCAGGCTTTTCTTGGGACTTTTTTTTTTTTTTTTTTTTAATATTTATTTGAGAGAGAGCGGGAGAGCACACAAGCATGGGGGAGGGGCGGAGGCAGAGGGAAAAGCAGGCTCCCTGCTGAGCAGGGAGTTAGACACAGGGCTCCATCCCAGGTCTCAACGAATCATGCCCTGGGCTGAAGGCAGACGCTTAACCCACTGAACCACCCAGGTGCCCCTTCTTGGGACTTTTAAAATAGAGAGGGTCTCTTTCCACTGAGGCTACAAAGCTGGTAAAATGTAACCCCGGAGCAGCTGGGGCCCATAGTATGGCTAGCCCTCCTCCCTTCTGCTGCGAATGAATCCGACACAGAGAAACCAGAGCTGAGAGGTGGGGAAGTAGAGTCCTGAAGGTGATGGTGATGTCATCAGAGCACCTGGGTCTAGCTGCACTCAAATCTGCCTGGATTTGTCAGTCAAGGGAGGCAATGCATTCTCTTTGCCTTTTAAGTTAATGTGACCCGGTTCTGACCTTGGGAGATAAAAAATCCTGGCTGATAGAGCGCCGTACTGATGCTCATTGCCGTGGGTGTTTGCATTTTCGAGATCCTTCTCAGAGGTCTTAAATGAGCTGCCCTAGCCAGGACCTCGAGGTTCTCAGGACGTCACTAAGACAGTTCAGCGAGAGCCGTGTTCATGGGCCCTGTACCAGAACTTGTCCCCTCCTCAGAAAGAGCCCTGTGTCATGTTGTGGCCCCGTCTCGGGGACATCAGGATCTGGGACGTGTGTTGACCACATTGAGAAGAGCTTCCTGCCCGTTGTTCGTCGTTCAAGATCTCATTTCGTTTTTTTTTTTCTGGGTACGGTTGGTTCGGATTTCACACGCGCTGCCGGTTTGGTGATGGAAATAATCACACGCGCCGATAAAGCATGGCAGTGAATGAAAGAAAATGATACAAAGCGCCCACCCGAGCGCTTCCATGGACACAGAGGATGCACATTTCTGTCCGTGGTTAAGGAGGAACAGGGCTTTGGAGCTGCTCTTGCCCGGCCCCTTCCAGTGATACATCTTGAGCTCTGGGGCCACATGGATCGCTTGGAACGTGTCCACATCATGGAGTTTTTTCAGGTTCACTTCTGTGCCCAGATCGGAGGCTGTGCGGGAGACAGACTATAGGGCGGGGGGTGCACAGCCCCTTACTAGCACTGTCTCTGTGCTAGAGCTTAGAGCTATACTGTGACACCCCTGCTTGTTGTCTAGGGGTTCAAGGCGGACCTTCCTTCCCAGACATTGGGGGGGGGCATGCTGCAAGAAAGAGAAAGGATGCCCTTTGGTGGAAGTGACGAGCAGCGTCTCTAAGCTGCTTCTGATCCCTGGGCAGTGCCCTTGATGAGTGCTTGGTGCCTGCCTCGAGGATGATGTGTGGTGTTGGCACATGTCGGCAGACTGCCTGAGGTTGACAGGCAGCCCCCGCCCCCATCCTGCCCTCCAGCACTGCCCCCTTGCCCTCACGTATAAGCTCATCGCCTACCCTTGGGTGCATTCTCTCTCAAAAGACATGTGGACACAGCTCGTGGGCTAAGGGTGGCTGTGGGTGGCCCTGGTGTCCCTCGCTGAGCAGCTTGTGTTAGGGTCTGTGCCGTGTGCAGACCATGTCCTGGCTTCATGGGGCAGGTGGGGAGGCCTTTCCTGGTCCCGGGGGACCAGACTGTGTTGTCCTTATTAAAATAGGTTCTGACTGGAATTCATGTGAGCTGAATCCATGGGGCTTAATTTGAGAGGGGAAAAAGCCTGTTCCGCGGTTGGTTGTCTTCCAGAAGCAGTGACTTGCCTGGTTTGTGTTTCTCTTTCTCCTTTCTCCTGCCCCCAAATTACAGAAAGCAAAACATCCAGGTCATGTTTCCAAATTTCATTTCATAAACCGAAAACACATTGCAGGTCTCAAAGGGCAAAAAGACACCTTCATCTAGTTAACTTTAAATGTTTTTAAAGTTTATACAACACAAAGTCATATAGTGCTCTCCCTTTTTAGGCTGACTAGGAGAATTGTTACTTTGCTCTGACTTCCAATTTTTTTAAAAAACTCTTTTATTGTGGTAAAGTCTATTTTCTGTCGTAACCAATTTTTAAGTGTACGATTCAGCGGCATCAATTATATTTACAATGTTGTGCAACTGTTTCCAACGTTTACTCCCAAAACTTTTTCTGCAGCCAAAATAGAAACTTTGTAACCCTTTTCTCACACCCTCCAGCCCCTGGTGACCTCCAATCTACTTTGGGTCCCTATGAATTTTTTTTTTTTAAAGATTTTATTTATTTGACAGAGAGAGACACAGCGAGAGAGGGAACACAAGCAGGGGGAGTGGGAGAGGGAGAAGCAGGCTTCCCGCTGAGCAGGGAGCCCGATGTGGGGCTCGATCCCAGGACCCTGAGATCACGACCCGAGCCGAAGGCAGACGCTTAACGACTGAGCCACCCAGGCGCCCCTGGGTCCCTATGAATTTGCCTAGTCTAGGTATTTCATATCAACCAAATCTTACAATATGTGGCCTTTTGTGTCCAGCTTTTTTTTTTTTTTTTACTTAGCACGTTTGAGTATGAAACATTTTTCATGACAATAATATTCCGTTGTAGGTATATCCCACACTTTGTACATCCGTTCCACTGCTGGACATTTGAACCTCCTCATTCTTAGATTTTGGTCTTGAATAGTTGGGTGGAGTAAATTGAATCTTAATACTTCATTCCTGTCAAGTCATTTCATAATACTGCCTGGACAGTTGGATAGCATGACATGGAGCTAACGTTTATTGACTGTCTGCCATAAACCGGGTTCCGTGCTAGCCCCGTGCACACAGTATCATCTTCTTTACTCCTCACAGACATGGTATGCAGTAGGTATCATCATCCCCTTTTGCAGATGGAAACCCTGAATCTCAGAGAGCATAAGGGACTTGCTCAAGGTCACATAGCTGAGTATGGCGCTGAGCTGAGCTTTGAATTCTGGTCCACTTAATTCCCAAATCCACGTGTTCCCATTCTGTCTGTTCTCATTAATCATGGAGACAAACTGGTTCATGCTGCTTTGTCATATTTCGAGGTGTGTCTGTCACAGATGTCTTCTTACATCAACAGGGCTTTGAGCTATGGTCCAAAATGACCCAGGTTTTGTCCTTTGTTCTTAGTATATCAGGTATCAACTCTTCAGTGACGAGGGAGAGTATGGAGGAATCAGAGGGGTGCCTGCTCTTAGGGAGGTGTCGGGGAGTTTGGAAGAGGCCTATGAGTAATGAGAGATCTGTCTGCTTTGCAAATGGGGAACCAGTGACCAGCTACCTCCACTGAGCCTTCTGCTCTGGCAGCAAAGTCGGGGACTGTCCAGCCTTGTTGGTCACACATTCATTCCCTCCCTTTCCCTCTCTCCCTTCCTTCTGACCATCCATCTGTGCATCTGACATCCAGCCATCCATCTGACCATCTGACATCCATCCAGCTGTCCATGAAGCCATGTCTGCATCCATCCACTCATCCATCTGTCCATCCATCCATCTGTCCATCCATTCACCCATATGTCCATCCATCCCTCTATCCATGCATGCATGCATGCATCCATCCATCCATCATCCACTCATCCATCTATCCATCCATCTACCCACCCACTTATCCATCCATCCATCCATCCATCCATCCATCCATCCATCTGTCCATCCATTCACGCATCTGTCCATCCATCCCTCTACCCATCCATCCATCCAGACAGTGTTTGTGGTGGGCCTGGTGGCTACTACACCCTGTGCCAGGCTCTGGGATAGAGTGGTGGGCAGCACCAATGACTAGTGAGATAAATAGCCTTCAACAGAGAACGGATCCAACCAGTATAATGTGTTAAAAGTCAGGAAGCTTTATTTCAAAATCCTGATTCCTGGCTTCTCTTGGAAAATCTGGAAGACCAGGCAGCACAAACTGACAGAGTGCAGTTTGCCACAGGGCAGTGAGGCCAGACCTGTGTTGTCCTGGGCAGGACATCTGTCTCTAGCTCACCGCTGTCTGCTGCTCCCTGCTGTCTGGCACCTGGGCCGCATTGTGCGCCTGGCCCTGGGCGGCCTTAGAGTCTGTGCCCCCACCTAGAGCTGTGTTTGCAGCCGAGCACTGGCTGGCCTTACTGTCTACCCCCAGCGTGAGGCCTGGGCTTTGTTCTGACCCATTCTGCCCTGGAACTCCCAGTTTCCTCATCTGCATAGTGACTGTGGGGGATGGGGGAGGAGGGCGAAGATGATAAAGGAGCTGAAAAAGGTCTGCAGACTACAGCGTGCTGTCCCAGCGTGGGGGCTGCCCTCACCGAAAGCCTGAATCAGGAGAGAGTGAGTCCGGGCCTTGTCAGTAGTGTGGGTGAGCATTGAACACACTCTCCTTTTGGTTGAGGTGAACCGCTCAGCGGTATCCTTCCTTCATGCTGCTTGATGGTGGCCGCGTGGGGCTCTTTGTCCTCTTGGTCTAGACGGGACTCGGGGAGCAATCTGACCCTTCCTGTTGTGTTTTTGATGCTGGGTTGTTGGCACTATGCACTCCTCTCCCACCCGTCAGGGCCACAGGATTGCTTTTATCCGTTCATGCACCCCGACAGTTCTCTATTAAGCACCCATTTGCCAGGGACCATTCTAACTACTAGGCATATATGGGCTACACCTAGCCATGCACGCTGGACGCTTCGGCTGCTTCTTGGCTGTGGGGATGGATAGATAGTTGGGGGCAGGGTACGGTTGCTGAGGTTCTCCACCCACTAGAGTCTCAGTCCCAGCTGGGTCCTGGCCCAGGGTCCAGCCACAGCCCATCACAGCCTCCTTCCTTCCTGAGCTTTGACGACGGTGCATGCCCGCTGGAGCCCTGCCCAGAAGCTCCTCTGTCCACGGTAACAGACACTTTCCATGCACACAGCCCGGGACGGTTCAGCTTTGTATTTGGGAAGGCCCCCCGCGCCAGTTACTGCCGCCACACGGCACATCACACATCTGCATTCTTGTATGTAACTGTGAATTATTTAGCATCTGGACAAGTGTGAGATGCAGGGAGACCTGGCGGGCCAGGTGGGCACAGTCCCTGCCCTCATGGGGTATCTGGAGAGTCTGGGGGAGTGGTTGGGAGGGACACCCCATTCGAGCCGGAGGAGTCGGGATGCTGCCAAAGGGACGTGGCACCGAAGTTGAGGGTAAGTAGGAATTGGGAAGATAGATGAAAGTCTTCCCCGGGCTGAGAAGACAGCATGTGGACAGTGAGAGAGCACATGAGTGTTCCAGAAACTGAGAGCTGGTTCAGGATGGTTAGAAAGTAGGGTTTGTCCATGAGTGTGGTGGGGAGGAAGGGGGTCTAGGGGTTAGCGGGAGAAGGGCAGGAAGGCCAAGCACAAGCCAGGAAAGAGGGTCTGTGGACATTTAGATCATTTCGTCCTGCTACAACATGGTCAGGAGTCTGAACTTATCCTAAGAGCCAGGAAGGCAATGGGGAGTTTTCGGCCCAGGCATGTACTGAGCATGTGGGCATTCAAGTTGGATGAGGATGGATGTGAGGGGCCTGACCTCAGGCAGGGGCTGGGGGTGTGCGTTAGCAGCCTGCTCAGCAGTCTGGGGTGAGAGGAGTAGGGAGTAAATGATTCTTGAATACAGGTGTTCAGGAGCGGCATTGCTTGGGGCTTGGGTTTCATTAGCTACGGGAGGGGAGGGCGGGGAGGGCACGGGAGGTCTCTGGGGTTGCTGGGGGCCCGTGAGGAGCAGGTTGGGTGGAGTGGGGATCGGCCAGGGGGAGACTTCATGGTGGAGGTGCCCAGGATGCGGCTGGGAATTTGGTTCTGAGGCTCAGGATGGACAGCGACCGAAGCCGGGGAGGAAGTGAGATCCTGAAGACCCCACAAGAGGAAGGGGACCCTGGCTACTAGAAGGGTGCTGAAAAGGGGCCCGCAGAGGAGGCAGCAGATGGAGCAGAGTGGGGAGGAAGGCCAGCCATGGAATGGAGGCCCTGGGTGAGCCGGTTACCAGGGGCAGGTGACAGCGAATGCTCAAACTGGATTTGGACATAAAACCTGGTGCTTGTCGTTTCTGGGGGAGCTGACTGAGGAATGGGTGGGAGGTGGGGGGGAAAGGAAGAGGTGAGGTGGAGTGGGCAGCACTTGGAAGGGGCACGGGGTGCTGGGAGGTGCTCAAGAGGCAGGAGCAGCGAGTGTGCCTGACAGCTGAGCGGCGGAGCCAGACCAGAGCATGGTGTGGGGGTCCTGAAGAGGCAGGAGGAGGTGGGGAAGGACGGGAGAGTGTCAGGAGGCTGAGAGCTGCCCCCCCACCCATTGCTTCTGGTTCTTTGATGAAGGGGGAGGCAGGCTGAGAGTGAGCAGAGGCCAGTGGACCCGGAAGGCCAAGAGGAGGAAGGCATCCAGGCGTTGAGGGCCATAGGAGATTTGGGGGTCTGGCATGCCCCTTCCTTGCCACCCCTTCCCTGCTGAGGCTGGTTACACCCCCCCCACTCCCCCCAGAAACCTCCACACCAGTCGTGGACCCGTGTGGCTGCTGGGCAGACTCCTGCCCAAGGACAGGCTCACAGCAGGTGCTCGCTGGGTCCTGGTCCCGTCCCCACTAAGGTGGGCAGACAGCAGAAGGAGCCTGCGTGGGCACAGAGGCTGGGGTTGCGGGGAGCTGCTGCAGATGAGGCATGGAGAGGAGCAGAAGACGCCCAGGGCACTGTGGCTTCCAGAGGAAACGTCCCCTGTGGCAGATGTCCCCAGGAGGGCTGGCTGGGTGCTGAGCCCGGCCAGCCCTCCGCCACATCCGCAGCTCAGCTGCCTCCAAGACGCTGGGGTAGCACATGGCTCTGGGTGTCCATTAGAACAGGCAGCAGCTTTTTTCTGCGTGGAACAGTTTTTGCTTCAAAGTGAGTGATTTTATTTTCACTGGACTCTAGGGGGGAAATAACTCTAAAAATTAGAAAACCTCAGCAGAAAACACAAATGGGCCACAGTTCCTTGGCTCGGCTTTGTTCCTGAAGATATAAGCCAAGCTCTGAAAATGCTGCCTTAATTTGAATTTACTGCCAGCGTGATACACTTGTGGGCGAGAGTGACCTGTGCTCTGGGAGGAGCTGGGATTCTGACTGCGAGGTGACCAGTGCCCTGGGCTGTGGTGTTTTTCCTTCCTTACATGTCGGTTACAAATACTGATGGTCTGTGCTGGGCCACACACCTGAATTCCCAAAGCATCTTCTTCATACATTGCTGGAGGCAGTGGGCTGCTGTGTCAGTCTTCCTGCTGGGCTGTGAGGCCCAGGTCGGTTCCCGTCTGTAGCCCCAGCCCTGGCGGCCCCGGAATGTGGCAATGGATTTTGCATCAGTGGGTTGTTGGATGAACGAATGAATGCATAAAGAGGGAATAGTCTGGCTCCTCGCAGGGAACCATGAGCTTTGGGGTCTGTTTCATGCCAACTTTGGACCCTCTCAATCCAAGCCAGGCCACATGCCGCCACCAGAACCTTCCAGTGAAGCCCTGTCTTCACCCTCTCTCCTTTGCTCAGAGCCTTCAGTGGCTCCCTGTTTCTTCAGCCTCAGGTCTAAATGTCAGCCTAGTGCACCTCTGGGATCAGCAGCACCAGCCAGGATGGCCTCCTCCCTGCTATCCAAACACAGGTGCTCGTTCTGCCTCTGAGGCTTGATCCCTGGGTCCTTGAACCCAGAGCACCCTGGCTCACGCAGCACAGGATTAAGGGTGGGTTGAGATCGCCTGGCTTCCGAACGTAAAATGGTGTGGCTGCTATGGAACATGGTATGAATTACCATGTGATCCAGCTACTCCATTTCTAGGTCCATATCCAAAAGGGTGAAAAAAAGGAAGGTCTGGAAGAAATATTTGTATACCCGTGTTCTTCACAGTGTTACTCACAGTAGCCCAAATGTGCAAGCAACCCAAGTGTCCAATCAGTGGATGAATGGATCAACAAAATGCGGTCTATCCACACAAGGGCATGGAGTCAGCCTTAAAAAGGAAGGACATTCTGGGACACCTGCGGGGCTCAGTCGGTTGAGCGTCTGACTCTTGGTTTTGGCTCAGGTCATGATCTCAGGGTTGTGAGACTGAGCCCCATGTCAGGCTTCACGCTGGGCATGGAGCCTGCTTTCGATTCTCTCTCTCCCTCTCTCTCCTTCTCTCTCTTGCCCCTCTCTCTCCTCCCCTCACATGCTCACACATATGTGTGTGCTATTTTTTTTAAGATTTTTCATTTATTTGACACAGAGAGAGAGAGAGAGAGAGAGAGAGCGAGCACAAGCAGGGAGAACGGCAGACAGGGGAGAAGCAGGCTTCCCACTGAGCTGGGAGCCCGATGTGGGAGTCGATCCCAAGACCCTGGGATCATGACCGGAGCCGAAGGCAGACACTTAACCGACTGAGCCACCCAGGCGCCCTCTCTCTCTCTCTCTTAAAAGGGGCACTTGGATGGAGTGCCACTTGGATGGAGTGCCCCAACTCTAGATGGTAAATTTTATGCCACGTATACATTACCGCAATTAAAAAAGTGGAGGATGTTTGGAAAAGGTAAAAAGGTAAGTCAGAGAGAAGCCATGAGAAGGACTCCACTGCTGACTTTGACGATCGAGGGAGGGGGCCATGAGCCAAGGAGCGCAGTGGCTTCTAGAGGCTGGGATCTGCCCTCACTTTACCGCCGGCATTTAAAGGGGGACCTCAGTGTGATGACAGGAGCTGAATTCTGCCGACACCCTCTATGAGGGGGCAGCAGATTCTCCTCCAGAGTCTCCAGAAAGGCACACGACCTGGCCACACCTTGATTTTAGTCTGACGGGACACATACTGGTCTTCTGACTCACAGAACACTTAGGATAATTACTTTGTGTGGTTTCAAGTCATTAAAAAAAAGAAAAAAGGGACTGAATCCCAGCTCTCTCCCTTTCCAGCTGGGTGGCCTTGGACAAGTTTCTTAAGCTCCTTGCTTCACTTTCTTCAGCGGTCAGTTGGGTGTCTACACACCTCGCGGATCCTGGTGAGGTTTCAATGAGTTCGTAGCCGGTGTTCCGTGCGGCGCCTGGCATCACCAGGAGTCCCCACATGGCTCCTTACTGTTCTTGCCACTGCCATCCCCGCGAGCATCCTCCCTTGGGGATCTCTTGCGTGCTGCCACCCTCTGGGGGCCCCACACCCCCATCACACCCTCTGGAACACGCAGGTCCTCCCCAGCTGGGGCTCCTGGAGCCCAGTGTCCTCCTCCTTCATCCACTCATCTTCTGGACCTTTCCATTGATCCCTTTTCCGTGGCACTCTGTGTACATAGCTATCTCTTCCCCACTGGGCAGGAGCCGTGTTAATTCACTGCAGACACCTGCCACGGCGTGGATACCCAGGAAGTACCCGGCCAAGAAAGTCCATGAATGATACTCTCTTTCTCAGACTGGATATCATATATATGGTATCATATATATATATGTGTCATATATATATCATATATATATCCATATATCTCTACATTTTAGATATACAGACAGATTCTTTCCTCTCAAAACACAATCACATGGTAAATATTCCGGCTTAAAATAGCTCAGTTGTCCACGACCATTCCTTCACGTGATTAACTACATAAGAGTCCACTGCAGGTGTGTGTGCCAAAATTTAAACAGTCTCCTACTATTGGACACTTAGGCTGTTTCCAGCTTTCTGCTTATATTATTTATAAGCATTGAGCAGCCCTGCACACACACATTTTCTCTTCCACTTAATTTTCTTTTGACAGATTCCCGGAAGTGGATTTGCTGGGTCAAATGGTATGCACATTTTTTTTTTTTTAAGTAGGCTCCATGCCCAGTGTGGAGCCCAACACGGGACTTGAACTCATGATCCTGAGATCCTGACCTGAGCTAAGATTGTGACCTGAGCTGAGATCAAGAGTCCGATACTCAACAGACTGAGCCAGCCAGGCGCCCCCCCTCCACCTGCTATATGCACATTTGTAAAGCTTCAGTTACACGCTGTATTTCCAAATTGCCTGCTCCAAAGGTTGTATCAATAGAGACTCCCACTGGGAATGTATAAGAGTGTCCATTCTCATTCTAGCAGTGAGTGGTATCAATTAAAATTTTTGTAAAAATTTTTAAAGATTTTATTTATTTATTTGACAGAGAGAGACACAGAGAGAGAGAGGGAACACAAGCAGGGGGGAGAGGGAGAGGGAGAAGCAGGCTTCCCGTGGAGCAGGGAGCCTGATGTGGGGCTCGATCCCAGGACCCTGGGATCATGACCTGAGCCGAAGGCAGATGCTAAACGGCTGAGCCACCCAGGCGCCCCTGTAATTTTTAACTTAGAACATTGGTAGGATATAACTGAGATCTGAGAAGAGAACATGTATGAATCATTGCCATGTTTGAGGAATGTTCAACGTGACCATGGGATTTAATTTCTTCCTCTGAGGAAAGCAGCAGTATCCCCATTTGGTAGATGGAGGAGGCTCAGGAACTGGTCAAGGGTCATGGAAGGCGGGGGTCACTGCAGATCAGGGGACCCATGGGTCACCAGTGAGGGTGACTGGGCCCCCCTCACTGCTCCTACAACCACAGGAGGGAGGTGAACTGGGGCTCCCTATGAGCAAAGTGCAAAAGATAGGGTTGGTATGTGGGCTAAACACACTCTTTAATGACCTCCATCCCACACTGGCAATCTGCAAATAAAGCCTTATTTTAGTGGGGGTTGGGGATGAATGAATGACAGCTTGCAGCTACAGATTATAAATGAATGTCTTCTCATTCAAGATGGTGCTTTCCAGCCTTGGGGCCTCCTTTGCTGCCGAGAACTTCTTGGCGCCAAGACCTTAGTTATTAATTCAAATGTCACATAACTGTCGGGTCCCACGTAACAGCATTATGGGGGAACCTACTAAGAAAATGGGCTTAGATCTCTTCCTAAGTGCACCGTCCCAGGGTGATCTCCTAATCTACTTTTAGTGTCACTTAAAAGTTTTCTTTGTAATCGAATGAAAAGCTGGCAAAGTGAAAAATTGGGGGAAAAATGAGTACAGGAAATTAAACCCAATTTTACCATTTTAAGAGTGATTTCTAGTTTTTTGTTCCTTTTCAGTTCTTGTTTACGTATATTAGTTATAATCAGGAGCATATGTTATTTTGTGCCTTTATTTTCTTACCTAATATTGAATACGCATTTTTTCTATGTTTGAATACAGCCGTCTTAATTATTTCAAATGGCTCCATGGTCATCCATCAAATGGATGTGCCCTAGTTAATTGTTTGGCGTTTAGATTATGTCCACATTTTCGCAGTTATATATTTTGACTCTTCATACAAATAAACCCTATTTTTGCTTAAGATGAAGTGTAAAGTCCCAGGAGTGGACCTTCTGGAAACCTCTGTTTGTTTCATACTGCATGTTGCCATTGTGTTTTGTGACAGACCTGTGTTTCAGCACGGTCTCCCCAGCACTGGGTATCGTCATGCAAAAGAAAAAGCAGTTTCCTTTTTACTATCTCCGGGAATAGAAAATATGGATTTACTTATGCTCTTTTGAAATATTGATCATAACATTTTCTCGTAAGTAGGGACTTGAAAGGCGTGCTTAGAACATGCTCGCAGTGTAAATGATCGTGTGTTTGAGTATCTCTTGTGTGTGGTGAACCAACTAGTGAGCCCTAAAGGCACATGGTAAGTCATGGTCTCTGTCCCCTGAGAGCTTTCCAGGAGCTGTCTGCAACCTCAGGATCCTAGAAGATGTAGAAAGTTTCAGAAGAAGACATGATACAAGGTTTACCCAGTGGCTCAAGAAAAGAACAGGCACACTGTCACAAAGCACATAATTAATCATCCAAGGAATGGTCCAGAGAGTGGCTGTTTAAAGCGTGTTGAGAATGACTTCAGCTTTGGGGTGGTCAGAGAAAGCTTTAGGTGTGGGGAGGGATGGTGCTACGCCTTTAGTGATGGTCAGCATTCCGTGGCCAGATGGAAAGGTCAGAGCATTTCAGCAGGGGTGTGGAGGTGGGAGAGCCTAATACAGATAAGGCCAGAGCTGGAAGCAGCCTTGGAGGTCACTCAGAGCCCTGCTTCTCAAACTTCAATGTGCCAAACATGGCTGGGGGTCTTGTTCAAATGTAGGTTCTCATCCAGGATGTCTGGTGCGGGGCCTGGGATGCTGCATTTTGAACAAGCTCCCAGAAATTGCTGTGACTCATCCATGGGGTAACAGGGATCTAGACGAATCCTCTCGTTTTAAAGTTGGGGAAATTGGAGGTGCCAGGGTGGCTCAGTTGTTAGGCATCTGCCTTTGGCTCGGGTCATGATCCCAGAGTCCTGGGATCGAGCCCTGCATCGGGCTCCCTGCTCGGCAGGAAGCCTGCTTCTTCCTCTCCCACTCCCCCTGCTTGTGTCCCCTCTCCCACAGTCTCTCTCTGTGTCAAATAAATAAATTTTAAAAAATAAATAAAGTTGGGGAAACTGAGTCCCAGCTCGGGAAAGGGTCTTGGTCCAACATTATGGAGCTTGGCAGCAGCTGCATGAAGATTACAAACAGTTTGAGCCACAGCTGATGACTCACTTAGGAGATATTAGGATATGAAGTTGGAACCGTTGGAGAAAAAGTAAAGAAATTATTTATGGCATGTATTCTCAATGCCAGGCACTTGATCTACTTTATCTCACTTACACCTCATGACACCCCTGCATAAGAAGGAACTTGCTTTTTATTTTCCCGAAGGAAAACTGAGCCTCTGACAGCCAAAGCAGCTTGCCTAAGGTCGAATTAGTATTCCCTTTGAGGCCATTCCAGCCCCATGCTCATGCTCTTTCACCATGTCACCCCCACTACCTTCAGTGTCATCTAAAATGTCAAAATATTTGCCCCCAGGCACTCTGGCTTTGTTTAACTTTTGTTCCACTTCGGCATCTGAAATGTATTTTAAAAGGCTCCAAGTAACTTCCACTTATGGAAGGGCGGAGGAGAAGTATTTTTCCCTGTTCTCCTGCTACGAACGACTAAAAGCCATGGACATTATGTCTAATACAAACATAAGAAGGCTGAGAAGGTAGAGAGAAGAAGGCAGGCCCCCTAGGGACCTCAGGACACAAGGAATGACATCGTGGTGAGTTCTCAACAAAAGCCTGCTCCCAGTAGCCAGAGGACCCGGAAAGGGGGAGCCTAGCAAGACAGAAAAGTTTCGATGATAACTGCTTAACTCCTGCCAAAGAACTCTCCCCCTGCCTCCACCTTTGCCATGGTTTCAGTGGAGCTCCCTGAAAAGCGGCCCCTCCTAGCCAGGGTGGGGTCAGTGGAAGCGTGGTGGTTGGGGGGGGGGGTGGAACTCCTGCTCCCACCTAGAAGTATCTTCCTTCAGGGGACAACAAAGGCCAAGTGGGGAACCTACCCATCTACCCCCCACCTGGCAGTAATGAGGTGGTACCTCCCTTCTCCTGCCAGCGTGGTAGAAGGGGAGCCAGCTATAAAATGGAAGATCTAATTAAATAAGATCTAGAGTCTAATAATATAATATTCAAAATATATGGGTTTTTATATGGTGGCTAAGTGACTTTAAATAAAAAGATATGTGGGGTTTTTATTGACAACCACTCATCATAACAAGAACCAGGAAAATTACAACCTGAATGAGGAAAGACAGTGCCCAACACCAAGACGGCAGAGATGTTAGAATGATCTGGAATGAATATTAAAGCAGCTATCATAAAACTGCTTCAGTGGGCAATTACGAACACATTGGAAACAAATGAAAAAGGAGAGTCTTGACAAAGGAAGAGAAGAGATCAAAACAAAATGAGGGGCGCCTGGGTGGCTCAGTTGGTTAAGCGACTGCCTTCGGCTCAGGTCATGATCCTGGAGGCCCGGGATCGAGTCCCACATCGAGCTCCCTGCTCAGCGGGGAGTCTGCTTCTCCCTCTGACCCTCTTCCCTCTCGTGCTCTCTATCTCTCATTCTCTCTCTCTCAAATAAATTAAAAAAATCTTAAAAAAATGAGGATTTTAGAACTGAAGAACACAAAACCAAAAATGAAAAACTCAGTAGATGGTATCAACAGCAGGATAAGGATAGTAGAATAAAGAATCAGTGAACTAGAAGATAGAATAATAAAAATTACACAGTTGAAACAACAAAGAAAAAATAGAAAGAAAAAGAAAGAGCAGAGACTCAGGGACCTGTGGGACTATCACAAAAGATCTAACATCCATGTTACTGGAGTCCCAGAAAGAGAGGAGAAAGCGGGCAGGTCAGGAAGTACTTGAAGAAATAATGGCAGAAAACCTTCCAAATTTGACAAAAGACATAAACCTACAGTTTCAAGAAGTGGAGTGAATCCCAATAGGATGAACTGGAAGAAATCCATACCAAGGCACAAGTCAAAATTCTGAAATCTCATGACAAAGAAACAATCTTGAAAGCAACCAGGGAGACACAGTGCCTTACCTATAGGAAGAAAACAATTTGAAGTTTATTTATTTTTAGTAATCTCCACACCCAGCATGGGCTCGAACTCATGATCCTGAGATCAAGAGTCGCATGGTCTTCCAACTGAGCCAACCATGTACCCCATAGAAGAAAACAATTTGAATGAGAGTAGATATCTCGTCAGAAATCATGGAGCTAGAACGAAGGGGACATTACAGTTTTCAAGTGCTTAAAGCACTGTTAACCCAGAATCCTATACTGAAAATAACCTTCAGGAATGAAAGGGAAATCAAGACATTTTCAGATGAAGGAAAACGAATAGAATTTGTTGCCACCAGACTTATACTAAATGTATTGCTAAAGGAAATCCTCTAAAGAAAAGAAATAATAAAAGAAGGAATCTTGGAACATCAGGAAAGAGGAAAGATCAATGGAACAAATTTTAAAAATGGGTAAATATGATACATTTTCCTTCTCTCTAATTTTCCAAATTCAATAGCTGAAGCAAAAATTTTAACACTGTCTGATGCGGTTCTACAAATGTATGTAGAGGAAATAGTTAAGACAATTACATGATAAGTGGGAGGAGGGTAAAGGGACTTAAAGGGAGGGAAGTTTTCTACACTTTGTAAAATGACACCACCAGTAGACTGTGATGTTATGTGTATATAATGTAATACCTAGAGCAACCACTGAAAAGGCTATGCAAAGAGAAACACTCAAAAACACTAGAGATATACCAAAATGGAATTGTAAAAAGATGTTCACATAACCCAAAGGAAGGCAGGAAAATAGAAAAAGAAAAAAATTGGACAGAATTAAAATGAAAATGACACACTTAAGCCCTAATGTATTAATAATTACATTAAATGTAAATGGTCTAAATATGCCAATTAAAAGAGATGATCAGAGCGAATTATAAAAACAGGACCCAACTATAAGCTGTTTGGAAAACCTCACTTCAAATATAAGAATATAGGTAGGCTGAAAGTAAAAGGATGGAGAAAGATATATCATGCAAACACTGATCAAAGAAAGCAGGAGTGGCTATATTAATTTCAAATTAAGTAGACTTCAGAGCAAAACATTACTGTGGACAGACAGGGATATTATATAATGATAAAAGGGTCTATCCAGCAAGAAGAGATAAAAAAAATCCTAATGTGTATGCTCCAAACAAAAGACCTGCAAAAAAATGTGAAGCAACAATGGAAAAATCTGAAAAGTGAACCAGACGAATTCGCAATTACTGCTGTAAAGGGAAAAAGGTGCTGGAGCAGTTCTGTATCTTGATTGAAGCAGTGGTTATGCTGATCTACACCTGTGATAAAATGGCACAGAAGTACACACACGCACAGTGCACTGGTGTCAACTTTTTGGTTTTGAGATTGCACTATAGTTAAGATGAAACCCGGGGGAAAACTGGGCAAAGGGTGCTAGAGACTTCTCTGTACTATTTGTAACCTCCTGTGAATCTCTAATTAGTTCAAAGTAAAAAGTTAAAAAAAAAAAAAAAAGCCTCCAAGTAGCAAAGTCCAGTTTCTCAATCTCACCTCCACCCCCCTTCCTCTGCTACCACCCCCACCAGCTCCAAGCCAGACATACACAGCCTGGCCCTTTGCTTTGCTCAGCACAAGCTGTTATATGGTGTATTTCAATTTGGGCACCCAATGGAAGTTCATTGGTTGATTCAGTGTGGAAAAGTGGCATTGAGCAAAAACATGGGGGCATGAAAGGTAGGACTTCTAGGGCAAAAGAGGCTTCAGAAACCAAAGATACAGGGTGACAGCTGAGACCTGTGAGGGACATGGAGGCCCCGGAGTAAAACGCAGATGCTAGTTAAGGCCCACACTTAGCAATGGAGAGCATGCCTGTGAGGACATCTTGCAGATTGTGAAGGTCCTCAGTAATGTTAGCTGTGAACTTGATGATGGGGGAAAACAGGGTCTCCAACCTGCACCCAGGAAGGCTGAGTCTCTGACATGACCGTCAACTTATTTGCATGCTCCTATCAATTCTGACATCACCTGGCTAATGATTAGCCAGGTGAGAACGCCCTGCTCTTCCCCAGAATCTGGAACTCAGTCTTCCAGTTGAGAAGGTAGGTTTGTTCAGGTGATGGATGGGTGTCAGCCTGCAGGTGTTGCTTTAGTTAACGCTATAAAAGAGCTGACTGCTACGTTTCCTCTGGACTTTCCCACATGCTTTTTTCTCTGCTGGAAAGTCTTTCCTTATCCCCCTAGTTACTAAGCTTTGGACCTGAGGATTCCTCTGTCTTTGCCAACCTTGATGTACATGAGAACCTAATTTAAGCTGGCTTAGTCAGAAAAGGGATTTTTTTTTCAGCTCACCTGACTGAAATCCCCAGTATCCAAGCGACCGTGTCGGGAGTAGGTCCTCCTCCATCTCTGAGTTCAGATTTCTCCATGCTCTCCCTTGCCATGTGTTGGCCTCTGGCAGCTGCAGGTTTACATCCAACCAGATCAACACCCTTGTGGAAAATGAGTCTCTTTTCTAGTACACCCTAGTGAGCGCCAGGGCTGACTCTCATTGGTTTCACTGGGTCATGTGCCTATCCTTGAGCCAATCATTGAGTCCCTGAGAGGCCACACCTGTGTCATGTGCACATCCTGAGCGTGGGGCGTTGGTGCAGCTCCATTGGTTGAGAATGGAAAACTGGGGAGTGGTTTACACAAGAAGAAGGGTCAGCAGGGGCGCCTGGGTAGCTCAGGCATTTAGTATCTGCCTTCTGCTCAGGTCATGATCCCGGTGTGCTGGGATCGAGCTCCGCACTGGGCTCCCTGCTCAGCAGGGAAGCCTGCTTCTCCCTCTCCCACTCCCCCTGCTTGTGTTCCCTCTCTTGCTGTCTCTCTCTCTGTCAAAAAATAAATAATAAAAATCTTAAAAAAAGAAGAAGAAGAAGAAGAGGAAGAAGAAGGAAGAAGAGGAAAAAGAAGAAGACGAAGAAGGAAGAAGAAGAAGAAGGAAGAAGAAGGGTCAGCAGGGTGGGCAAATCAAGTGCTGCCTCCTGCACCTCCCCTAATCCCCAGGCAGGGTGGGTGAGCCGCCACTTTGTGCTCCACCTGCCTGTGTTCCTATACCTCTGGTAGCACTCAGCACCCTATTCGGCAACTAAAATTTTACATCTCTCTCCCTACTTCTAGATAGTGAGCTTTGGGAAGTACTAGGCAATAAACAATTAAAACAAAATGGAAAACAAAAAGCAACAGCACACATTTGATTCTACTGTGTTCTTTTAACTGTGTAACTTTTAAACATGCTATTTTTAAAAACACGGTAACTCGTTTGGAACTGTGAACTAGATACTCTTCTTATCCCCATTTTACAGATAAGGAGGCTGGGGTTTGGAATGTTAAGTGACCAGCCAAAGGTTTCATGATGAAAAATGAAGATCCAACTTGGAGTCTCTCAAAAGAATGAAAGGAGACATGAGCAAGGCTGTATTTTGCAGCACTGTTAGCAAAGCCAGCGGTGGAGGATCTCCCAAGGATCCATCCAGAGGGGAATGGCACATTTGCACAGTAGTGTAGGGTGGAGCTGTAAGAGGGAACTGGGGAGGTCTTTTTTTTTTAAATTTAAAGATTTTATTTATTTGAGAGAGAGCACAAGCAGGGTGAGGGGTGGGGGAGGAGAAAGAGAGGGAGAAGCTGAGCAGGGAGCCTGGTGCAGGGCTAGGTCTCAGGACCCTGGGATCATGACCTGATCCGAAGGCAGATGCTTAATGGACTGTGAGCCACCCAGGTGCCCCATGGGGAGGTCTTTATATCCCTGAAGTACTGTTGGGATATACTGCAAACTGAGGAAGACCAAGTACAGAACCATGTATGGTACGCTGCCTTCTATATTAGAGAAGGGGGCGGGGATAGGAATATATACATATCTGCTTATATTTCAAAAAAGAAGCAATAGAAGAATAAACCACAGGTTTACAAGCCAAACAATGTACCTTGCTTCCTAAGTTGGCTTTGGACCCATGTAAACATTTTCCATAACTAAAAACGAAAATTAAACCAAAAGAATAAAAGCTGCCTCATGACATTGAAAACAAACAGAAACAAACAGTCCTGTAATTGATGGCATAATCTCACGGAGAATTGTTTCAAGGGACTTTGAAACAATTTGCCCATTTCACGTGGGACCAAGACGAGAAGAACCACAAATAGAACCTAAACTGCCCTCAGCAGTCATTGTTGGTAATCAAAGTGGTATTGTTTTGGAACTATTATATATACAAAGATACACATTTAACCATGAATAATTATATTCATGTCTTTGGGAACCAGGGTTTTCATTGTAAGGGAAGGGGTGCAGATATAAAATCCTGAAATTAAGTGAATCTTGTCACGGTGAATGAGAATTGAAAACAGTAGCAGAAATTACCCGCTTTATTCCACAAGCCATGACATTAATGTTATGAGGAGCAACCTCAGCCCCGCACTGCGTCTCCCGCCTCGGGTCAGACCCTCCTTCCAACCGCCCACGGAGCCTCCGTTTCCCCCCTGGCCTGTGCGGTCCTCTTTGCGCGCCACAGTCTAGGTGGACGTTCTTTGGCTGGATGGGGCGAAGACGTATTTCCAAAGTCTGTCTGGAGGATGTGCCCCTGGGCCCCCTGGTTTTCCTGATCAAGGCCCCCCCAGGCGCAGGCACCACCCGCTGGGCATGTATGGGACACCCAGGAAGCCTGAAGCCTCCAACAACTGTCAGTCATTCGATCAGGCTGGAAAACTGTCCTTGTTGAGGCCCGGAAACCCCCTCAGGCTGAGCGCCGACCGCCAGGACAGGCATCGGCTCTGGGGAGTGACATGGTCATTCTGTCCTGGTCCAGAAACAGGCCTTTGCTGGATTTTTTTTTTTTCTTTTTTTTCCCCTAAATCTCTCTTTGTTTATTTGTTCAACCCAGCTTCTCAAATCGTTCAGCAGACCTGGCCTCCCATGTGCTTCCCAGGCTCTGGGTGGGCCTGTCCCGTCAGAGGCCCCATTCAGGGTCTGAAGCCATGGACTTGAGGGACCATCTTCGCTGGGGCATTTGTGAGACTCTGCGTAGGGTCACAGCCTGCTAGGCTTGCTGGCCCCTCATGCCCTTCTGGGGGGGGTGGTGGGCAGAAAATGAATACACTTAGCAAGGAGGTCACCCAGTGGTGGTCATCCCATGTTTGTGGGGCCTGCCTCTTGTTTTAAAAAGCTTGGAACAAAGATATGTAAATCCACAGCCCTCAGATTTCTAATTTCCCTTGAAAAGTCGGAACATCCACTAACCCCCAGGCCATTCCTGCTTGGCCATACTTGGCTGGGGCAGAGTCACGACTGCCCGTGTTTTGGCCACAGATCCTACAACCAACTCGTGTTGCGTTGTGCATGTTGAGGCATGTGTATAATATGTATAATACAGACAAGGTGCCTCACCCCCACGGATGCATTTGCTTCACTCAGTGGGGGACCGGCCTGGCCCCAGGGGGCATTTGAGTTTACAATCTTTGCTCCAGGATCAGGTCTATAGCTCCTCCTGACCCCGCATCCACTCCCAGTCCGCTTGCCCGTCGTCAGCTCTCACCACCCCCCACTGAGATTCCAGCCTTTTGTCTGTGCCCTCCACCCTTGACCTTGCACCTTGCTCTCCACCTGGGAGGTGGCCCTTCTTCCACTATGGACCCCGCCAGCCCCACCCAGTGCCTTTCACTATCCTCCCCAGCACCTGTGCTCCGCCTGCCCCCCGGCGGGCAGTATAGTGGTGCCCAGGCCATTTCTCCTGACCCATCCCACTGCCCCATTGTCCACGGTCCCAGATCCAGCAGTTGACCCTTTCATCAAGGGAAAGTAGATTAAAAAAAAAAAGATCATTTGAAAACTCCAGAGCAGTAAACTGACCTCTCTGTCCGACTCAGCAGGTTTTTTTATACTCTCACTCCTTGCCCCAACTCAAAAGTATCCGATGGGGGAAATGGTATGGGAAATTGTGGAATATACAGAACAGAAAACATGTGGATCATTTCATCGTTCCAGTGAAAAGATTCTAGGAGTTGAGTATACATTCAGAGCTCTAACTGGTATCAGCCTGAAATGTCCTTCCTGAGATGAGATCTTTTTCTTTCACACCTTTTCATATATGGTACTTGATACCATGCAAATGTCAACGGTTGAGTTATAAAGCATAATAATATAATGAACACCCAAGGACCTGTTTCCCAAATCCAGAGCCCGAAGACAAATGAAAGCTTGCTGCAGTTCTCTCCTGACTTAGCCCATTCTTCTGCCCACCCCGCCTTGGCTGCTTGTTACCCTGAATTTATCATTCCCCTTTGCCCTCTTCCTTTGAACTCTTTACTTCGAAATAATTTCAAATTTACAGAAAATTTGTGAAAGTAAGAAGAATACAAAGACCCAGGCACCCCATCCCTCCCACCCCCCACCACTTCAGCAACCCTCAGTTTGTTTCCTGAGATTAAGAACTCATGAAGGGGCAGAAATCGGAGGGGAAATGAACCATGAGAGACGATGGACTCTGAAAAACAAACTGGGGGTTCTGGAGGGGAGGGGGGTGGGGGGATGGGTTAGCCTGGTGATGGGTATTAAAGAGGGCACGTTCTATGTGGAGCACTGGGTGTTATATGCAAATAATGAATCATGGAACACTACATCAAAAACTAATGGTGTAATGTATGGTGATTAACATAACATAATAAAAAAAATAGCTAAAAAAAAAGAAAAGAAGAATACAAAGAACGCCCATATAGACTTTACCTTGATTCACTTACTGTTAACATTTTACCCCATTGTCTTTACCATATGATCTCATTCCCTCTGCCCCTTCCTACACACACACACACACACGCACAGTATTTTTGGAACCATTTGAGGCTGTCATGTCTCCCCTAAATACTTGAGTGTGTATTTATTTCCTAACGATAGGAATATCCTCTCACTCAAACCACATTACAATTGTTAACTTTATTTATATATTTTTAAAGATTTTATTTATTTGACAGAAACAGGGAGAGAGAGAGAGAGAGAGAGCACAAGCAGGGGGCGGGGCAGAGGGAGAGGGAGAAGCAGACTCCCCGCTGAGCAGGGAGCACAATGTGGGGCTGGATCCCAGGACCCTGTGATCATGACCTGAGCCGAAGGCAGCCGCTTAACCGACTGGGCCACGCAGGCACCCCTACAATTTTTAATTTTAATAAATTGACTGAATACTGCCCTTTATAGCATTTTTCCCCCCTCCAGTACTGGGTCCAGCTGTATGTCTCCTTAGCATCATTTAATCTGGAACATTTCCACAGACTTTGTATTTCATACCATTGACATTTTGGAAAAATTTCTCTCCCTCCTTCCTCCCCTTTAAAAAAAAAAAATAGAACGCTCCTTGTTTTGAGTTGGAGTGGTTGTTTCCTGGGTCTGAATGTGCCCTTCTGTGACTTAACGTTGTATTTTTAAGCCTCAGCCATGGTGCTGCACCTAGAGCCCTAACTCCTTTGTCATCCGTCCTGAATCCCGCCCCGGGGTGTGCATGCACTACCATTTATTTGCACGTCGAGGGACAGTAATAGGTGTTTCTAGTATTTTGTTCCTGTGCGCAGTGCTGCTGGAAACACCGTCCCTGTGCATGTCTGTTGTTGCGCATGCGCGAGTTTCTTTGGGGTCGCGGGGTGTATCCAGCGGAGGCATCGCTGGACCATCAACCCTGTGAATGTTTGGCTTTTCAAGATCGTCCCAAATTGTTTTCCAAAGCGGGTATGTCCTCTTATCCTCCATGAACAATGAGTAAGAGCTCCTGTGCACTTTGGTTTCTTCAGGCACCTAGTGTAAAAATAGTGTACAATAGATAAATTATTGTCTTGTGATGTTTTTCATGAGCCTTTCTCTGATGACTGATGGCGATGAGCATCTTTTCGTGTTTTTTGAGCATATGTGTGCCATTTCTTGTGAAATAATAGTAGTAGTAGTGGTAATCATTAGAATACCACCTCTTGTTTACAACTTACTATGTGTGAGAAACTGTTTTAAGCAACGCACAGCATTTAATCCTAAAAACAACCTAATGAGATAGGTGCTTCTATTACCCTCTTTTTTATTAATGGATATTGCCCATTTTCCTATCAGATTATTTGTCTTTTTCTTCCAACATTTCCTGAGTCCTTCACAGGTTCTGGTTCTTTAGCTGGTTTTCTTGACATTGCCCTGGCAGGGAAAGGGGAGAGTGCCCAGTGAGGGTGGAAGTCCGGGTCCCCCACCGTGCCTCTGACGACACCTGAGGGGTCTCCGTGTGACTGCTGGGGGGGCGGGGTAGGAGTTCTGGCAGCCTGTTTGGTCTCCAGTGATACCCCAAGTGGTGCTTCATTACTGACCTGCTGGGGTGAAAGTCCTGGCCCCCTACTTGGCCCTCTCTGAAACCCAGCAGAGGTATTAGGATGCCCCCTTGTACATGGCCTCATGTACACGTCCTTGATGGCAGGGGTGAGAGAAGAGTCACGGTTTTCTCTGCAGTGTTTGGCTGGAGTAGAGAAACTATGGTCTCACCATGCCAGGATGCCCCTTTCCAGATCCTTCGGCTAGAGAGAGTCAGCTTTGATTGGGGTGGTTTTGTTGGTGCCGAGTGGCATTTGCAGGTTGCTGGCTTCTTCAGCTCCAAGTCTGGGGTGGATGAGGCAAAAAAAACCCAAAAACAAAAACAAAAAAACCCCGGACTTGGCTCTATGCTGTTCCATTCCTTGGGTCTTGAAGTACCAAGGTGGTCCGCCTTCTTCTCTCCACCATAAGTGTGTTCTTATGTTTCACATAGACTTGTTTTTTATATAATACCCACGGTTTTTCATTGTGTTTAGTGGAAGAAATAGGAAAAAGTATGTCTACCCCATCTTCCGGGAAGGAGAACCCTTGCTGACTTGTAAGAGTTCTTTCTGTCTTGTGAATACTAATCCTTACTCAAGGAGTAGTGGCTTTTAAAAGAATTTCTTGATAGTGCTTTGGAATCCGTTTCATCGGATGTTCTTGATTTTGATGTAGTTTGCATTTACCAGTCTTTCCTTTTTCTTTTTAGAGTTAGTGGTTTTTATTTCTTGTTGAAGAAATAATTCCTTATCCAAAACTTAGAAAGATAGGGGCGCCTGGGTGGCCCAGGCAGTTAAGCGTCTGACTCTTGATTTCAGCTCAGGTCACGATCTCAGGGAAGTGAGATCGAGCCCCACATCAGGCTCCGCATTGGGCATGGAGCCTGCTTCAGATTCTTTCTCTCCCTCTTCCCCTACCCCTCCTCCTGTGCTTGTGTGTGCACGCGTTCTCTCTTAAAAAAAAAAAAAAAAAACCAAACCCAAAATGTAGAAAGATAATTTCTTCTAAAATTTTTAATGCTTTTGCTTCTCATGTTTAAATTCTTAATCCCCACCTGGAACTGATTTTGGGTTATGTTATGGGGCAGGGGTCCAATTTCATATTTTCAAAAGCCTCATTGAAGTGTAAATTAACATACAATAAAGAAGACATATTTAAAATGTACAATTTAATAGATGTTGACATATGTATGTATAAACCGTCACCACAATAAGGAAAATGAACATATCCATCACCCCAAAAGTTTCCTCCTGCCCCTTTGTAACCCTTCCTCCCTGAATCTCCCCACCTTCTCTCCAGCCCCAGGCTACCACTGATTGGCTTTTGTTACTCTAAATCAGTATGGACTTCTGAGACTTTTGTATAACTGTAATCATTCAGTTCATACTATTTTTGTCTAGTCTGTTGTCTTTCATTCAGCATAATTATTTTGAGATTCATCCATGTTGTAGCATGTATCAATAGATCATTCTTTTTTAGTGCTGAATACTATTCCATTGTGTGTCTGTAATGCGGTTTGTTTATCCATTCACTTGTTGGACATTTGGGTTGTTTCCATTTTGAGACTGCTACAAACGTGTATATAAGGCTTTGCATGGAATATGATTTCATTTCTTTTAGGTATAAATACCTTGGAGTGGAATGCTTGGTCCTATGATAGATGTATGATTAACTTTTTTTAGGAAATTGCCAAACTGTTTTCCCTAAATTTTCCATTTCTACCAGCAGTGTGTGAAAGTTCTCTTTGCTCCACATCCTTACCAACACTTGGTATGGTCAGCTTTTTTCACTTTATCCATTCTAACAGGTGTATAGTGGCATCCCATTGTGATTTTAGTTTGTATTTCCCTAATGACTAATGATATCGAGCATCTTTTTATGTGCTTTATATATAATTTTTACTTAAATCAACATTTAGGATTGTATAATTAAGGATATGCCAATATTATTCATAGTTCTGAATGCATTCTGGTTTCTTTTTGTTTTGCTTGAAATTAATATTTGTTTGGAATTTGTATTTGCTTCATTTGTTTACATGTGTGTCTATTGCTAATTCTTCCCACTTTGTCATCCTATAGTATTATCTTTTTGTCTTACTTTTTGGGTCTCATGTCTTTCTCTTTTTTCATTCATTTCATTGCTTTGTGGAGTCTATCCTCCAGGAGTTTCATCAGGTTAAATAGCAGTACAGTGATGGAAAGCATGCTGGTGGACACGGTTCATACACCTTACTCTTCAGTAACACTGTTCCAATATGGACTGGTTGCCCTTTATACTTGGTAACTGTCATTATCCCAGGATGTTGCCTCTTTAATTTGGAGAGTATCTTATCTTTTTTCCTGTCTTACATTTCCTATTTTCTGGATCCTATGTCTCTTTCTTTCTTAGTTTGCTCTCTCACTTTTGTGGAGAACAACCTTCAGTAAGATGTGTTGTTTTTTTTTTAAGTAAAGTTTTTGACACCTCTTATGTCTGAAAATATCACTATTTTACTTGGACGTCTCACTGGTAATTTGGATGGTTATAGAATTCTACATTAGAAAGCATATACTTCTGTGGGAAGAGCCAAGATGTCCATTGACAGATGAATGGATAAAGAAAATGTGGTACACACACACACACACACACACACACACACACACACACACACACACACAATGGAATATTATGCAGCCATCAAAAGGAATGAAAGCTTGCCATTTGCAACGACATGGATGAAACTGGAGGGTGTTATGCTGAGCGAAATAAGTCAATCAGAGAAAGACATGTATCATATGACCTCACTGATATGAGGAATTCTTAATCTCAGGAAACAAACTGAGGGTTGCTGGAGTGGTGGGGGGTGGGAGGGATGGGGTGGCTGGGTGATAGACATTGGGGAGGGTATGTGCTATGGTGAGTGCTGTGAATTGTGCTAGACTGTTGAATCACAGATCTGTACCTCTGAAACAAATAATACATCATATGTTAAAAAAAAGAAGAAGAAGAAGATAGCAGGAGGGGAAGAATGAACGGAGGGAAATCAGAGAGGGAGACGAACCATGAGAGACAATGGACTCTGAAAAACAAACTGAGCATTCTAGGGTGGAGGGGGGGGGATGGGTTAGCCCGGTGATAAAGAGGGCACGTATTTAATGGAGCACTGGATGTTATACGCAAACAATGAATCATGGAACACTACATCAAAAACTAATGATGTAATGTATGGTGATTAACAGAACAATAATAAAAATGTATATGTATAAAAAAAAGAAAGTGTATGCTTTCAGAACTGTGAATGAATTACTCCATTGTCGTCTTCTTTCAAAGTTTTGTGGTCTTCTCTTTGTCCCCAGTGTTTAAAAGGGACCTATTATGCTGGGTACTTAGTGGACCCTTTCAGGTTGGATATTTCTGTCCTTTAGTTTGGGAAATTTCCTTGAATTATTTTAGAGGATGACTTTCTCTTCTTTTTTCTCCATTTTTTTTCTTCCTGACACATTTGGCTGTTGGATTGTCTTTTAATTTTCTTATTTTTATTGTTCTACTTTTAAATTCTCAATTTTTGCTTTACTTTCTGAGATTTTATCTTAACTGTCTTCTAATCCGTTTAAGGAGTTTTTGATTCTGCTACTGTACTTTTAATTTTAATTTTAATTTTATTTTTTATTTTTATCTTTTAAAGAGGAAGAGAAGAGGGGGCAGAGGGATAGAAAGAGAGAGTCATAAGCAGTCTCCATGTTCAGCATGGAGCCTGACATTGGGCTCAGTCTCACAACCCTGAGATCATGACCTGAGCTGAAATCAAGAGTCAGAAGCTTAACCAAGCCCCTTGTGCTTTTAATTTTAAAAAGTTCTTTTTTAAAATAAACTTTCAAATTTTAGAATAGATTTTGATTTGCAGAAAAAGTGTGAAGATAGTACAGAGAGTGTTGAAAAAATATACTGTCCTTTTAATAGGCATTCCTTTAAAGGTGAACTCCCAGAGCCTGGGTGGCTCAGTTGGTTAAGTGTCTGCCTTCCACTCAGGTCATGATCCCAGGGTCCTGAGATCGAGCCCCACATTGGGCTCCTTGCTCAGCGGGTAGCCTGCTTCTCCCTCTCCCTCTGCCTGCCCATTACCCCTGCTTGTGCTCACGCACTATCTCTGTCAAATAAATAATAAATAAAATCTTAAAAAAAAATAAAGGTGAACTGCCTTTTTTTCCTGTGGATACTTTTAAGATCTTTATCTTTGATGTTATATAGTTTTAATGTACCTAGATGTGGACTTCTTTTTAATTTATCCTACTTGGGATATGTTTTGCTTCCTAGAGTTGTGGATTCATTTTGTTTTCCCTATTAGTCCTAAGAAATTCATAGACATTATCTTTTAAAAATATTGCCTCTTTTCCATTTTTTCTATTCTTTCTTTTGGGGACTTATTCTTTTCTCAGTATCTCTTAATGTCTCATTCTTATTCATACCCTGTCTTACTCTATTTCATTTTTGATGATGTCTTTGCATCTTCCAGTTCATTGACTCTCTCTTCAGCTTTATCTAGTCTACTGCTTATTGAGTTTTTTTAAAAAGATTTATTTATTTATTTATTTTAGAGAGAAAGAGAGTGAACATGAGCAGGAGGGGCAGATGGAGAATGAGAGAGAATCTCAAGCAGACTCTGTGTGGAGCCCAACATGGGGCTCAATCGCATGACCCTGAGATCACGACCTGAGCTGAAACCAAGAGTCAAACGCTTAACCGACTGTGACACTCAGGTTCCCCTATATTGAGTTTTTTATTCAACCATGATATTTTTCACATATAGAAGCCACATTCCCCACCAAACTTCCTGTTAATTCCTCATCGTCTCTTCTTGTTTTTTTTTTCTCATCTTTGTGATTGTATTTTCTTTTTTCTGTAAACATTTCTATATAGCTTCTGTAATTCTGTTTCTGAAATTTTCAATATGGGAGAGAAGATAGATATCTGTTGTTTATTGTTTCTGCTGATTGTTATCCAGTAGGGTCTTGCCTTATCCCGTGTTAATCCTTGATTATGAGCCCAATGCTTGATACTAATCTCCAAGACTCCTGAGTCTGAATTGGGGAAGATTTCCTCCGGATTAGTTTTGCATGTCCTTCAGCTGGCTGCCATGGGGAGTCACTGCCCTGAAACTATATCAGCCACTCAAGATCTTGACCTAGTGAAGCTGGAAATTCCAGACCCAAGTTTCCTATGCTGTTGAGCCAAGGTACTATGTCCTGATACGCTTCTATTGCCATTTGCCCTTAGGACAGATTCTGGCCCCTCATTGTTCAGGCTACGTGTACCTATGTTTTGTTTTGTATTTAGTGGGTGAGGTCCTTGATGGAGCATTACTTGTTTGCTAGCAGCACTGCTTCAAAGAGCATTTCCTGTCCAGAACACCTTGACATCCATAATGCTAGAAACAGACTTCTGAGAAAAGATTTTTAACTCATCAGGCAAGAACTGAAATGTAATCTTTGGAACTTAGAAAAATGTGGCTCAGTAGAACGGGGACTCATTCAGAGTAGTCTGTGGCCTTGAAAAATCAGGTCTCAGTCTCCAGTATTTCGGAGAACCATTAGTCACCATCTTCTCTATATCAAGATTCAGCAGAAGAAATTTTTTTTCAGAACTTAGTGCCAGGAAAAATCTTGTCTTCCCAGAGGGATTGGCCAACTTCTGCCTTAGGGCAAGAGTTTTATAGTACATCTGATTTCCCTTTTTGCCCAAGCTGCCAGGAAGCACTGGTCAAAACGGATGCCAAATCAAATCTGCTTTTTAGTCCTTAGGACTGAAAAAGAGGACTTTTTCCTCTTTCTCAAAGTCATGACTTTTAGTTTGTGTCTATATGGTAATGGATTTCTACTCTATCTACTTCTATATCTCTTTTATGGAAAGAGCCAAGTTATGAGTAAATTAAGTTAAAGTTATAAACATTTTACATTTACCTTTCCTTCTCTTGTGTTCTTAAAATATCCAAAGGGAAGGCATAATCTGAAATATTTATGCAAATTGATCTGGCTACAACTCCTGAAGCTTCTAAGGCATGAGTAAGCAAACACACCTTCCTGTAGAACATGAGGGCATTTCTCTTTCTGCTCCCCCCTTGAGGGGAGCTGTGGCCTGACTGTGCGGAACTGGGATTCTTTGCACACCTCTTTTGATTTTATGGTAGCCCAGGGGTGTGGAGTGAATTGTTCTGGGGCTTCACTCTGCTTCAGAGTAAGAACTAAACCTTGTCCATCACCCAGCCACCGACACTGGGGAGGGTATGAGTTATGGTGAACACTGAATTGTGTAAGACTGATGAATCACAGACCTGTACCTCTGAAACAAATAATATATTATATGTTAATAAAATATATATATAAGTAAAGAAAAAGAACTAGACCTTGGACATACTAAGGCATTCTCCCAGAGAGTTCAGAATAGACTAACAGACATTGTGTTCCTAGCAGGTGAAAAGGGGTAGGCATTTACATCCCAGAATTATAGAAGGCAGGACTGGTACCCCTTGACAGGCTCATTCTGTGATTTCTGACTTCTGCCCTGTCCTATCTTTTGAGTCACAGTTATTGACTAGCTCCTCTGAGTGAAGGTGTGAAATGAAGTGCTTGGGAACATGGGCTTTGGGGCTAGTTCCTTCACCACTCACTACGTACTTACTGTGTGACCTTCAGCAAAGTTACTTAAGCTCTCTGTGCCTCTGTTTTTTCATCTGTAAAATAGGAAAAGTAATGGTATCTACTTCCCACATCTCTTATAAGGACAAAAAGATTAAATGTGGGGTAAGTACTTAGAACATATAGCAAGCACTCCTAAATGTTAACCATTAGTATGACTACTAATTTTTTTTATTAATTTTTTAGAGGGAGAGAGAATGTGTGTGTGTGCGCATGCACGCATTGTGCGTGTGCAGAGGGGGCAGGGGCAGAGAAAGAGGGAGAGAGAGAATCTTAAGCAAGCTCCACTCCTAGTGCAGAGCCCAATGTGGGGCTCAATCTCATGATCCTGAGATCACGACCTGAGCCGAAATCAAGAGTTGGACGCTTAACCAACTGAGCCACCCAGGCGCCCCATGCCTACTAGTTTTTAAATTATTGTTACCATGATTATTATTGCTGCAGGGGCTATATTGAACAGAGACATGCCATTGGAGCCTCCCAATTGTCACATTCCAGGGACTTTCCCCCCACTTTGTACTTAACTTGTGCCATGGGCATCTCCAGCTAAGACCCCTCTACTTTCTTGTTGCAACTTGATGTTGTCTTGGCCCCTATGCCCTCTCTCCTTCTCTTCCCACTCTGCTTGGCCAACTTCATCCACCTTCATGGTTTCAGGTTCCTTCACAATCTGATGGTTACAAATTCCTTACCAACCTTTTCTCTGGGCAGTGATGCCCTTTATCCAACTCATGGTCAACTTCTCCACCCTTCTTCCCCATCTCAGAGTGGCAGCTAGCATCCTTCCTTAGGATTCAGACTGCTAAGTTAAAATTTTCCATTCATTCATCCATTTCCTCATTCATTCATTCATTCATTCATCCCAGTAGTGCCTCAGATGCCTTCCTCAGGTTCATGATTGGCCTGCAAGTATGGGGCTATGTCAGAGCATTTTTCACATCCTTGATTTGGGCCACTTACACTTCTCCCCATGAGCAGAATATTTATCTTACGTTAAGTCCCAAATTCCTGCTTCTCTGAATTACTTGCCAGCCCTACCTCAGGTTGTTCTATGGGACGTCTGACCTCCCCAGCAACACTGAGGACCCTGCATGACCATGGATGGGTCCAGGGAGCCTGTGGTCTAGGGAACATAGTCACATGCCTGGGGGCATGTTGGTGAGTGGTCACCACCCATGTGGGTGACTGAGTGCTGGGGTCCTGGGCAAATCTCACTTCAGAGCTGGCAGGATCAGGAGGAGGACACCAGGCACATCTCTGGCAACCCCAGTTTTTTGAGGATCCAAGATGGGACCATGATTGGTGTCAAAGTCACACTGTCCCCACCTGACATCTGACGCCACCCACATGTGGCCCCTGACTTACTGGGATCCAGAGAGTGGATCCATGTACAAATGCGTACATGCAGGGGAAAGAAAAAGTCCTTTCTTCCTTGTGATGATGGGGGCAGAGGCTTCCCAGGGCATGAGTCAGGTAGCACCCATGGTGACGAGCAGAAAGAATCCCAAATATCGCACAGGGCAGTAGAAGGGGAACTCGGGCGGTGTTAGGAACGCACAGGGAGTGGTACTCTCTTGTTTGGCACATCAGTGGGAAGCGTGTCACTGTGTTTGATGCCTGTGCCCTTCACCTTGAGCCTTTGAGGCAGAGGTGACTTCAGCGAGGCCTCCTGAGTCTGACCCCTCGCCCCCATTGGAGTGGTGACCCGCTGTGTTCGTCTGCTTGGGCTTCCATAACAGAATGTCACAGGCTGGAGGTGCTCACATAGTGGAAATGTTTCCTCCCTCTGTGCTGGAGGCTGCAAGTCCAAGATCAAGATGTCAGCAGGGTTGGTCTCAGGGGAGGACTCTCTCCTGGGGCTGCAGACCCCCACCTTCTCTCTGTCCTCACACGGGCTGTGCATGCAGAGAGAGGGTGAGAGAGAGTGCTCTGGTGTGTCTTCCTTTTCTTAGAAGACCACAGCTCTGTTGGATTAAGACCCCATCCTCATGACCTCCTTTAGCCTCATTTTACCCCCTTTTAAAGGTTCTGTCTTCCACATGCAGTCACATCACAGGCTAGGGCTTCAATATCTGAATCCCAAAGGGACACAACTCAGTCTGTAACACCCACCACCCTCGCAGCCCATCGCCTTCACGGCATGTGACCTACTGCTGTTGAACCAGCCCCCTGCTGACCACTTTGCCTCTTAAAGGAAGGGGGGGCCTGATGTCTGGCTTGGTGTGCCCTCCATAAATGTCTGCTGAGTCAAAACTGAGTAATGTGTCCTTCTAGGTGAATGAAAGCTGATTTTATGTGAAGGATGTTTTAAGATTTTCACAACCCCCTCTTGATATAATTGAGACACCCTGGGGTATTGCAAAACGAGACCGGATCCACACCCCTCTTTACCTTTCTCCCTGCCCTGCTGTGGTTTCTGCAATAGTTGAATTGGAAACAGACCAGGTTTTGCCACAACAAACCCCTGTGTTTCCACATGCAGGAAAGAGGGGCTTAAATTGCATTTTCTTAAGTAGTGGCGGTTCCGTCCACACTGGTGGCTCGTACCTAAAAAGTCTGCCCTGGGATTTGGGAAGGAAATTGGCGTGAGATTGGCAGTGACCTGTGGTCTGGCATGATGGCAGGTTTTGGCCCTAGCTGGTGGGATTTGGTTTCTCCTGGAGAAGACCCTGCCAAGTGCCGGGGGTGCTCAGCCTACGAGTCTGAGGAAAGCAGGTCCCCAGAGTTGACGGCTCTGCTTCGGAAGGGTATGGGGTCCTTCTCCCGCATGCCCTGTGGCTGCAGAGGTCACATCTGCCAGCCACCTCTGGCCCACCCACGTCCGGATGGGCCAACAGAGAAAGTGCTTCCTTTGACCTCACCTCTCCAGGACCCTCGACGTGTGGGGGCTGCCAGAGGGGCCAGCCTGGCCAGGGGACCTGAGGGCTGGTCCCCAGAAGCTACTCCTTCGGGGCATCTTAATATGGGTGTGAGGACTGTGGGTAGGAGGGGCGGTGTTGCTGGCCTCAGACCCTGAGAGAGAAGCTGGCTGACCCCATGCAGACAGAGCTCTTTCCTGGTGGGGAGTTGTTGCAGCTTGCTCATGTTTCCCTTGACAAGATCTGAGTTTGCGGGCTTAGAATCCACTACAAATCTCTTCCAGGAAAAGTTGCCAGTCCTGGTGAGCCCCAGGCCTGCTGAGCTGGGAGGAGGGGTTCCAAAAGGGCCATGTTCGTAGATTTAGAGGGAGCGATTCTGGCATGGAAGGTATTTCTAGATCTCTTGGGCTCCAGGGTCCACAGAACGTTGAACTAAGGGTCCCTGGAGATTCCTGCCCATGACAGGGAGGATCAGAGCACTCATTCAGCCCGGAGCCAGAAAATGGGGATCCCTAATCAGGCAGAGTCCCCATCCTCAAGGCATATATGCTTTCAGGGTTTGAGACCTACAGTTAAAGGTTGACCTGCTAGATGACACTTATGTGGCACTTACTGAGTGCCGGGACCTGTTGTGAGCACTTGGCATGAATCACGCCATGTAATCCTTTCGATAACCCTGTGAGCTTGGCACCACTATTATTGTCACTTTACAGATGAAGGACCTGAGCTACCGGGACGCTTAGTAACTGACCCGAGGTCACAGGACGGTAAACGGTTCGAGCTGGCCATCTATTGCAGATAGCCTTGCCCCAGACTCCGTGCTCTTGACGCCTCTCAGGGGAGAGCTGGGACCCCCCCAAGGGGATGGGCGGTTGACGCTGGCCAGGGGCCAGGACTCGATAGGCTAGCTGGGGTGGAGGATCCTGCAGGTGGAGAAAGCCAGTCCAGGCGAGGGCACGGGTGTGCAGAGGTGGGGAGGCTGTCGGGGGCGGGGCTCGAATTGAGTCTGCGTCTGAGCCCCGGGCAGCCAGTGCGTGGACGTGGACGTGCCGAACGGGCGGCTGAACGTGGCCCCCTGTTTGGCTTTCATGATGTTACAAATTATTTTTCTTCATAGTGTGGTAAAATGCACGTAGTATCAAAGTTACCATTTCAACCATTTTAAAGTGTATGATTCGGTGACATTAAGTACATTGACGCTCTTGCACGAATATCACGTCTGTTTTGGTTTTTTTCTTTTTTTAAACATTTTCTTTCTTTTTTTTAAAGATTTTATTTATTTGACAGAGAGAGACACAGCGAGAGAGGGAACACAAGCAGGGGGAGTGGGAGAGGGAGAAGCAGGCTTCCCGGCCGAGCAGGGAGCCCGATGTGGGGCTCGATCCCAGGACCCTGGGATCATGACCTGAGCTGAAGGCAGACACCCAATGACTGAGCCCCACCCAGGCACCCCTGGTTGGTTTGTTTGTTTTTATTTCAAGATTTTATTTTTAAGTACTCTCCACACTCACTGTGGGACTTGAACTCACAACCTTGAGATCAAAAGTCGCCCGCTGCCCTGACTGAGCCAGCCGGGTGCCCCATCACTTCTGTTTCCTTGCAGAATATTTTCATCACCCCTAAGGGACCCCCGTACTCGTTAAGCAGTTGCTTCAACCCCCAGCCCCTGGCAACCACTCATCTGCTTTCACCTTGCATTATGTCGGCAAGGTTCATCCGTGCTGTAGCCTGTGGCAAAACATCATTCCTCTCTATGGCCGAGTAACCAAAGTGTTTCTTTTCAGTCAGCACTCCTTTCAGGAGACCAGCATTTGGTGGAGTCTGCACCCCACACCCCATGGGCTTCCCAACTTTGCTGAGTTGAGAGAACGATTTATTATAAACAGTTAACGTTTCCAAAAGGGGTTAAAAGTGGTGAATTTGGGGGGACACCTGGGTGACTCAGTTGGTTAAGCGTCTGCCTTCAGCTCAGATCATGATCCCAGGGTCCTGGGATTGAGTCCTGCGTCAGGCTCCCTGCTCAGTGGGGAGCCTGCTTCTCCTTCTCCGTCTCCCTGCCGCTCCCCCTGCTTGTGCTCTCTCCCTCTCTCTGACAAATAAGTAAACACAATCTTTAAAAGTGGTGATTTTTTTCAAAGTCAAGCTCATTGAGGTGTAATTTACATACAGTAAAATGCACCATTTTAGGTGTTCAGCTCTGAGCTTTTGATATACAGTTTTTTTTTTTTATTGGAGGAAAAATATACACAACAAAAAATGACCATTCCAACCATTTTTAAGTTTAAGTTCGGTGGTATTGTGTACATTCCCAGGGCTGTGCAACCATCTCCACTATCCACCTCCCGACCTTCTGCATCTTCCCCAACTGCAACTCTGTACTCACAGAAAAATAATTCTCCACGTCCCCCTCCGCCCAGCTGCTCATAACCCTCTGCTCTACTTTCTGCCCCTATGAGTTTGCCTTTTAGATCCCTCATATAAGTGGAATCATACAATATTTGTCCTTCTGTGACGGGCTTATTTCACTTAGCATAATGTTTTCAAGGTCCACCTGTGTTGTGGCATATGTCAGAATTTCCTTTTTTCGGCTAATATTCCATTGTGCATATATACCACGTTTTGTGTCTGTCGTTGAACACGTTGATTGCGTCCACCTTGAGACTATGTGAATAATGCTAAACGTGGGTGTACAAACGTGGGTGTACAAACATCTATTTGAGTCCCTGCTTTCACTTCATTGGGATGTATATCTAGTATATCTAGGCGTGGAATTGCTGGATCTTATGGTCATTCCATGATTAATATTTTGAGTAAGCACCATACTGTTTTCCAGAGTGGCTAGATCATTTTATGATCCCACCATGCACAAAGGGTTCCAATCTCTCCACATGCTCGCCAACACTTGTTATTTCCAGTATTTTGAGAATAGCCATCCTGATGGGCATGAAGCAGTATCTCATTGTGGTTAGTCCTAGGAGTTTGACAAGTGTATATAGTCAAAAAATCCATAAGATGATGATTTGGGGGGAGAAAATGGACATACCCAGATGCATGGAAAACTTTTGGAAAGCTCCCTCATGGACAGTGAGGAGGTTTCAGGAGAGGAGATGGGGCAGGAGGTGACTGAATCTGCCCAGACTGAAGGTGAAAAATGCAGCTGGGCAGTGGTTAAGGGAGTAGACTGGCCCACTAGAGCCCAAAGTCTTGAGAATCTGCTTCCTGGATACCTCCCCTAGACGACTAGACGGGGGCAGGTGACAGAAACGAGGGGTCAGAGATATGGCTGCACTTGGCTGATGGGTGACTGCTTTCTGCTGGCCCTGGCCCCCACCCCACACTCCCCACCTCCCAGTCTCCTCTTTTGGTATCACGAACAGTTCATGTCCTTTGTTCCTGGCTTCTCCCTCGGTCTCTGAGAGAGCCCTGCTTCCCGTGCTGACTGATTTCCAATGATCTCTGGTGGGAAATCCGGCCGGGAGGCCCATGGAGAGCTGGACGTATTTAACCACTGTTGGCTGGTGGCTTGTGCGTTTGTTGACCTTGAAGAAGTCTGGGGAAGTACTGGGACATCATTTCTTCACTCTGAAGCCTGGCAGGGGCAGAGACCGTTGTGGTCCACCAACTGCTCTCATAGAACCGTGGATCTCCTGCCCAGCACCTCATTCAATCATGGCCATTAAGAGTCATGGGCGCATTGGTGGGCTTCCAACCCTGTGCACCATTTTGTCTAAACCAGTGGAGGCCTACTCTGCAAACCTGAGCTGGAGGATAACGAAGTCAAATTGGTTCAAGATTTCAATGATAGACGGAAGACATGGCATTTTGCAAATAACGTGACATCTGAGAGAGGTAGAGATGAGGAAAGGGCAGAAAATGCTGGATTCGGCCTGGAGTTTTCTCTTTGTGTGGCAAAGCGAAAGGAAGTCTATCACCTGAATTTAGAGATTCCAGGGATTGTGTTGTGATCTGTGCAAGCATTCAGGACGATTGATGGGAAGATGCAAAAAGTCTGCGTCAGAGAGATATTGTTTAATGAGAGGGTTTTCCCCGAACAGATCCACAGCAGACTTTTCCTGGGGCTTGTCGTCCTCCCTCAATTCTGATTTAATATAAATTGAGAGGGCTGAGGAACTACATCACCCCAAGCCCTGCCAGATGACAGCTCAGTCTCAGGTTTGTCCCCTCAGTGAGGAATGGGAGCAGTCACTAAGAGGGCTCACTCTTTGCCACATGCCCAGAATTATTTCAAATACTTCTCATAATAGCCCCCAAAAGTAAGGCTTTCATGTCCTTTACAGTTTCGGGGAGGTTAAATAGCCCGGCCACGGTCTCACTGCTTAAAATGTTGATTTGTTCTTAAGCCCTACCCACCAGGAGCCAGATACCCACAAGGAGCCCTTTCTGCACAGAGCTGATGGGGCAGGGATGTTAAAGCGTATGACCCAATATATAATAGGATACTATTCAGCTGTGAGAAAGAAGGAAGGCGTCCTGCCATTCGCAACAAGGTGGATGGAACTGAAGGGTGTTTTGCTAAGTGAGACAAGTCAAGCAGAGAAAGACAAATACTGTATGATCTCACGTATATGGAATCTAAAAAAGCCAAATTGGTAAAAACAGGGAGTAGAATGGTGGTTCACCAGGGCTGGTGGGTAGGGGAATCAGAGAGATGTTTCAGGATACAGACTTGCCACCAGTCAGTAAGTAAGTCTTGAAGATCTAATGCACAGTATCATGATCATAGTCAATAATGCAGTTGTAAACTTCAAAGTTGCTAAGAGACCAGATCTTTTTTTTTTTTAAAGATTTTATTTATTTATTTGACAGAGAGAGAGAGAGCACAAGTAGGCAGAGAGGCAGGCAGAGGGAGAGGGAGAAGCAGGCTCCCCGCCAAGCAGGGAGCCCGACGCGGGGCTCGATCCCAGGACCCTGGGATCATGACCTGAGCCAAAGGCAGCCGCTTAGAGACCAGATCTTAATTATTCTTGCCACAAAGAAGAAATGAAAAACATGTGAGGTTGATAGGGATGTTAGCTAACACTACAGTGGTAATCATATTGTGATATACAGATGAATCAAATCAATGTGTTATATACCTTAAACTTACACAATGTTGTATGTCAATTATATCTCAATTAAAAACAAACTTTATGACTTAGCAGAGGTGATTTCTAATGTGACTCATGTGTGTCTAACGAGTTCTGGGGTGCAGGGTTTTCAGTGGGTCTTGGTACCCTGTTTCAAGTTTGGTTGGAATCGGGGTAAGTAGTTATCATGAAAGAGCTAGAGGAAATGCAGACTAGCATAATTGAGGCATCTCTTCCTGTACCAACATGTGTCCATCCCACCAGGGATGTGAGATTCTGCAGGAGGGATGTGAGATTCTGCAGGAGCTGGGTCCTGGAATCCCCAGAGTCATTCCCAGGGCAAGTATCACACTGGGAACCTTCCAGCCTGCAGAGGCCAGTTGGAGAGCAGAACCACTAGGCCCAGAGGTGGGATTTGTCACTTGACCACATCCCGCCTGACCCCCCAGTTCTCTGCTCATGGTGTAGAATGCCCTCCTGATGGTACCATTCTGATGGCCCACGACAAGATACATTAGGTTTATATGAATCTTTACATTCCCAGGGGTACCTTCCAACTGGTCCTACTCACCTTGGCCCTTTTGTAAAATAGCAAATACCTCTGCCTTGCATGTACGAAGCAGCCTCTGGGCTCCCAATGGCCGCCTAGCTTCTGGCTCTCCCTTCATCCTGTCTCCCGACCTCCCTCCATCCCTGTGACCTGGAGTTACCTCCGCTTTGACAAAACCATTGGCCTCTCCCTGAAATAGCCTCTTTGCATTTGCCAGTTACTCATTTTCTTCTAAGTTCCCACATTTCCTTGTCTTGTTCAGCTTCTTTGATGTTCCTTCTGCCCTTCCCTAACGAATGACCACATTCTGTCAACGTTTCACTTTCCAAAACGTGGTAATTGCACAGTGGACTTCTCAGACTCCCATCCCGGTTCATGCCCTCGGGATTTTCTGCACCAGACCTTCTCTGCGACACAGGAGGGGCCCCTCCAAAGCCCTGACCTTTCTGCTCATGCACAAGAGGGGTCTTGGCAACCCGTATACGACACGGCGTCACTGAGTGCAACTGTCCTGACTTGGCAGCTTCCTGAATCTCTTCTTCGAAGGCTCCCACATCTTCAGAATGTTCAAGGTCATCCACACCTTTGGGAGTGTTTTTTAAATCATGTGTTGAAGTTTTCAATAGTCTAATTTGGCACCACGTGTATGACCTAGATTGACATATGTAATCACACATGTGCAGCTACTTAAGTGTCATGCTGTAGGCTGGCATGTGGTGGTCAGGTCATTTCACACAATTTTAGCTGGTTAAGGCATTGAGATTTGAGGGCAGATGTTTTTGCCATCTTTCAAAGGTCGAGGAATATGCAATTTATATTCCCTGCTGTTGGGAGACTTTTTTTTTTTTCTTAAAGATTTATTTATTTATTTTTAGAGAGGCAGAGAGCACAAGCGGGAGGGGCAGAGGGAGAAGGAGAGACAATCTCAAGCAGACTCCGCACTCAGTGCAGGGCCTGATGTGGGGCTCGATCTCACGACCCTGAGATCACGATCTGAGCCGAAACCAAGAGTCAGACACTTAATGGACTGAGCCACCCACGCATCCCATGGGAGTCTTTTTTTATGCAGGGTCCTTCCTCCACCACCATTGCTACCGCCATCCCCACTGCCCAATACAACGGACACTTGGGAATTGAGGTTCTACTTACAAACTCAACTTGCTGGTGGGTTTCCTTTTTAATGCCAAGGTTTATATCTTCACCCAGTTTCTTGATGAGCAAAATCATACCAATTTCATCTTATTGGAATGAGATGGGAAGTAAATGCATAAATTGACCGATATCCTATTGTTGGAATTTTAGGAGGACATTTTTATGCAGTTCACAAATGTTTTGGAAGCTCAAAGTGCTAGAGCTGTATGGTAACTCCTCATCACCTGACAAAGTTCTCTTCATTCATTTATTCAACACACATTTATTGGACGCTCACTGTGCTCATTTGCTAAGCCCTGAAGACCTGTGGCCAGAGTCTGACATCTGAAGGGCACGTCCTTTATGCTGGACTCTTTACAAATATTGATCAGAAAGAAAGAAAACATCATGTTCTGTCCCATCATGCTTATGGTCTGGAGATCCAGACACATGAACGGTCATGATAAACGTGTTCATTGTTTTTTTTTTTTTTTAAGATTTTATTTATTTTTTTGAGAGAGAGAGACAGAGCACAAGCAGGGGGAGTGGCAGAGGAAGACGGAGAAGCAGACTCCCCTAAGCAGGGAGCCTGATGTGGGGCTCAATCCCAGGACCCTGGGATCATGACCTGAGCTGAAGGCAGACGCTCAACGCCTGAGCCCCCCAGGCGCCCCTTACATGGTCATTGTTGAGTCTCCTGTACAAGGTTCATGGGATGGGGCCAGAGCTCTGCCCTGGAGACTCTGTCCTTGTTCTTTCAACAAACTGCCCTGAGTTTCATTTGCTTATTTTGCTTTGTTGTGTTTTTCATAGATTTGTCATTTGAACCAGCCTCCAAACAGAACAAACGAAAACAAACTTGTTTTGAAAATCTTGTGCCTCAGGGCACCTGGGTGGCTCAGTCGGTTAAGCATCTGCCTTCAGCTCAGGTCATGATCCCAAGGTCCTGGGATCAGGTGCAGCATCGGGCTCCTTGGTCAGCAGGGAGCCTGATTCTCCCTCTGCCTGCCGCTCCCCTACTTGTTCTTTCTCTTTCTCTCCCTTCCCCCACCCCCACCCTGACAAAGAAAGGAAGGAAAGAAGGAAAGAAAGAAGGAAGGAAGGGTAGAAGAAAATCTCATGCCTAGCACAGTTTGGTGCCCAGGGGAATGTATGCTGTACTGGAGGCAAGCAAATGGGCATTCCTGAATCAGTATTCCTTTTTCTTTTGTGCACTTACCAACCCTAGTATGAAAGTTTCCTTTTAAAGACAAGCCCTCTTGGGCGCCTGGGTGGCTCAGTCGTTAAGCGTCTGCCTTCGGCTCAGGTCATGATCCCGGGGTCCTGGGACCGAGCCCCACATCGGGCTCCCTTCTCCGCGGGAAGCCTGCTTCTCCCTCTCCCACTCCCCCTGCTTGTGTTCCCTCTCTCGCTGTGTCTCTCTCTCTCAAATAAATAAATAAAATCTTAAAAAAAAAAAAAAAGACAAGCCGTCTTGCACAAGGCTCCTTACAACTCTGTAGGATACGGGGCGCCTGAGTGGCTCAGTCGGGTAAGCATCTGCCTTTGGCTCAGCTCATGACCCCAGGCCTGCTTCTCCTTCCGTGCTCTGTCTCTGGCTGGCTCTCCCTCCCTCCCTCTCTCTCTCTCAAATAAATAAATAGATAAAAATCTAAAAAAAAAAAAAACAAACCCCCGCTCTGTGGGATGAAGATGGTCAAGTTGGAATTAGAACCCACAAACAAGCCAAACTGAACCTAATATCGGAAGAATGTACCAAGACCAAAACAAAATCAGAAGAAAACAAAACGAAACAAGCAAGGGAGAGAACTGGAAGCAAAGCGTAGGGATAGAAGCTGAACTTTTCTGAATATGACTTGTGGTTTTTAGATGGGACTTTGGAAACATATAAATATTTAAACGTGTAAAAAGTTAAATGATTTTTTTGGGGGGGGAAATTTGGCCTTATACTTATTTGCTCACATGTGACTCCCCACTTCCGAGCTGTAGTCAGCTGAGGTGCCAGAAGGGAGGACGTGAGCAGAGAGAATCTCCCAAGTTGTGCGTCTTGAGGGAGGCTATCCCCATGAGCTCTCTCGTTCCTTGGATCTGAATCTGATCGCATCTTGCTGGGGACCCTGCCCAGCCCCGAGTTAGCCACCTTTTGCAGATTCTTTTTTTTTTTTTTTTTAATTCCTGTTTCATGTGGCATCTCTTGCCTTCTCCGATAAAGTCCTATATGATTGTCCCCCCAGTAATTCATTTCGAAGGAGAATTATGTGAAATGACATGCAAATGCTTAACTCTATTTAGGTGTCAGGATAGCTCAAAATTGATCACTTGCAAGCCTTCATGGTGCCCCAAAGTGCTCATCAGTGACCTGTTGGTTGACCCTACTCATGATTTTTTTTATGGTGATAGAATATACATAACATAAAATTTACCTTTTCCACCATTTTTAAGTGTCCGTTCAGTGGCATGACATATATCCGCATGGTGTGACCATCACCACCGTCCATCTCCGGAAACTTTTCATTTTTCCAAACTCAAACTCTGTACCCACCAAACAATAACTTCCTTGTTCTCTCCTCCCTCCAGCCCCTGGAAAGCACCCTCCTACTTTCTATGTCCAGGAGTTTGATGACTCTAGGTACTTCGCATACGTGGGATGCTACAGTTTTTGTTCTTTTGCATCTGGCTTATTTAATAAGCACATTACCACAATATCTTCAGGGTTCATCTATATCATAACCTGTCACTAGGATTTCATTCCTTTTCCTGGCTGAATAATATTCTATTCTGTGCGCTACAGATAGAATGTTTAGGTGCCCCTCCCCCAAATCCATATGTTTAAGTCCGAACTTGCCAGGTGATGGCATTAGGAGGTGGGGCCTTTGGGGGCTGATTAGGTCATGAGGGTGGAGCCTCATGAATGGGATCAGTGCCCTCATAAAAGAGACCCCAGGGGGCATCCCCATGTGGGGACACAGCAAGAAATCAACAGTCTGAAAGCTGGAAGAGGGCCATCACCAGAACCCAACCCATACCGGCACCCCGATCTTGGACTTCAACTTCCAGAACTGTGAGCTACATGTTTCTGCTGTCTATAAGCCTCTCAGTCCTCCTGGTGTGTTGTCATAGCGACCAGAACAGACTAAGACCATATGGATAGATCTTATTGTTCATCCATTCATCTGTGGATGGATACTTGAGTTGATTCCATCTTTCAGCTGTTTCAAATAATGCTGCTATGAGCAGTGGTGTACACGTTATCTGTCTGAGTCCCTGCTTTCATTTCTTTTGGGAAGGTGCCACCCTTCTGGGTCATACGATAATTCCACATTTAACTTTCTGAGGAATGGCCCAGCTATTTTCCACAGTGGCTGTACCATTGTTACGTTTTTATGTACCATTTTACGCACAAGCACTCTAATTTCTCCACATCTTTGCTAACACTTGCTGTTTTCCTTTTTTTTTTCATCATAGCCATATTAATGGGTGTGAAGTAGCATCTCATTGTGATCTTTTTTTTTTTAAATTTTATTTATTTATTTGAGAGAGAGAGAGAATGAGAGATAGAGAGCACGAGAGGGAAGAGGGTCAGAGGGAGAAGCAGACTCCCCACTGAGCGGGGAGCCCGATGCGGGACTCGATCCCGGGACTCCAGGATCATGACCTGAGCCGAAGGCAGTCGCTTAACCAACTGAGCCACCCAGGCGCCCTCATTGTGATCTTAATTTGCATTTTACTAATGACAAATGATATTGAGCGTCTTTTTTTAAATGGAACAGTAAATGCGTTTTTTGTTTTATATATGCATTTTTAAATTTGAATTTAAATTTAAAAGATTTTAATTCCAGCATAGTTAACATATAGTGTTACATTAGTTTCAGGTGTATAATAGAGTGATTCAATCTTCTATACTCACTGTGATAAGTGCACTTTTTTTTTTTAAGATTTTATTTATTTATTTGAGAGAGAGAGAATGAGAGAGAGCACGAGAGGGAAGAGGGTCAGAGGGAGAAGCAGACTCCCTGCCGAGCAGGGAGCCCGATGTGGGACTCGATCCCAGGACTCCAGGATCATGACCTGAGCCGAAGGCAGTCGCCCAACCAACTGAGCCACCCAGGCGCCCGATAAGTGCACTCTTAATCCCCTTCACTAATTTCACCCGTCCCCCCACCCACCTCCCCTCTGGTAACCATCTGTTTGTTCTCTATAGTTAAGAGTCTGGTTTTTGGGTTTGTCTCTTTTTTTCTTTGTTCATTTTGTTTCTTAAATTCCACATATGAGTGAAATCATACAGTATGTATCTTTCTCTGACTGACTTATTTTGCTTAGCAGAATAATCTCCAGCTCCATCCATGTCATTGCAAATGGCAAGATTTCACTCTTTTTATGCCTGAGTAATATTCTTGTGTATATATATATATATATATATACACCACATCTTCCTTATCCATTCTTCTGTCAGTGGACACTTGGGCTGTTTCCATAGTTTGGTTATTATTGATAATGCTGCTATAAACATTGGGGAGCATGTGCTCCTTTGAGTCAGTATTTTTGTATGCTTTGGATAAATACCTAGTAGTGCAATTGCTGGATCATAGTATAGTTCTGTTTTTAATTTTTTGAGGAAACTCCATACTGTTTTCCAGAATGGCTGGGCCAGTTTGCATTCCCACCAACAGTGCAGGGTTCCCCTTTATCCGCATCCTTGCCAACACATATTGTTTCTTGTGGTTTTTATTTTGATACTGAGCATCTTTTCATGTGCTTACAAATCATTTGTATATCTTCTCGGGAGAAATGTCTATTAAAAGTCCTTTGTGCATTTTTAATTGTTTTAATTGTTGTTGAGTCATAGTATTTCCTTATGCATTCTAAATATAGCCATATCTATCTATCTATCTATTTTTTTTAAGTGGGAGGCTGAACGGGGATTGGGGCAGAGGGAGAGAGAGAAAGAATCTTAGGCAGGCTCCACACTCAGCACAGAGCCCAACGCAGGGCTCAATCCCACAACCCTGAGATCACGACATGAGCCGACATCAAGAGTCAGACTCTTAACTGACTGAGCCACCCAGATGCCCCTGCATTCTGGATATTAATCACTGATCAAATATATGATTTGCAAATATCTTCTCATATTATGAAGGTTGTCTTTTCATTCTATTGGTAGTGTCCTTGGATGCACAGAATTGTTTAGTTTTGATGAAGTCCATTTTATGTTTTTTTCTTTGCTGCCTGCACTTTTGACATCATAGCCAAGAAATCATTGCCATGAAAAATTTTCTCTATGTTTCCTCCCAGTAGTTCCATAGTTTTAGCTCTTGGGCTTAGGTTTTTGATCCACATTAAGTTAATTTTTGTGTGTGGGCATATTTACTTTTGATATTAAAAATATTTTTGAATATCCCACATCTTATACAAAGATGGGTTCACACAGTCAAGTCTGCTTAAACCTGTGAAAAACAGACTTCTGTATCCTTTTTGACCAGTTATCATCAATTTGCTGATCTGGTTTCATCTGTCTCCTCTGCCTTTTGCTTTTCCTGGAGTATTTTTATTTTTAATTTTTTAAATTTTTAATTAATTTTTAAATTTTTTAGCATGCACAATTGTGGGGGAGGGGCAGAGGGAGAAGGACAGAGAGATTCCCAAGCCCCAAGCAGGCTCCATGCTCAGCATGGATCCAACATGGGACTTGATACCATGACACCAAGATCATGACTTGAGCCAAAGTCAAGAGTTGGGTGCTTAACTGACTGAGTCATACAGGTGCCCTTTTTCTGGAGTATTTTCATTTCTTTATTTATTTTTAAAGATTTTGTTTATTTGAGAGAGAGAGAGCATAAGCAGGGGGAGGAGGAGAGGGAGAATCAAGCTCCCTACTCAGGGAGCCCGACACAGGGCTTGATCCCAGGACCCTGGGATCATGACCTGAGCCAAAAGCAGACACAACCTACTGAGCCACTCAGGTGCCCCTGGAGTATTTTTAAAGATTTCATTTATTTATTTGAGAGAGAGAGCACGCATGAGGGGGAGGGTCAGAGGGAGAAGCAGACTCCCCGCTGAGCAGGGTGCCAATGTGTGGCTCAATCCTGGGACTCCAGGCTGGTTATCTGAGCCGAAGGCAGATGCTTAACCAACTGAACCACCCAGGTGCCCTTTTCTGGAGTATTTTAAAGCAAATCCCAGGCACCTTATATTTTACTTGCAAATATTTCATTGTGCATCTCTCAAGGATTATGTGGGGTTTTGGTTTTTTGTGGGTTTTTTTTTTTCCCTTATAACCTCTATGCCATTATCACACCTAAAATTAATACGAATCCGGAATATCACATAATTGCAGTCTGAATTCAGATTTCTCCACTTGAATTAAATCATGTCACCTTAGTCATAGTATCACGCAGACCCCCTTTGGCCCCTTCCTGGGAACTAGTCCCACATCCTCTGGCTTCAAGGAGCTGGAAGTATTTCTGGAATGTAATCAAGAGTTGAAAATACTTGTGTATTGTGGGAGAGCATGGTCATGGGGGCAGCTGGCATTCCCAGCCTCAGGGTACGTGAGACTGCCCGTAGAGGAGCCAAGACAGGGAGGGAGCCGGCAGCGCCAGGTTGTGCATGTCTGCGGTTAGGAGCACAGGTTTACTGTCAGATAGCCTGAGTTCAGGTCCTGGCTCCTGTTGCCGGTGTATGTGACCTTGGGCAGGTGGCTTTGATGTGGGAAACAAAGGCAGAAGAAAAATTAGTAAATTTCCGTACTACCTACAGCCCACTGACAAGTCCTTGAAATGGGCAGAATGACATTTCTCTAAGGACTCAGCTGCCTCGATGTTAATATTTTGCCAAGGGCCAAAGGCAACCTTAGCCTGACCCCCACGATCCTGTAAGTCTACTTTAATGTATAAGAGTCCTGCTTCGTATTAAATAGTGCACATAGAGGGCCCGACAGCGTTATTAATACTCAGAGAAGGTTGGCTGTTGTCAACAGTGCCATCACCGTAATCATTATTGGGGTGATTATTGTTATCCTGGTGAAGATCACAGGCCACTGAGGCTCATAACCTGGCTCTTGGCTGTCTCCCTGGGGACACCAAAGTTACAGGACAACCCAGTGATTTGAAGAAGTGTAGTACCTCTTGGAAGCCCAGGGGTGTTCTGATGTTCCAGTATGGTGCCCACGTCCAGATATCGTGGCAGAATTTCAGTGCTGGCTCGCATTTCTCTGTGCCCTTGTTCTCTGGGGGAAACCTTTGGACGAAGTCTTGTGTAAATCAATGGAAGGACAAATGGAAGGCATGGATTCTTTCAAAGGGCCACACCAGCTACCTTCATAGCTACTTCTCTTTCAAACTGAGGAGATCTGGCTTAAAAGGTAACAAAACTGGCCTGGGTATTTTTCCCCAAATATTAATTTAAAATATTAGATTCCTCCAGACACTCTCTCCGGGGACACAGGAAGGGAGGAGGTTGGCACAGGGAATGTTCGCTGCCCAGATGGGACCCATTCTAGGGGAGGCCACCCAGATGTTACCCGGGCCATGGGCCTTGATGTTGGTACAGAGGATGCTGGAAGGGAAGAGCAACTTCCAAGTAAAAGGGACCAGAGCTAGGAAAACCCGCAGCATTTGGGTAACAAATAAATAGCATGTAGATTATATAAGAAATGACAGCTATTGTTTTGAGTCTGGAGGCTGGCTCCTTCTGGAACAGTCAGATGTGTAGCCCAGGCAAACAGCTGTTGCAGGGAGCGCAGGATAATCCTGGTTTGTTTCCACGTCCCAAACCCTCAGTGAATTCTCTTGCCTGCCTCTCCCCAGGCATCTTGGAAACCCACTGGTTCTTCGGGCCAAACCCTGGTATCTTCCCATCTCGTATGTAAATCTCCTGCATGGGGCTCCGGGAGAGCTTTCATGTTGAAGGCCCCAGTGGGGTTCAATGGGGTCTGCCAGGGTACCCGCTGGAGCCATCTGGCCCAACTGGGTCAAACCCTGCCAGACTCCCAGCCCCGGCTGCTTCCCTGCCTGCTGGGAGTGGGGGTGAGGGGGGTGGGGCAGGGGGAGGTGTCTCCCTGCCCCACCCCCAGCCCATCTGTGTGCCCAGCTACGTCCAGGCCCTGGCACCTCCCGGCGGAAAGGAGGGGCCTGAGAGTCTGCGACTCTGATAACTGACATGAGCTGTCTCGCCTTTAGCTCCTCCTCCACGAAATGGGGACCATCATTGCTCCTTCATCGGGCAGCCGTGAGCCTCCCAACGGCGCACTTCACCCAGGGGAGTCAACGTCCCAAACGGTCCTACCCTGTGAAACGAATGACTTCCCTGCTCTACTTGTTTTCTTACTTTATGTTCTTTGGGGGAAGAGAAAGAAGGGGGGATGTGCGGATGGTTGTAAACATAGATGTTTTCGCTTGGAGAGGGGCTCAAGCTGTTTTGCATTTCTGCGAGGAGCCTTCAGATGTGTCCTTCAAGGTCTTTGCTTCCTGATTAGGCAAGAGGCACAGTGATTAACCACTCTTCCCTTTGGGCCAAACTGTCTAAAAGACCTACTGGCGCCTAATAAGGAGGCATGAAAGACAGTCTTTGGGGAACAATTCCGCTTACACTGTCTGCTTTCCATTTAAACAAGCCGTTTGTTTGCATGCAAGATGGATTGTTGGGCTCCGCGGGTGAGTCGGTGCCCTGCAGGAGCGAGGGGAACACCGGAAGGTACTGCGCGTGCGTGCCTCCCATTCCAGCGGGTCCAGCCACCCTGCCTCTGCCTCTGCCCCGGGATGGGTGCCTCCCCCCACCCCACCCACCCCCCCCACCCCACCCCCCCCCCCCCCCCCCACCCCCCAAAGCCCCGGGCACTGCTTCTCCCGCTCAGAGCTTTGTGAGCCTCAAGATGACTTCATGTTCTTGGTTGTTTTCTGAATCCGTGGGTTGCCTGGAAAACAACTTCTTCCAGTAAAAGAAGATAAAAGTACTTAACGGGAAGTCAACAGTCACAATCCCTCAAGCCTTTTATGGCCCTTTGCTGTTTAGAAAATGCAGTTCGGCCATGATTGCTTAGAGAACCCAAACACTAGCCCTGAGAAGCGGGGAGGCACAGATATTCTGTTATTCCCCCCTACATGGATGAGGCTCAGGGGAGTGGAGGACACAGGTAATGTTAGAGCTGGATTCCTGATTCTCTGACACCCCAGGTTCATATCCTGGCTGTGCCACTTGGTATTTGGGAGCGTAGAGAGGTCACTGAAGTCATTGGAACCCTGGTTTTTTTCATCTGTATAACAGAGAAGTTGATCATGCCTGTACCAAGGGAAGGTTGGATGAAATCGCACATAGAAAGTCCCCAGAATGGGAGGCGGCATTATTCTTGCTAAGACTCTTCTTAATTATCATCATTATTATTCTTGCTACATCAGATGCAAAGAGTCAGGTGCCCAAGCAGCCCCACCCATGTTGTTGGCAAGTGCATGCGGTTACGTACAGAGCGTCATGCTGCCCACAGACGGCCGGTGCTTACCATGATGGGCATGGAGGATGGGAGCGGCAGGTAGAGTCCTGGTGACCCCAAGATTCCTGTCCCAGAGGTGTGTAGCTCTGAAATCTCTTCCCTTGAGTGTGGGCACCCTGGGAAGGTGGTGGGATATTACTCCTGGGATGATGTCACATTTGACGGCAAAAGGATTTTGAACATGGAATTGAGGTTAACTTCGAGTTGTTCATTGAGGTTATCGGGGTGGGCCTGACCTAATCGCATCAGCCCTTTAAATCTGGGTGGAGAAGTCAGAGGCAAGAAGTCAGAGGGATCTGAAGCATGAGAGGTCTCTACAGAGGGCCACATGGCCTCTAGGAGCTCAGAGCGGCCCCCAGCCAGCAGCAAGCAAGAGATCGGGGGCCTCTGTCCTGTAACCGCAGGAACTGAATTCTGCCAACAACGATGTGAGCTTAAAAGAGGCCCCTGGGCTTCAAAAAGGAATGTGATTTCACCTTGATTTCGGCCCTCGCAGGACGCACAGACCTTGAGGAGTGGACCCAGACTTCTGACCTACAGAAGCTGTGAGTTAAGTTTTAAGCTGCCGAGTGTGTGGCAAATTGTTTGTCACAACAGAAAACCAATGCCATGGGTGAAGCCACTGCAGGGTGATGATTAGTTGCTGTGAACACATTTCCACAAAACTTAACAGCTGAAACCACCAACATTTATTGTCTCGTAGTTTCCAGGCATTAGGAATGCAGGTGGGCCTTTAAAGGATGCCTCTACTTCAGGGGCTCTGCTTGGACCCAGATGTCCTCAGAGCTGTTTTCTTCACTTCATTTAGATTCCTGCTTCTGGGACACCTCCTTCGAGAGACCTCCCTGACACGCTCACACCCATCACTCTCTGTCTCCTGTATGGCCACTTAATTTCTTTTCATGGTGGTACTTGTCGTGTGTTAAATTGTGTCCCTCAAAAAGATATGTTGAAGTTCTAACCACTGCTCCATGTGAGTGGGACCTTATTTGGAAATCAGATCTTGGCAGATGTGACCAAGTTAATAGGAGATCACCCTGGATTAGAGTGGGCCAGCAAATGACTAGTGTCCATAGGAGAGAAATTTAGACACACAGACATGCAGGGGGAGCACCATGTGACCAAAGGAGGCAGAGATTGAAATGATGCATCTATAAGCCAAGGAGTGCCGAGGACAACTGGCAACCACCAGAAACTAGGGAGGCAAGGAAGGATCCTCCTCTGGAGCTTTCAGAGGGAGCATGGCCCTGCTGACACCTTGATTTTGGACCCCTGGCTTCCAGAACTACTAGACAATAAATTTCTGCTGTTTCAGCCTCCAAGTTTGTGCCTACTTGTTATAGCAGCCAAAGGATACTAATACAGTACTTATCACCATCTCTCTCTTTCTCTATCCATCCATCCATCCGTCTATCGATTGATTGATCCATCCATCCATTCATCAATCAGTTGATCCATCATCCATCCATTCATCCATCCATCCATCCATCCATTCATCCATCCATCCCTCCATCGATTGACTGATCTTTCTATCTCTCTCTCTATCTAGTGTATGGTTTATAGTCTGCGTTCCCCACTGGCATTAAGTTTCTTGAGAACAGTTGACTTACTTTTGTTCTCTGGGCAAGCCCCTGCACCTAAATCAGTGCTTGCTTGGAACAGGACTTAACAAGAATGTGCTGAGTGAATTCGATGAATATTTATTTAGTGAAAAAGTGCCCATGATATAAATCCTGTATATGCCACATTCTTCTACCGTTAAAAAGGTTAAGAAAAATACGGTGAGTTCCACCGATCTCTTTCACGATGAATTTATTTTTTAACATCTCGCAGGGGAAGAGAAGATACTGGATCTTTAGGAAAAAGATTATTTCCAATAAAAACCTCAGACATGAAACTCAAGAAAATAATGATTTCGTTATGCATAAGAAAAAGGGACAGAAGCATTGAAAATTTATTTTTCCTGTAGCCTGCTGCTGGAGCATAAACTCTTTGTGAGCTAAATTCCACTGACCACCTGGTTTGAGAGCAGGACATAGTTTCGCTGACAACAAGAGAGAAAGGGACTGGGGAGGGTAACCCCTAAAGTTAATTAGGAATGAAATTGATACAAAACTCTGACTTTCGAGGGGCTCCTTTGAAAATCTGATGAAAGCTAAGGACTTAGACAAAAGTGCCCTTTCATGCAAACCCTCACATGTGGCGTCAGGGTTTTGAGGATTTGCTGAGGTCCGAGGTGAAGAACTCTTGTCTTGAAGAATCTGTCAAAGCACATCCATGTTCCTGACTGGGACTGACCCCCGTCCCCTTCCCGAAGTCCACGTCCCCTTGGCCAGGGGCGAGCTGGGGGCGGCCTGTGTACATCAAGGCTGAGCGCCATCTCTTTAGAGCACAGTGAAATAAAAATGGTTCGCTGTTATTCAGGGAAATGAAATCGTTTGGACGATTGTAAAATGAATGAGCCTGTGTGGTTGTTCAACCTCTTTCTTTCAAAGTTCTCAGGGCACTTTGTTTCAAGCACCTAGGAACAAAACCCCACAGGGGTGTGCCCGGTAAGGGTGTAAGAGTTGCGTGACGCCCCCTCAGGGAGGTTTTGGGGGTGCAGGGTGTTAATCAGCCTGTGGCCTTGACTGTTCAGAGGCAAATATCAGAAAGAAGTGGAAAAACAGCCCTGGCTTTGGGCAGACTCAAAACCCCAGGTCTCCCACTCACAAGCTGTGTGATCTTAGGCAAGTTACTTAACCAGCCTGAGCTGAGCCTCCGTTTTTCCCTCCACGTAAGATGAGACTAATAACACCTTTCAGGCTTGTTGTGGAGATGAGGAATTATGCGTTACAAGCACCAGGCCCAGGAGTGGTAGCTGTTGGTAATATTATTAATGTTGACAGTACCTTACAGTTCGTGATGGATATCCCATGTCTGGCTGTGTATCTGAAATATCCAGGAAGCATTTAAGAAAAACTCCCAGGCCCCACCCAAGAACTATTGAATCAGACTTTCTAGGAGTCTGGCCCAGGTATGCGGGGCATCTGTCGTTGGCTTCTCCAGACCATTCCACAGCCTGTCCACCCTGTTCTGGGCCCCATGAGGCCACCCAGTATGGCCAGTGGCTTCCAGGTGGGTCTCAGTTGACCTTCCTAAAGGTCACTGAGGACTCACTGGATCCTTCAAGCAAAGGGATGTTCCCTCTACCAGCCCCTTTAGTCTTTTGGTTGTTTAAATATGTACCTGGGACTTTATTCCAATCAAGGGCGGTAAGATGACAGACACAGAGACTACAGGCTTGAAGGAAGCATTTATTCTTCACAGTTCCCAAGAGGAGGGGCCACGGCCTGCCACGCAGGGCCGCACGGAGAAGCACCAGAGGCAGAGGGAGTGGGGGGGGGGGGTGCATGGCCAGAGCCTGTATTGTGGTTTTCCTGGGGAGGAAGGGCTGAGGCAGAATAGGCAGGATAAGCAAGTCCAGGATTGCACCGTTTGAATAATTTTGGCAGGCTCTGGACAAAAGGGATGGTCCTTAGTCGTCTGGGACCCGGCCCTGGGGTGATCCGTGGCCCGGGGCTTGCTGCTTGGCATGTGAGAGTCGGCTAAAGGAGGCAGTGAGGGGTACGGATGGGCTTTGGATTGGTTGGTCTGCGGCTAAAAGATGCGGCTTGAAGGAAAGTTGTTTGCTGTCTCTTAGGAATTCACTGACCTGGATAGAGGGGTGGTCACTTCCTGGCCAGCAAAGCATCAGAAGATGTCAGGGCATCATAAAACATAAAAAAAAAAAAAATCTATAAAACAGAAAAACTAACAGAAGGTGATGAGTGAGTCTATAGGCCCTGAGGGCTGCGCCACCCCTTGTCTGCAGCCTCAAGTTTCTTTTCTTTCTTTCTTTCTTTCTTTCTTTTTTTTTTAGCTTTCTAAATTTCTTTATTAACCTCTCCTCAAACCACGCCCCAGAAAGCGCTGTCTGTTTTCTGCCAGGGGCCTGACAGACATGTGAGGAGGGTACACATGCCCCCAGGAGATCCTGCTGCAGCCGGTGGCTGGAATAGGGGGTCTTTCAGAACGAGCTCGTGCATGCACGGAGCACATAGTTTGCAGAGCCCGCTCAGATGGTCTGGTTGGGCCTTCACAGGAAGCCAGTGAGGAGGGGACACTTGAGAATGGTTGTCGCATGCGATAACCGGGAAGAGACAAAAGCATAGGTTTTGCCGGGGCCGGGGGCGGGGGCAGGGGTGGGGGAGTCGTGCTGGGACAGGCTTCCGAGCCTCAGGTACCTGCTGCAGACCTCAGACCGGCTTCTCCCGGTGGGCCTTTGGGAGTTGGTAGCCGCCCGGTGGGGTCCCCGGGTGGGGCTTGGCGCCTCGGGACAGGGAGTGTCCATGTCCAGTGGCCTAGCCCGCGCCACTATATTCCACGACAGGCCATCCAGATGGCTCCAGGCAGCAGTGCCCAGGAACGGGGGCATCTCCAGATTTCCAGCTAGGTGAGCTGCTTGTGCATGATGAGCTAGGCATTTCCCCCAACGCCCCGTCTTTGATCCACACTATGGTGTCCTTTCCTCTCCCTGTCTTGCAGCTCTGTGTTCTTTTCCATCCTCTGGCCTGTTAACGAGCTTCGATCTAGACCTTCCCGCCCCCCTTCCCGCCTGCATCCTCTGCTGCTCCCCACTTCTATGACTCCTGGATTGAAGGCCAGCTTGGGGTCTGAGTGGGGAGCTGGGAGGCTTCCCGGTCTGGCGGGGGGGGGGCGGGGCACTGCCCAGCTCTGTGGCTCTGGACGATTCTTCTAGACAGTGGCTAGTACCAGGAGGACTGATGGGGCTGGGTTTGCAGGGATCTATAATCACAGGAGCCCAGGGCTGCGTGGCCGGCCCTTGGACACTGACTCCTGGCAAAGGAAAGATGCGGGAGCAGAGCGGGCAAGGCGGGGTAGCAGCCAAGAGCTCGGGTCGCAACTGATCCAGAGCAGAGCCTGGATCGTCAGCTCGAAGCAAGCTGCAGTTCGAGGGTAGGAGCCTGAGAAAGGACTGAGCCAGACGTTGACCCGTCAGGACTGTCTATTGATTTACAAGCGTGGCCCAACAGCTGCTCTGTTTATCAGGCAGATGTCCGCATGCTGAACCTCCAGTGTCTGGGTATGGAGGGGATGAAGTCCTTGGAGTGTGAAGGGTAAAGTTTTAAAGGGGCTGATTCAGCTGCCTGGAGTGTCACTTGCCCTGTGAGACAAAATTCGTTGTTAAAGGAATGACTTATTGCCATGCTTGCCATAAGAAAGGCCAGCAAGGGGGTGCTTGGGTGGCTCAGTCGTTAAGTGTCTGCCTTCAGCTCAGGTTGTCTGCCTTCAGCTCAGGTCATGATCCCAGGGTCCTGGGATCGAGCTCCGTGTCGGACTCCCTGCTCCGCGGGAAGCCTGCTTCTCCCTCTCCCGCTCCCCCTGCTTGTGTTCCCTCTCTCGCTGTGTCTCTGTCAGATACACTCAGCACCCCCATTATACATAAATAAAATCTTAAAAAAAAAGGCCAGCGAGAGGAGATGCCTGAGAAAAAAAAAACAAAATCTTGTTTGCTCGACAAAGGCTCCCTTTGGGCCTCTGCGCTGTGAGATGCTTGTGGCCCATGCCTGCTTCCAGGACTGGAAGGCTCTATCCATTCTAGGACTCTTAGGGAGGAACGTGCCGTCTCCTGCCACGACCAAGCCTGCTTATAACCAACCACCACCAACCTGGCCGGGAGATGGGCAGCTTGGCCACTCAGCCAGCCTTCAGGCACAGGCTCTCTGGGGAGGGCAGCAGGTCGCAGGTCGCCCCCACTCTGTCAGTTGGTGACAGACGCCAGCGCCCGTCCAGGCGGCCCTCTTGGTGCTCAGCTCACCCAAGGGCACTTGCCTGGGGCCTCTCTCCAGGATCCTGGGTGCAGATCGCCCCGTCTCCTGCTCTTTTTCCAAGCCCTCGTCCTGAAACTGACACAGCTTCTGAATTTGGGTTCTGGTCTCCAGCATGTGTGTATAGAATGCATAGGCTTTGTAGAACCTGGTGGGGCTGATAGAAACAATATCTCAGAGTAAGGGTGTGAACGCTGCCCAGGCAGACGAGGCTGGCACAGAGGGTTAGACAGGAGCTGGATGGAGGGAGCCTCCGCCAGGCGGCGTCCCGTGCTGCTCACGTTTAAAGTTGAGAATCCATCCACTTCTGCGCACATACTCCAAAGAGTTGAAAGCAGGGACTCGAACAGATATTTGCACACCTACGTTCATAGCAGCATTATTCACCATCGTGTCCAGTGAGGGATGAATAGAGAAGCACAATATGTCCTGTCCACAGGGTGGAGTATCATTCAGTCTTAAAAAGGAAGGGAAATTTGGCACATGCCACACCTGCACAAACCTTGAAGACACGATGCCAAGTGAAATTTATCAGTTGCAAAAGGACAAGCGTCGTATGACTCCAGCCATATGAGGTCCTAGCCTAGTGAGATTCACAGAGACAGAAAGTAGAATGGTAGCTGCCTGGGGCTGGGGGAGAGGAGGAATGAGGAGTTGTTTCATCGGGGCAAGGTTTTGGTTTTAAAAAGAGGAAAGAATTCTGGATGGTGGTGATGGCTGCGTAGCAACATGGACGGACTTAATGTCACTGAACCATGCACTTAAAAATAGCCAAAATGGTGAATTCTATGCTATGTGTATTTTCCCACAATAAAAACATTTTTTTAACTTGGGGTTTTATAAATTAAACGTGAGGTCCGGACCCCCAGCATGCCACAGAGGGGAGCCATAGGCTCCGAGACCTTGGCACCATCCTCCCCGCTGAGTCTGGGCAGCAGAGGCACCTTGAGGATGGAGGGAGATGCCCAGCTCTGCTCCTGGCCCTCCTTGGGCTCGCCACCGTCAGCCCGTCCCCCTCCCCTAGTGCTTGTGGTCACCCCAGTGTGTGTGTGCACTGTCACCCGGCTCAGAGGGATGGGGGGGGATGTGTGGCCATGAGTGAGACACGGGCACGCTCTCCAACACTTTCACAGAGGAGGGAGGAGACTGGCTTTGAAGCTCAAGGCCAAGAACTGCAAGGTCTCTTCTCAGAGAGTATTCCTTTCCCACCCGTCTCTCCCTGTGAATTGGGGTAAAGATGAAGTGAAATGATGCTGCCACGCCCTTGAGGACAGTCCTGAGCCCCCCTCCTCCCAGGACATGCGGGTTGAGCTTGTTGCTGGTCTTGCACTCAGTCATCAGCACCCCCACACTCTGAGCTCTGTCTAGTCCGGATCCCCCCGACTCTGAGCTCCCCAAGTGCAGAACCACAGCGGAATCCAACCACCTCTTCAGCTACAGCACCTTCTCCCAAAGCGAGGGATGTGCATCCCCCAGCAGAGATTGTTCTGCGCGCGCGCGCGCGCACACACACACACACACACACACACACACACACACACGTGCGCGCACGTGCACGCGTGCACCCAAACATCAAATCACATCAACCCGCTTTCGAGAATGTTGCCCCGATGTTGAGCAGAAAGCCTGCTGTGTCCTCAACAGCTTCTAACGGCGGCCGATTCCCCCCTTTTCGCCAACGGAGAGCGCAGGCCTCAGACTCCATGTCTCCAGCAAGCTGCAGTGTCTGGTTATAATTTAATAACTTCCTTTCCTTGTATGTATTTTTAGGGTTTCTTTCTATTTTTGGCAAGTGGAACTGGTTTTCTATTTACCGTAGTGTATAGCGTTTACTTTTAAAATAACTCTGAGTGCAAAAAAAACCGTGAGTTGATTTAAAGAGAAATATTAAATCAGTAACAGGAGAAGTAGTGTGTGGCTCTGGTGGGACTCACGGAGGGGGTTGCGCAGCGTGGTGCGGATTTGGCAACACGGGGTCAGAGGTTTGGCAGACCGTGTCCTAGAGACTCTTGTGCACCCTCCAGACACTAGCTCAGACCTGAGTTCTTCTCCGTGGTTCTCCCTGGCCTGCCAGGACCCCAACAAGACAGCGCGGAGAGCAGCTGATGTTCATGGCTCTATGGAAATTGCCTCTTTGTAGATGTAAAAAATATGTTTACTGAGACAGGGAGCGGTGACGGGGCCACCTCTGGGTCCCCATCGCAGAGCCAGCCTGGAGCAGACATCAGGAGTGATTGTCACCTCCAGACTGCTGGCTGAGAGGGGCGGAAGGATCTCCGCCCCCCACCCCACCCCCCGCCGGGGAACGGGGGTGGACAGGGAGCAGGGGATGGGCGGGGGGTGGGGACAGGTGAGGTCAGCTCTCCCAGACTTCTTTCTTTCCCAAAGGCCCCATTAGTGCAGGCACAGATATTCCTGTTTGTCCCCTGAGCACCCTGTGAATTAATTTTGTCCACGTGGCTCCACTCATCTTTTTATGAGATTCTGCAACTTCATCTTGTAATAACACGAGTGTATTATTACAGTTCTCTGGCATTTTACATTTCATACCTTCTTTCCACATGTATTATTTTATTTATTCTTCAAAATAAGCCCCTCGGTGGAAGGAGTATGATCCCCATTTTATAGCCAGGAAAACTGAGGCTGTATCTGAAAGCACTGGGATCCTCCAGCCTGGGGAACCTCAGAAAGATCCCATGAAGAAAGGTTAGCGCTTTCCTTTGTGAGAGCGATAGGAAAAAAAAAAACAACCAAGATGAAACTCCGCTCTTACGATGGTGCTCCTGTCGTCCTCCCACAACCCAGTGGGTCTTGTTGATGCTCCCGTTTGGATGATGTGAGAACAGCAAGCGAGGGAAGATGTGGAGAGGCATTTAGGAGGGAGGTGAGCAGCCCTCCAGGACGGCGATGACCACCAAGGAGGACGGAGTTGAGGAGTAGCAGCAGGGAGGCTCGGAGAGTGGGTCGGTGTGGACACCTAAGAGCCTTTCTGAGAGGTTTTCGGAAGCATGCACTGTATACGAACATCTGGATTTGATTGAGAAGCTGGTCTAGAAATGACTGAGTGGTCACCAGCGTCCCCGTGTCACTTACTGGTTAATACTTAGTACCACCCAGAGAGACAAACGCTACATGACCGCATTTACATGAGGAATCTCAGAAAACAGACTCGCAGAAGCAGGGAGCCCCGGGAGGTGATGGTCAAAGGTGCAAAGTCTCAGTTACGCGGGGCATGTTTGCAGTTCTGTTCACGGCTGTGGTCCCCGCATCAAAGGGCTCAGATCATAGATAGAATATGCTGGGGGGGAGAAGCACAGCCAAGCCAGACAACGCTCTCCTGCCGCTTCTCAGGCAAGCCAGGTCGGAGCTGTCCCTGCTCGCCAGGCTCAGCCATGCTGCTCAGGCAATGTCAGGGGGGTTATCTGCGGCTGTGTGAAGAATGCTGTTAAACCCATGCCTGGGTTCCTGACCTCCCCGGAGAGAGAAAACAGATGCACGCTTTAACCCCTTCTTGCCACGGGAGGAGCCGAGCATCTCAGGTTTGAGGGACTCGGCCCAAGCTAGAGAATTTCTGGCCTTTGGACCCTAAGGGTTAATGAGAGCCTGATGTTCCCAGGACCAAATCTTGGAAGTCCCAGAACTTTGCTGCAGGATCTCTGAACCCCAGCCCTCAGAAGCCCATCACCTGTCAGGGTCTGATTAACAACTGGAGGGCCCACCCTTGCTTCCCAGAGGGTTCAGCGTACACATCGTGCGGGTCACGGAGGTAGAAGTACTGTTTTCTTTTGCCACTGGGAGGTCAGGAGCCCTTCATAAGACCTGCGTTCTCCACCTGGCTGGGCTTTAGATATGCTTTCTAAATCGAATTAACTCTTTTTGGGGCTCTATTCAGAGCCGCCGTTTCACTCCTGTTAACAATAATGTGTTAAACACATGGCCTGTGTTGTCATTAACAAAATAGTGGCATTTTGGAAGGAGACAGAGCTTAAGTTGAATACGTCTGTTTGAGTACAGTTGCTGCTGTGTGACCTTGGGCAACTCACTTAAACTCTCTGATCTATGCTTCCAGCTCTTCAAAATCCTGCTCAGTGAGCTCTTATCCGGCCTTGGGCACATAGGGGATCAGCAGACCTAGCTGCCAGGCTAGTTTTGTTTGGCAGGCATAGCATTGGAAAGCTTTTGAGTTAACAGTTAAAAATATAGGTGTCCCTTTAAAATCCCACTCTCCATGGTTTTTTTTTTTAGGATTTTTAAAATTTATTTTTTGGAGAGTGAGAGAGAGAATGAGCATGAGCAGGGAAAGGGGCAGAGGGAGAGGGAGAAGCAGACTTCCCGCTCAGCAGGGAGCCGGACGTAGGGGATCCCCATCCCCCAGGACTCTGGGGATCTGAGCTGAAGGCAGATGCTTAACCGACTGAGCCACCCAGGTGCCCCTCCATGTTCTTTAACAAGTGGGAAGCTCTAGCAACAGAGGGTGGCATTCTGCATTTCCAGAGTCAGGACTGAGTGACAGCCACAGCCTTCACGTGTACCCCGGGGATGACAGCAGTGCCTTATAAATAGCGATGTGCTGTAATTACATGTCCATCAGGGAGAAGATACTGTGTCTTAAAGGGGTGCTGAATGTGGAAGCAACCCACCTGTCCATTGACAGACAGACAGATACACAAAATGTGGCCTTTATATTGGAGCACGGAAATTTACAAATGTGATATTTACAACGGAATATTATTCAGCCTCCAAAAGAAGGGCGTTCTGACACACGCCACACCATGGAATGAAGCTTGAGGACATCATGCTAAGTGAAATGAGCCGGTCCCAAAAAGACAAATAGTGTATGATTGCATTTATATGAGGAGCAGATTCTGCTTACATGATACCTTGGATTTGTCAAAATCATAGTGACAGAAAGGAGAATGGTGGTTGCCAGGGGCTGGGGAGTGGGGAGATGGGGAGTTAGTGTTTAAGGGGGACAGAGTTTAAATTTGGGATGATGAAAACGTGGAGATGTGAATGGACTTCGCACCACTGAACTATACACTTAAAATGGTGAAGATGGTCAACTTTATGTGATGTGTACGTTACCAGATGGAAAAAATGTGGATGAGTTGCTGACGCCTACTTACTGGGGGCGTCAGATTTCTGCCCCGGGTCCCTGGAAACCCGGTGCAACAAGGAGCAAGTAGCCTCCTCCCCAGGAGCGCTCCATAACCAGGCTGGTTCCCCAAAGAGGGGAGACCTCCTGGTATTTATGCCACGTGGCCCAGGCAGGCCAAAGGGCCCGTACCTGCACAGTGTCCTCAGCTGCAAAAGCAAGACCAGATGTTTGAGCTCTCCCTTGTTTATAAATGAAGCGTCTGTTCCCATCCAGACCCTCCGTGTTTACAGGATGGAAGGGGGGGGTCGACCGTGCACACTTGGAAGCCTCCAGGGGCCAGTCGCTTTTGCCCCCCACCCCCGCCACCCTTAGCTGTGGGGTCTTCAGGGAGTTAATTAACTTCTCCTACCTGTTTCCTCGTCTGTAAGACAGAGATGCTAATAATGCCCATCTCATAGGGCCAAGTCTCAAGGAATGTTTGCAAAGCACTCAGAACAGTGCCAGCCCGCAGCAGGTGCTCGGTATGGGTGTGCTATCCTCCTGCTAGCCCCTCTTCCCTGCCCATCCCCCCCCTTGCTTCTGCTGCCCCCTTTCCAGACAATAATGCTTTCACTCAACCCCACAGCCCCAGCCTGGGAAAAGAAAGCCAAATCCACGGACATCTTGGGCTTTCTGAGAAAATAAACTCCTCTCCACGCATCTAATTAAAAGCAGAGTTTTCACAAACACTTAAAATTCGGAATGTTTGTGTATTCTCCAGCAAGAGCAGAAAGAAATCTTTCTTTGACTCACATATCACCTAGCCTGATGTCAAACCCCTGGTCCGGGCTAGAAAGGTGTGCGGCGGCTCTCCAAAGAAGTGGGATCCCCAAAGCAAAACTGCCCATCGGGCGTCTAAAGTTCAATTACACTTAAAAAAAATATTTCCCTTTATTTAGCTGGGTAGTGAGGCGTGAAATTGCACCTAACCACCCACTTACTGGGCCCTTTGAACATTTTCCCCCTCCGTGAGCATTGGGGCAAGGTCCGCAGTACCAGCCTTCAGCTGGTCCTGCTTTGCTAATTACACCAAATACAGAGCAAATCCTGCCCTCCTGTTTCTCTCCTTTTTCTGCTGTTTGTAAATGCTCACTAATTTTCACACCAGTTTTCACTTTGGCTCTAGTTCTGAAGAGGGCACCGTGGGGACAATTGTTAATGAGAAATCTGGGAAATCTGATTTGGGAACTGTTCTCAGAAGAGCGTTTAATTGTTGAAAGGATCGGACTTGTAATTTGTAGTGAAATTGGCTACATCCTGGAGGGTTTTGATTTTTTTTGTTTGTTTGTTTTTGTTGTTTCAGCGGAGCAGAGTCGGAACAAAGTTAAATTTTCCACGACTCTTTGGTCTGGTTTTGTATTTTCATTAGCTGTGATGGATGGGGAATATTGAAGAGCCCAACAATAGTTATTTAGGGATTTCAGAGCTCAATGGGGGTGATTTGTAGAAACTCGAAGCTCTTGACCTAATATTTTGTTAAAAAATGTTTCCTCTTATTGCGCCTGATTTAATACAGACTCTTCTCTTTTGTTCCTTATTTCTTTAAATGACTGAAATAAGTTAAATGCATACAGGTTTATGTGAGCTCAAATGCAAAGATAAAAGGAATCAATAGGAAAAGCTCCCTATAAGTCATATCAATGACAGAAGAATGTTGAATTTTCATTACTGACCTGGGTACATGCCTCAGCTGCTTTTATTTAAAAGCTGTGTTGGGGATTGGGGCTGATTGCTGCAGGGAGAGACCTGGGACTTAACCTCTTGGAGACTCAGTGCCATCTGTGAAATTGTGGTCATAGAACAAGGTTTAAATTACATGGAAATGTTTACCATGCACAGCACAGAGCAAGTGTTGCTTGTATGGCTGCTTTTATCCTAACTCCTTCCGGAATATCGAATAAGCACCTCCTATGTGCCAGGAGCCCAGCGCTGAGCTAACTCACCCACTGAGAACCACATCTACAGGGGGCAGGTGGGTGTGTTTGGGCATCCCCCCCAACGTTTTCCTTCAGTCTCTTCTTGAATTTGTGTCAAATACCTGTTACTTTGAACAGTTCGCCAAGACGGCCTCATGCCCACAGCCTCAGTCCTCTCACAGACCCCCTGAGGTACATGCTGTGCTCTTCCTTGTGTCACAGAAGGGGAAACTGAGGCCCAGAGAGGTGAGGCAAATTGCCAGGGTCACAGAACTTAAAGGAACTTTCAGATGAGGTGCCTTTGTGTAAACTGTGGCATGTTGGCTACCCTCATCTCTCTAAAGTAGAGAAATTTTTTTTTAATTTTTAATTTTTTTTTTCCTGAGAGAGAGAGGGTGCATGCACACATGCGTGCGAGAACTTGAGCCAGGGACGGGGGAAGGCAGAGGGAGAGGGAGAGAGAATCCTAAGCAGGCTTCATGCTCAGCACAGAGCCCAACACAGGCCACCATCTCACGACCCTGAGACTATGACCTGAGTCAACATCAAGAGTCGGAGGCTTAACCGACTGAGCCACCCAGGTGCCCCCAGAGTAGAGAAATTTTTTAAATGTCCCAAAGTGCTTCCACAGTTGTCCAAACTATCAAAAATTGGTGCTGTATTTTCCAAGAGCAGTACCCATTCACCATGCCACCGAGTGGACCTTCCCTGGATGGGACCGCCTTGTGCCGCCCCCACCTGGCCCCTGCTCAAGCCCCGTTTGGGAGAGCAGGGGGCATAGGGAGTGGTCAGCCCCCTGGTCCCTGCCCCCCATCCACCCCTCTCCCCAGCGTGGGGATGACTGGTCTCTTTTGCTGCTGCTGCTGCCCCCTGTGGTGGAAACGATCATTACAGTCAGGAGGGGTGACCAGAGATGGCCCCCCCTGATAACAATGGTGAGCACCCTGGGCACATGCCCCGCAGCTCCCTGGATTGTCCTTTGGCTGGAAGGTCAGGGGAAGTGACCCGCACCCAAGGGGTGAGGCAGCACCGGGAATCCAGCCCCTGGACTGCAGCCAGTTCCCATCTCCACACTCTAGGTCCGGCTGCCAAAACCAGGTGCAGCAGCTGGCTTCTGCCCGCCTGCCTCCCTTAGAGGACAGCTCTCTTCAAGGAGGTGCTGTCCAGACTTTCCCATGGCAGTCGCTCCTCTTCATCTCCTTAACCTTAAGTTTTTTAAAAAATATGCTTGTATGAACTGAGACACCCCATCCACAGCCCCCCCCCCCAAGCTCGACTATCGTAAAATGTGGGGAAGGGGGTCGGGTGATCTTGGGCATCTGACTTCCCTCCCCAGAGGACTGCAAACCAGGCATCAGCAAAGCCTGGGACTTAATTCCCCCCGCCCCCCAGGTCCTAATGACGTAGGGTTGGTAGAGTTGGTAAGACCTTTTATAAAATGCAAAGGACAAAAAAAAAAGTCCATTTCTTTTTCGGATGGGAGCAGGTATAAGGCAAGAAAAGGAAGGAAGTGGGTTCCATGGCTATGTCTGTTTTCATTAGAACCCAAGGCAGCTAGGTAGGGGGTAGATTGGTCAGACTAGATGGTGGAGCGTTCTGGAAGCCAGGCTTTCACAACAGTTTGAATCTTAAAGGTGAATCTTTACTAAAGAGAGGACAGTGGTCACTCCCAATGAAATGAACGTCTTTACCACTGCACCTCCTCGCAGAGCCTCTTCTGGTAGCCCAAATTATGTTTCCTAGTTGGGATTCCCAGGTTATTCGGGTTTGTTTTCACTGACAGAGCTTTCTTTAGAGGTGTATGTTGGCACAGATCCCATGACCATCTTAGCTAATGGTCATGGGCCCACTGCCTGGTACTGCTCTGTCCCCGTGGGCTGGGGGCCCCTGTCGGGCCCTGAGCTGGGACCAGCTGTCTCCTGCTGGGAGGGGCACTGCTGTGCTCATCTTTGCAAGGGGTTATTTTCTGCTTGGTTCTCTTTCCCTTGGGGTAGAGACTCGGGGGCTCCATGAAGCCTTGGCCCGAGAAAGGTGCTTCCGTATTAGGTCTACTGAACGTTGTTTATTTTATCAAGTCTGGGGATTCTCGGCACAGTGAGGGTCTCTGGGTTCACAGCAGTTCCAGAGACTGTTGGAAGTGATTAGGCTGAAATAGAAATAAACACACGGCGAGCATAACAACTTGGTTTTCCTTGACAAATTCCAAGTTAAATGCTCCTCAAAAATATATTTCTGTAATTATAAAGTAAGGCTTACTAAGTGTGGAAAACAAAATACATAGAATAAAAACCACCCAACACAACCACCATAAAGAGATAACAATTATGTTGAATTTTCTACTTTTTACCTCAGAATTCTTTATGTATGTGTAAGACTGAAATTACACTACATAATAGTTTTGTAGCTTTTCCCACCATTGCCATATCTTGAGCATTTCCTCATGTCATTAAATTCTTTTGGAAAAAAATCTAATTTTCAATGTTTTAAAAACCTTTTATTCTGGAAAATTGTAAACATTTCATAGAATAGTATGAACCCCAGGTACAAATCACTGGTTTTCAACAATTGTCAAATCATAATCACTGGAATCTTGTTGCATCTCAGCTCCCACCTATTAACCGCCTGGATTACTTGGAAGCAGTTATGGGTATCATAGCTTTTTTTTTGTGGTAAATATTTCAGTATAACTATTTAAAAGTCAAATGCATTTTTAAAAAACATAGCCAAAATACCATTTATTGCATCTCAAAGATTTTAAAGTTAGCAAATACTGGGGTGTGTGGGTGGCTTATCTGGTTAAGCATCCAACTCTTGATTTCTGTTCAGGGTCATGAGATCGAGCCCCTCGTTGAGCTTGATGCTCAGCATGGAGTCTGCTTAAGATACTTTCCCTCTCTCTTTGCCCCTCCTCCCACTCGTACTCTCTCTCTCTTAAAAAAATAAAAATAAAGTTAAATACTTAACATCAATTAAATATACAGTTGGTGTTCAAGTTTCCCCCATTTTTTCATGGTTTTTTAAAAGAGTTTAAATCAGGATCCAAATTAGTGATTCATTGATACATCTCTTAAGTCTCTTTTGATCTATAGGTTCTATGTCCCTTCTCTTTCAGTTTTCCTTGCGATGTATTTATTGAAGAAACTGGTCGTTTGTCCTGCAGAGTTTCCCACAGTCTGGATTTTGATGATTGCATTCCTGCGGTGTCATTTAATATGTTCCTCTGCCTCTGTATTTCCTGTAAATTGGTGGGTAGATCTAGAGGCTTGATGAGATTCAGGGTTGGTTTTGGGGGGAAGAATACTTACCAAGCAGTGGTGTGTGCTTGCACCAGGAAGCACACGGTGGAATGTGTCTCTTTTGTGATGTCAACGGACATTGATGTCCCTGCCCAGATCCATTATTTTATTTGGGATTTGTAAAATGGTGATAGTCTAATTATGCTCTTCTTCTTTATTTGTTAGCTGGAATAATTCTGTAAAGATCAACTGTTTGGGTTAACCTGTGGTAGAATACACTTAAGAAGAAGAGCAGAATATATGGTTTTTTCCCCAATTATTTACCAATTTTCAAAATACTGAGTTTCCTCCTTAGCATCCTGCAAGGTTACCACTGAGTTCTCTTTCTTAGTATCTTTATGACATGCATTTAAACATCTTTGGTTTATTTTGATCCATTGCACTTATTTTTATTGATGTTTAAGGGATCCTGTCTTTGGCCAGTGGGAACCTCTTCAAGGTGAGCCATGAGTCCTTTTGACAGGACCTTAGTTGTTTCTGCATTTCCTTTGCTTTGACAATGACAGGCTGGTCCAGATTCAGCTTGTATATTTCTTTATGTAGGAAGTTTATAGAGACCATAATCTGGACACTGTGGGTAACCCACTGGTACTGGGTTAGTCATTTTTGTCTTTGGCCTTTTCAGTGGAAAGAACTAGAAAATGTTTATTTGTTCTTAAGATAAAATGCTTCCTCAGATCATGCCGCTATTTTCAATTAAAAGTTAGGCCTGCTGGGTTTTCATTTAACATGGTCTTTTTCATACTGAAAATCCTGCCTCTCAACAACACACAGAATTCATTTACTTTATCCTATGATACAGGTACAGCAGTCTTAGAATAAAATTGTCACACTACCTTCAATAATAGGATCACTATACAGAGTTTAATTTGGGGGGCTATTTCTTTTGGTCTGTAAGGAAAACCTTTTGGGAGAGAGGGGCATGATGATCCATATTTGAGGGAGAATTTTCTCCACTTTTTGGCCATTAGGGTTACCTTCAAAGTTTTGCTATTACAGAGAATGCTGTGATAAACATCCTTGCCTTTGCTTTTATTTCTGATAATTTCTTTAGGCCAGACTTTGGGGAGTGAAAGGAGACAGTCAGAGGCAATGGACATTTCTAAGCCCCACATACAGAGTACAGTGCCTTTCTCAGAACCAGCTGTGCCTGGAAGGACCTGCATCCCTGTATCCTGGTCAACAGATTCCATAATGAATGGTTCGGTGTTACCAAATAGGCCCAAGAGAGGGTGCCTTGTGGTCTTATCTCTGCAGTTTTTAAAATTATTATTACCAGCCATATGTTTATTAGATGGTCTTAGTTCTATTTAGAATTGTTTTTGCAGTGAGGAAGCAGGGAATTTTAGGGTTTTTCTTACTGATTTGAAAGATATTTTTAATATCTTTTTTAAAAAGGTTTTATTTATTTATTTGACAGAGAGAGAGTACAAGCAGGAGGAGCAGCAGAGGGAGAGGGAGGAAACAGACTCCCCGCTGAGCAGGGAGCCTGATGCAGGACTCAATTCCAGGACCCCGGGATCATGACCTGGGCCAAAAGCAGACACCCAACCAACTGAGCCGCCCAGGCGCCCAGATATTTTTAATATCTTAAGGACAGTAATCCTTTGTTATGTTTGTTGCAAATGTTTTTCTCACTTTGTCACTTGCCTTTTGATATTCATGGGGTTTTTTAATGTGTATCACTTGAAATTTTTTAATGCATCAGTTTTGTTGATCTGTTTGTTTCATTGCTATTATGTTGAGAAAGTCCCACCGAGGGGCGCCTGGGTGGCTGTCGGTTGAGCATCTGACTCTTGATTTCGGCTCAGGTCATGATCTCAGGGTTGTGAGAGGGAGGGTCTGTCCCCTCCTACCACGTTTGGGCTCCGTGCTCTGCCGGGAGTCTGCTTGAAGATTCTCTCCCTCTGCCCCTCTCCCCCACTTGTGTGCGCAGCATGCATGTGCTCTCTCTCTCAAATAAATAAATCTTAAAAAAAAAGATTCCCACCTGATATCAGTTAAATGTTCACCTCTCTCTCCTTCTTTCTGGTTTATATAAGGCTTAATTTATTTTTTTCCACCTTTATTGCTCATTCCCTTATTACAAAAGGAATACGTGTTGGGGTGCCTGGGTGGCTCAGTTGTTAAGCGTCTGCCTTCGACTCAGGTCCTGATCCCAGGGTGCTGGGATCGAGCCCCGCATCGGGCTCCCTGCTTGGCGGGAAGCCTGCTTCTCCCTCTCACGTTCCCTCTGCTTGTGTTCCCTCTCTCCTTGTCTCTCTCTGTCAAATAAATAAATAAAATCTTAAAAAAAAAAAAAAAGGAATACGTGTTTGCTGCAGAATTATGAAAGCTGAGGGAAAACACAGAGGCATCCTTTATGTTTATACTTAACTTTTTAAAATCTGTAATTTATTATGATACACGGAGCGAGGAGAAGATCCACCTTGAAGGTCTTCCAAATAACTAGTTATGACAACACGATCTGTTTTTCTCCTATATCATACACAAAACAGTTCGGTTACATGTGCACCTTTTTAAAAAAAATCTGTACCAATGCCAATTTGTTCTAAATCATGTGGTTATGTAATAATACTCCTTTCACAACTCGAGTCACTTTCTGGTTACATTTCCTTTGCAAAAATGCCATTGCTGTTCTTGTCTGTTTATTGTCTGAATACCCAGAAGAATTATTTTGTCAAGTGAAACCTGTGATCTGTTGATTGGAATGGCTTGAAATGGAGTTGGGAGTTTCTCCAATGGGAGCGTGTGCTGAGCCGAGGCGAATTACACAGGAAGAGTGACGTGTTAGGGTCTCTGTTTCCCATGTGGAGTGGGGGCGGCGGGGTGGGGGGAGATTGCAGCTGTACAGGAGAAGGATGCAGACGCCCAGTGGGGTCTGGCTAGACCAGCACGGAGGCAGCATGCTGAAGGCACGGTAAAGAGGCGGTTGATGTCACACTTGCATAGGAGAGTGGAGCAGAAGGGAATATCCATCATCATCATCATCTTTGCCTTCCTCTTCATCATGGCAAGTTGGTTGATTGAAAAGATGGGCTGGCCACCCCTAAGTATATGGGGGACAAGTCTTAAGAATCCTAGTATCTCTGGGGCAGCTTGGCTGGCTCAGTCCATAAAGCATGTTACTCTTAATCTCAGGCTGGTGAGTTCAAGCCCCATGTTGGGCATGGAGCTTACTTTAAAAAAAAAAAAAAAAGGAATTTCAAGTACCATTTCTTTAAAAAAAAAAAAGAAAGAAAGAAAGAAAGAAAAGAATCCGGGGTGCCTTGGTGGCTCAGGTGATTGAGCATCCAACTCTTGATTTCGGCTCAGGTCATGATCTCAGGATCGTGAGATCGAACCCCTGTCAGGCACCATGCTCAGCAGGGAGTCGGCCTGAGGATTCTCTCTCTCCCTCTGCCCACCCCCTGCTTACACACTGTCTCTCTCTCTCTCTCTCTCTCTCTCAGAATAAATTAAAAAATTTAAAAATCCTTAGTAGCTCTGTGCTCTGCGATTCTGTCAAAGTTGGAACTTTTTTTTAATTTTTGGAAAAAAAATTAATTTTAAGTACCTACTTAAAGTCCCACTCCCCACTTGGGACTTGAACATACGACCCTGAGATCAAGAGTCACACGCTCTATGGGCTGAGCCAGCCTGGTGTCTCTGAAGTTGAAACTTTTTCATTAAGGAGCAGATTCCGAGTCTTGATGAAGCTTGAGTACTTCAGGATGAATGTTGCCATTAATGGAATTGGATAAAATTCCAAATCCACATCTCAGTCTCCCAAAGCACTTATAAGAGCACCATAATCCACAGGAAGTACCTTGTGTGAGTGGGTCAGTGAGATAAGAAGAAAAGTGTCCAACATGTTTGTTTTTTTAATGGCTGAAAAAAAATGTAAAAGTCATCGGCTCACGGTGTTGAAAAATGTTGATGTATGTAGGGCATGCTGTATATGTGGCTTCCTGGATGCCCAGTTTTCTTCCTCACGGGACCCCAGTACTTTGGTTGTATTCAGTACACATACAGGGATTTTTTTATACATATATAAATATTTATTTTTGTGTATACAGTCGTTCCCCCCCGCCCTTATCTGCAGTTACCTGCCGTCCCCTGAAGTCTGGAAGCAGGTGATTGGACAGATCGTCAGAAGGTCATGCCTAGTAGCCTAACTAATGCCACATCACAATACATCACAACACCTGCATCATTCCCCTCCTCAAGCAAGCGTTTTTTCACCTGACATCACAAGAAGGGTGAATACAGGACCATAAGATATTTTCAGGAAGAGAGAAACCACATTCACATAGACATTACAATGTGTTGTTACAATTGTCCCTTTTTAGTAGTAGTTATTGTTAATCTTACTGTGCCTGATTTATAAGTCAAACCCTATAATAGGTGTGTATGTATAGGAAGAAGCATAGGCCATAGGGGTCAGTACTGTTCGCAGTTTCAGGCATCCGCTGGGGGCCTTGCAACGGATCTCCCACAGATAAGGGGGACTTCCGTATCTCTTTTCCCTGCTTTTTACGACCCACAAACACACAGCGCACACTGCACTGCACCTGTCTCCTTCGCTTAACAATACACTTTGGAGATCTTTCCCTATCGGTATAGAAAGAGCTTCCTCGTCTGTTTTTCCTGCTGTATAATATTCCTTTGCCTGGGTGTGTCCTGGTGTCCTTAGCCAGTCCCCTCTTCATGGACATTTAGGTTATGACTAGTCTCCTGCCATTAGAAGCAGTACCATGGAATAAGCTTATGTATCCATCATTTCCCGTACATGTAGACATCCAGCTGATCAATTCCTAGTGGAAATCGTGGGTCGAAGGATACCTACATTGTTAACTTTTTAAAATATTTTATTATTTACTTATTTATGTATTTAGAGGGCAAGTGGGAAGGGGCAGAAGGAGAGGGAGAGAGAGAAACTCAAGCAGGTCCCGCTGAGCGTGGAGCCCAACACGGGGCTCAATCCCACGACCCTGAGATCACTACCTGAGCCAAAACCAAGAGTCAGGCTCTTAACAGACTGAGCCACCCAGGCACCCCCTGCATTGTTAATGTTGATGGACATTGACAAATTGCCTATTATCAAAGTGTACTGTTTTATGCTCCTTTTACCCTCACCTCATTTTGCCTTTGTTTCTATTAAGTTGTTGGGGTTTTCCCTAACAGTATGTAGGAGTTCTTTGTGTATGAGGGACAAAAGCTCTTTGTAAAATGAGTTGAATGTATTTTTTTCCCTGTGTATCATTAGTCTTTTGATTCTGCATATGGTAGTTTTTAGATGTGTAGACATTCTTACTTTTCATAGAGTCCATGTTACCATTTTATATCTACTGGGTTAGAAAGAGCCTCGCCATTCTGAGTTTCTAAAATAACTTTCCCTTGGTTTCTCTTAGACCATTTTATGGTCTCATGTTTACCTTTTAATCTTTAATCTCTTTGCAGTTTATCCTGCATAAAGTATGAGCTGTGAATCCAGCTTTTTTTTTTTTCATATGGCTATTCAGTTGTTGCAACTATCATAGTCCATCCTTGAGATGTCACCTCTCTCATAAATTAAATTCCTGTACATGGCTTCATCTGCTTTTAGGACTTTTTATTGTGTCCCATTGATCTTTCTATACATGTGTCAATGCCATGTAATTACCAGAACTTTATAATTTGTTTAATGTGTGATGGGGCTGTTCCTACCTTGTTACTCTTCTTTGAAAAATTTTCCTGGTTAGTCTTGCCTGTTTCGCTTCCCATATGAGCTTGGGATTAAGTTTGTCTAGTTCAAAGAAACATCTGGTGGTATTTGTGTGTGTGAATTGTGTTGACTTTAAAGGTTAACATAGGAAGAAATGATACCTTTATGATGTTTAATTCTACTGTCCAACAATAGGGTCTGTTTCTCCAATGGCTCAAACTTTCTTCTGCATCTCTTATAAGGCTGAAGCTTTTTTGGGGGCTCCCAGCTGGCTCAGTTGGAACAGCATGTGACCCTTGATCTTGGGGTCATGATTTCAAGCCCCACGTTGGGTGTAGAGATTACTTAAACAAATAAAAATTAAAAAAAAAAAGAAAGAAAGAAGACCTAAGCTTTTTCATCACGTAGATATTATAAATTTCTTATTAAATTTATTCCTAGGTATCTGCTATTTTAGAATAGGATAGGATAGAATATAATAGAAGTAGGATTTTTCTTTCATTAGAAACAATAACTTGGTTATTGTTTTTATATAGGAAAGCTCTTGATTTCTATATTCATTTGTTTATGTCACCATATTACTGAATTCTTTGTTTATGATTCTCTTGGAATTTCTAGGTAAACAATTATATCAAAGATCAAAGTGTTTTGAGGTAAAATTCAGGTGGTAAGGAAAAGAGGTTAATAATGTTATCGATTAACAAGGAAATGGGGATCTTATGTTTCTCTTTTGGGGGATTATGTCTCAAAAATACCAGTTCTTAAAATGTAAATAGTTGTTCAATAGATTTAAAGTTTTCCCCCTTTTCTCCCCTTTATAAACAGAAAAAAAATTGCTTTGAATGCAAAGTCAGTGTAATAAAAGTTGAAACTTGAGTTCTACCAGGATTTGGTTTTAATAAAACAGATCTATAATTCCTGATGTTATTTGTGCTCAGAATTAGTCTTGATTTAAGAAGTAGTATGTTCTCAAAAATAATTTTGTGGAAAGAAAAAGTACCTAACTTAGGGTAAGGACCCAGCACGAGGTAATGGGAAGAGCCCTAAACTAGTTCAAAGATGAGTTTAAGCCCTGGTTCTGTCACCAAATCATTGTAATGTCCCCTACCTCCTCGGGCCTCAGTTTCCCCATTTATAAAAGAGAACTGATGGTAACTACCAAACAGGGTTTATTGTGTGGAATCAAATGAGATCATATATATTGAGAGAGCACCTAGCCCATTTCATGCTATATATAGTCAACACATGATGGCTATTTTTATTAACATATCTATTAATTTAAGCTACCATGTGTTCAGCTACAAATTAGGCTGCTGTAACTTAGACCCCCAAATACTATAGTAGAACAAGACAGAAGTTTTCCTCCTGTGTGATTGTTCAAGCAGTGAGTATAGTGATACCCAGGTTCCCAATGTTCTGTGGCTCTACCATCAACACATGGGTCATCCCGTGGCCCCCAGTCACTGCCCCAGCTCTTGCCATGGCATCATCACTTAGCCCGTGGGAAGCAAGAAAGGGAAGGGGGGCACATGCACCTTGGCCTTAAGATCATGCCCAGGAGGGTGTCTGGGTGGCTCAGTTGGTTAGGTGTCTGCCTTCGGCTCAGGTCATGATCCTAGGCTCCTGGGATCAAGTCCCGCATCGGGCTCCCTGCTCAGTGGGGAGCCTGCTTCTCCCTTTGCCTCTACCCCTCCCCCTGCTTGTGCTCTCTCTCTCTCATGCTCTCTCTCTCTCTTTCAAATAAATAAATAAAATATTTTTAAAAAAATCACAGACCTGTACCTCTGAAACAAATAATACGTTATATGTTAAAAAAAAAAAAAAGATAATAGGAAGGGAAAAATGAAGGCGGGGGAATCAGAGGGGGAGACAAACCATGAGAGACTATGGACTCTGAGAAACAAACTGAGGGTTCTAGAGGGGAGGGGGGGGATGGGTCAGCCCGGTGATGGGTATTAAAGAGGGCATGTATTGAATGGAGCACTGGGTGTTATTTGTGAACAATGAATCATGGAACACTACACCAAAAACTAATGATGTAATGTACGGTGACTAACATAATAAAATAAAATTTAAAAAAAATTAAAAATTAAAAATTAAAAAAAAATTACTTTTAAGATCATGCCCAGGAAGCTGCTCTCATTACTTCTGCTCATGTGCCTTTGGCCATAAACTAGATTTATCACCACACCTAACTGCAAAGGAGCCTGGGAATTGTAGTGTTGATGCCCTTCTAAAATGTTTCTTAATATAGAAGGGGAAAATGAACACTGGGGACCACTAGCAGTCGGAGCCATGCTTGATATATGAAATTGACACTTCCCACGTACTACCAGATGGCCACATCCTGGGCCTGCTTGAGACCCATTTTGGCGGTGGGGTGATGTGAATGGGAGAGCTCAGAATCTGATCTTGTGCCTTATTTCCCTGTAGACCCATGAGGATGTATAGTCACCATACCCAGATAAGCCTTGTTCGTTCTCTGGGGCTTGCTCAGGGAGGCTGCCATTTCTTGGTGAGTGGATCTTAATGTGAGGTGATGAGGTAGAACCTGGACCCAGGTATCTTGATATTTGCTGGGGTGAGGCAGACACTCTTGGGAGATGTCAGACCTTGATCTCTTTTGCTACCATCTCATTGCCTGGACAGTGCCAGGCATACAGTAGTAGGTGCCCGCAAATGTTTGTGGAAAGAAAAAGTACCTAACTTAGGGTAAGGACCGGTAGGCTGATTCTAGTGCAAGGATTGTTTGGACACAGTCAACAGCATTCAGTTCACATCACCAGCTAAACAGTGAGGGATGGGCTCGCGTGCCAGAGCTTTTGTCTCAGGATGTGGAAGAGGATGCTTTATGTATAAATCTTCTTAGGAACTTATTAAGACCAGACAACAAAAGCCTCCCTGTTTCTCAGGCCACTTCTCTAATTAGGAAAAATCATAAGTAAAAGGATGGGGTAGGGTGGGGGAGGTGCGGCATCTTTTGAGTTTGAAAGCTGTGTTTAGTCCGGGACAGTTGTGCCTTTAATTATCCTGTCTGAGTTGACTTTAATGAGCATTATTTTTAATGCCTTCATTTCAAGGAGGAAAAAAAAAAAAGAGTGCTTTTAGCATCCAAGCATGTAAAAACAGTGTTATTCACTGAGCTTGAAAGACAGAGTCACTGCTATTGGGTCTGTAGCAACTCTGAGCCAGAAACCTCGCAGGAGAGCGTTGGCCAGAAGACACACGGCCAGTCGCTTATCAGGGAACCACTGGATTCGGGCTGTCCTGGGTGCCCCTCTTCCCATGACCATCACCCAGTGACAGCCACTTGGGAAAACAGTGCTGACACCAGCAGGCAGCTTCAGTGTCCTGAGAGCTGGACATTTCCCCCTCTAAGTTATTTTTTTTAAGATTTTATTTATTTATTTGTCAGAGAGAGAGAGAGCGAACACAAGCAGGGGGAGTGGCAGAGGGAGAAGCAGACTCCCCACTGAGCAGGGAGCCCGACGTGGGACTTGATCCCAGGACCCTGGGATCACGACCTGAGCCAAAGGCAGACACTTAACCAACCGAGCCACCCCAGCGTCCTCCCATCTAGGTTATTCTTGACATGCTATGTAAACTGTACTCCCTCCAGGTTAAGCCATCACTATCAGCTCATTGGCCCGACTAGAAATGGTGTCAGCCCCACGTTCCAAGGCCCCTACCAGGCGAACCGATGTTCTTCCTTCTCTGCTTCAGACCTTTCCCATTGTCCCCCTTCCATCATGTTCTTCATCTTGCCACCTAACTTCCCTCTTCTCTTCCTCTTCCATATATAATTTCTTGGAAGAATAAAAGTGGTATAACTATATTTAGGAAACAGAAAAAAAGGAAGAAGTAATCATGGGGGCGCCTGGGTGGCTCAGTCAGTTAAGTGTCTGCCTTCGGCTCAGGTCATGATCCCAGGGTCCTGGGATCGAGCCCCGCATCGGGCTCCTTACTCAGTGGGGAGCCTGCTTCTCTCTCTCCCTCTTCCCGTCCCCCTACTCACACATGAGCATGCCCTGTCTTTCTGTCTCTCTCAAATAAATAAATAAAACCTTTCAAAAAAAAAAAGGAAGAAATAATCACATATAATTTTACATCCTAACAGCCGTCTATAATTTTCATACATGTCTTTCTAGTATTTTCAATCATAAGCATAATTATCCTCATAATCCTAATGATAATAGATAAACAGCCTTTTATCTTGGTTTTCTCTCAATGTGTTAATTAGCTTTTCCCTAAAACTTCTATCTAGTTGCTCGGTAGATGTAGTCCTATTTTATTTTACCACTCTCCTCATGTAAGACATTATGGTTGGCTTCTAATTTTTCACCTTTGCAAAGAGCATTACAGCAAAAATTTTTATTTTTGTGTACATAACTTTTTCAGTATTTTGAACTATTTCTCCAGGATAGATTCACAAGGTCAAAGGAAATGAAGTTGTATAGTCTTTAACATTGCAAAATTGGTGTTCAGAAGTTGCATGCTGATTTATCATGCCACAAGTAATGTTTGAAAATGCTACTTTCAGTGTCCTGAGAGCTGGACATTTCTGGTCGGTACCTGTGACAGCAAGGACTATCATGCTCTTTTCTAAATTTTTTCCTGCTTTGAAAAGGTGAAAATGATCCACGGAAAAAAATTTATTCCTATTGGAAAAAGTAAGACATACTTGTATAAGACTCAGAGAAGCCAAAAAGAACATAAATTACTTTAATATTGCCCTTGTACCATAAACACTGGTAATATTTTGGTATGTATCCTACCTGAAGTTTTAAAAGTATGTATATATAATTTACTTTTTTCTTTCATTCTTTTTTAAAATTTTATTATGTTATGTTAATCACCGTACAGTACATCATTAGTTTTTGTTGTAGTGTTCCATGATTCATTGTTTGCCTATAACACCCAGTGCTCCACACAGAACGTGCCCTCTTTAATACCCATCACCCGGCTAAACCATCCCCCCAACCCCCTCCCCTCTAGAACCCTCAGTTTGTTTTTCAGAGTCCATCATCTCTCATGGTTCGTCTCCCCCTCCGATTCCCCCCCTTCCTTTTTCTCTTTATTTGTTTTTTAAAAATGGAATACAAATATTTTTCACGTAAGTTTTATGCTATATGACTGTCTTTTTAGGACATAACATTTTTTTTTCATAAAATTCCCCAGTTTTGGAAATTTGGATTCTTTTCAATTTTCTGCTATCTTAAATAATATTGTATTACCATATTTGTAAACTGTGTCTTTGCAATTTTAAGACTCCTGTATGTAAGAACACCCCTTGACCTGCATTGAGTATATGTTATAATGTTAAATAAGTTACATATTGGGAAATTTTCAGGTAAAAAAATCTACCTTATTACTCTGTTAATAGTTTTTAACTTATTTGGGTTCATGTAATTAAAGAAATGAAAGATGTTTTCATATGCTTATCAGACAGTTGTATTCTTCCTTTGTGAATTGTTTGTTCTGTTACTTTTTTCTCTTTTCCATTAGATATTTAAACTCTTATTCTGGTTTGGTGGGATTTTTTTGTTTGTTTGTTTGTTTTTGTGCAAATGTGTGTGTCTTTTGTTTTGTTTTGTTTTTGTTTTGTTTTTTAAATCTTCTCCTTCATGGCACCTGTCTTTGGTGTCATACCTTGGCAAGGTCTGCCACACTCCGAGCATCTCACATATTTTCCTTTAGTATTTGCAAGGTTTCATTGTCTATACTTAAATCTTTAGACTCCCTATCCTCCATCCTGTCACATGGTAAGTGTAGGTTCTAATCTACTTTTCTTCTCTAACTTAGGTAACAAATCGTTCAGAATGGTGATGTCACAGAGATGGCTGGTTGGCTATTTTAGATGCCAACTCTTTCCAAATCAATTTATGAATGTTTTACAATTTCCATCAAAATGGTGATGACAGTCGGTTAGGCATCTGCCTTCAGCTCCGGTCATGATCTCAGGGTCCTGGATCGAGCCCCGTGTGGGGCTCCCTGCTCAGCGGGGAGCCGGCTTCTCCCTCTCCCTCTTCCTCTGCCCCTCCCCCTGCTCATTCTCTCTCTCTCTTTCTCTCTCAAGTAAAAAGATAAAATCTTTTTAAAAAATCATGATGAGCTATTTTGGGAATTTGACCAAATGATTCTAAATTTGATCTAAGAGAATCAACATATAAAAACAGCCAAGAAAATTTTAGAAAGAAAAAATTCAAAGAAGAGGGATGTAGGCTGTCAGATATTAAAATGTATGATAAAGTTATGGTAATGAAAATGAAAACCACATGTTGCCAGGATGAGACAGTCAAATCAATCAAACAATGGAAATTTCTGAAATGGACCCAAGGATATAATGTAATTTAGTACAGCATATCACTGGAGCAAAATATTTCATATCAGTGGAAAAGAGAAGGATGGTTAACATGAATGAGTTTGACTATTAATGTTTTGAGTTTGACTATTAATGTTTTGAGCTATATGAACAAGTTTTGTAACAGTAAGCCAAACTTACAATTCTAGAATAAATACTCATGGGACAATGTATATTATTCTTTTAGTCTGTATCACAGTTGGATTTGCTAATGTTTTATTGAAGACATTAGGGACCTTTCTTCATAAGTGACACTGGTCCCTATAGCTATAAAGTTTGGGTATTGGAACTGAACTTGTGATAATGTACCCACCTGTCCTTCTCCCTCCCCCAGTTACCTTGCCAGAGTCCAGAATCATTTTCCAAGCATTTCCCAAATCCATTCCTTCTCTCCCTCTCTGCTCTACTTCCCATGGCTGCCCACCTCCGCTGTGGTTTCTGCTCCACCCCTTGTCCTTATAACAGCTAAGGTGATTTGTGTGCTGGTTATTTTTTTTTTGCATAAAATGTCTGTTTATTAAGTTTTGCAATCAGTAAAAAACAATGTAAGTTGCTTGATTAGTTGGGGGTATCTTGGTTTGCATTTTTTCTATATTGACGCAAAATACGTATCACGTAAAATGTTACCATTGAAACTGATGTAAAGTATATGATTTAGTGGCGTTAAGTACATTCTCCATATTGTGCAGCCATCACTATTATCTAGTTCCAGAACTTTTTCTTTACCCCAAACAGAAATCCCATGCCTATTAAGCAGTCACTTCCCATTCTCCACCACCTTCAGCCACCGGCAACTGCTAATCTGCTTTCTGTCCCAGTGCATTTGCCAAATTGGGATATTTCATATAAATGAAATCATACAATATGTGGCCTTTTGTGTCTGGCTTATTTTATTTAGCATAATGTTTGCAAGGTTCATTTATGTCATAGCATGTACCCAAATTTCATTCCTTTTGTGGCTGAACAATATTCCATTGTATGAATATACCACAGTTTGTTTATCCATTCATCCTCCAGTGGACATTTGGGTTAATTCTACTTTTTGGCTGTTATGAATAGAGCTGCTCTGAGCATTTGTGTATGATTATTTTTTGAATATCTGTTTTCAAATGATGGACCTGCTTTCAATGGAGGAATGGAGTTGCTGAATCATATGGTAATTCTATATTTACCTTATTGAGGAACTGCCAAAGTGGCTGAACCATTTTACATTCCCACCAGCATGTGTGAGGGTTCCAATTTATTCTGCATCCTTGCCAACACTTCTAAGAGAACATTGCCAACTTTAGCCCTTAAATTTAGGTCTTTGAACCATTTTGAGTTAATGTTTGTGTATGGTGTGAGGTAAGAGTTTGCATGTGGATATCCAGTTCTCCCACTACCATTTATTGAAGAGACTACTCTTTCTCCATTGAATGGTCTTGGCACCCTTGTTGAAAATCAATTAGCCATAGATATATGGGTTTATTTATGGACTGTCAATTCTATTCCATTGATCTATATGACTGTCCTTATGACACCTCCACTTTGCTTGATTATTGTAGCTTTGTAGTAAATTTTGAAATGGGACAGTATGAGTCCTCCAAGTTTGTTATTTATTTTTCAAGACAGTTTTGGCTATCATGGGTCTTTTGCAATTCCATATGAATTTTAGGACCATAGCTTCCATCTGTAAAAAAAGGCCTTTGGGGTTTTGAGAGGGATTGCATTGAAGCTGTAGATCATATTATGGAGTATTGTCATCTTAACAATATTTAGTTTTCTACTTCATGAACATGGGATGTCTTTTCATTTATTTAGGTCTTCTTGATTTCTTTTAATAATATTTTATAGTATTCCGTGTACAAGACCTGCACTTCATTGGCTAAATTTATTCCTAAGTGCCTTCTTCTTCTTCTTTTTTTTTTTTTAAGTAAGCTCCATACTCAGCATAGAGCCTAACGTGGGACTTGAACTCACGGCCCTGAGATCAAGATCAAAGCTGAAATCAAGAGTCAGATGCTTAACTGAGCCATCCAGGCACCCCAGTACCTTATTCTTTTTGATGCTACTGTAAATAGAATTATTTTCTTAATTTCCTCTTTGGATTTTTCATTGCTAGTGTATAGAAATACAACTGATTTTCTGTGTTGATCTTGTATCCTACAACTTTGCTAAATCTATCAGCTCTGTTTTGTGTGTATGTATGCGTGTATCTATCAGGATTTTCTATATATAAAATCTATGAATAGAAACAATTTTACCTCTTCTCTTCTAGTTTTGATGTTCTTATTTCTTTTTCTTGCCTAATTATTTTGGTTACAACTGCCAGTGCTATGTTGAATAGAAGTGGCAAAAGCAGGCATCCTTGTCTTGTTCCTGATCTTTGGTGGAAAGCTTTTTGGCTTTCACCATTGAGGATGATGTTAGCTATAGGTTTTTCATAGATGCTTTTTATCCTGTTAAAGAAGTTCCCTTCTATTCTGAGTTTATTAAGTGTTTTATCATGAAAGGATGTTGGATTTTGTCAAGTTCTTTTTCCGCATCAATTGAGATATCAGTAGGGTTTTTTCCCCTTCATTCTATTATCTGTATGCTACATTGGTTGATTTTATGTATGTTGAACCAACCTTCCATTCCCAGTACAAATCCAAGTTGGTTGTGATGTAGAATCCTTTTAATATGCTACTGGATTCAGGTTGCTAGTATTTTATAGAGGACTTTTGCATCTATATTCATAAAGCTTATAGTTTTCTTGTGATGTTTTTGTCTGGCTTTGTTACAGAATAATGCTGATCTCATGGAATGAAGTAAGTGTTCCCTCCTCTTCTATACTTTGGAAGAGTTTGAGAAGATTTGATATTACATAGTGATCTTTAAAAGCACAATTAGATTCTCTCTTGTAAAATAAATAAATAAATCTTTAAAAAATTAAAAGAAGAAAGAAAGGGTGCCTGGGTGGCTCACTCAGTTGAGCAGCCGACTCTTGATTTTGGCTCAGGTCATGATCTCAGGGTCCTGCGATTGAGTCCCACATCAGGCTCTGTGCTCATTGGCGAGCCTGCTTGAGGATTCTCTCTCCTCTGCCCCTCCCCCCACTTGTGTGTGCGCACATGCTCTCTCTAAAATAGATAAATAAATAAATAAATATATAAATAAATAAATATTTTGTTTAAAAATTGAAAGCACAATTAGATCATCATGCTCTCAAGTTTAATACCCTGTGCTGATTTCTTATCAGAATTCCTAACATTGCCCACTAGACCCTGAATGTGCTTGCTCCTCATTTCCTGCTCTGCTCCAGGCACAACATTTTTCACATTACTTATGAAACAAACCTTAAACCCCTTCACTGCACATAGGCTGGGAAGCTCTCCTCTGACCCATGAAGCCCTTGGTTACTGCCCCAGGACCCTTGCACATTCTCTTACCGCTACCTTCCAGATCTCTTCTTGTTCTATTTTATCCTGCTAAGTGTGACTCATCTTCCTGGAAGTCTTGCCTAAATCACCAACCTACATATGGTAGTTTAAGTTTCTTCTGGTTATTCCCTTTCACAATACTTTGAACTTTCTTTATAGCAGTGACCTTTATTGTAACTAATTATTGCTAGTGCTAGGGTCTTGGGAGAGGGGTATTGTAACTAATTACTGATGTGATTTTTGGTTTATTCTTGTCTCCCCCATAGACTTTGGGTGCCATGATGGTAGGTGCCATGTCTGTCTCTAAGTTTGCTACCAAAAACTCAGTGCTTGGCCAAGTGTCTTTGACATGGTAGACACTTGATAAATATCTACCCAAAGTACGAAGGATGACAGTGGCTTAGAAAATAGAACTGGGAAGCTTTCTGTATTTCTTAAGATGTGGAAAAAGTTTAAAGTAATTAAAAATTGTGTGTTCTTTAAATGGTTCAAGCAACATGCTCAAAACACCAATTGAACCCAGGACTAGTCAATTCTAGTAATTGTTTTTCTTTTCAAAGAAGTTTTTGAGTTGTATGTAATATTCCCCTACAGTGTTTTCTAGTCTCCCATACCTTTAATCTCTGCTGCTAAATATAGTGATTTTGCTCTATTTATTCTTGATTAGGCTTTCCAAAAATATATGTGTTTTATATCCCTGCAATTAAAGCTTTTATTTTCTTTTGGATCTAAGCATTTTTTAAAATTTTTATTTTTTGTGAGAGAGAGAGTGTGTGTGTGTGTGTACAAACCAGGGGAGGGGCAGGAGGAGAGAGAGAGTGGGAATACCAAGCAACCTCCACACCCAGCATGGAGCCGACATGGGGCTCGATTGCATGACCCCAAGATCATGCCCTGAGCCAAAATCAAGAGTCAGATGTTCAACTGACAGAGCCACCCAGGTGCCCCTTGGGTCTAAGCATTTAAAAAAAATAGGAGTCTTTAAAAATTTTTTGAATTATTTTTACATTTTTTAAAGATTTTATTTATTTATTTATTTATTTATTTATTTATTTATTTATTTGACAGAGAGAGACACACAGCGAGAGAGGGAACACAAGCAGGGGGAGTGGGAGAAGGAGAAGCAGGCTTCCCACTGAGCATGGAGCCCAATGCAGGGCTCGATCCCAGGACCCTGGGATCATGACCTGAGCCGAAGGCAGACACTTAACGACTGAGCCACCCAGGCACCCCAAACTATTCTTACATATGAACTTTTATTATTTACTTCTAGTTGTATAACCTGATGGTCAGCCTATGTACCTTCTGATTTGACTACAATATATTGTGACTTAAAATATGGTCACCTATGAAAATATATTATGTGAAGAAAGATATAGAGATATAAAGAAAATGTCAATAAATTCCCCAGAATATCAAGGTAGGTCTCTTGTTATTAATTTTAGCTGCTACTCAGTGAGACCTTTTGAGCTTAAGACTCAGGGAAGCCTACTGAGTATTTCTTTCACAGTTATTTTCTTTAGTTCTCCCTTGAAATTTCTACTTTGAGTATGTGTGGGTGTGTATTAGATTTTTTTCTCCATGTCTCTTATTTTTGAAGTGAGAGGCAAGTGAAATGAAATGGTGAGACACTACAGTTTAATGACACACTAAGGCAAATTACTTAACCTTTTCTGCCTCAATTTCCCCATCTGTAAAATGAGGGTAATACAGCACCTACCTCGCATGAAGACTGTTAAACAACAGAAATCCAACTGAGTAAATTTTATTGTATTTATTATTTTTTTTAGAGAAAGAGAGAGTACGTGTGAGTAGGGGGGAGGGGCAGAGTGAGAGAGAGAGAGAGAGAATCCCAGACTCCCCGCTGAGCATGGAGCCCAATGTGGGCTTGATCTCATGACCCTGAGATCATGACCTGAGCTGAAATCAAGAGTCAGATGCTTAACCAACTGAGTCACCCAGGAGCCCCAAATTTTAAAGATCTAATTGGCTTTCTTGAACAATTCATGAATCGGGCAGCATCCCATCCAGCAAGGAGAAGAGAGCTCCAATGTACAAAATAGAACATTTTTACAGAAGGAGAGTAGTGCAAGAAAGTTTTTAGCAAGAGAAAAGGATTGCTCCAGACAAGGTGGCTTTCCCTTAAGGGGTCTTATCATGCTGATGACCTCATTCTTACTTTTGGGGGATGGAGGGGATCCCCGAGTGGCAGATTCATTAGCACTGGCTGAAAATTTCCTGACTAGCTAGTTACAACTATGTTTCTGGGGGGAAGCTGAAGCTGGAATTAGATTAGGTACTAATGCCATTTGGGGCCTGTGGTTTTCTTTTTCACAGGACTAAAGGAGTTGATGTGTATATAGCACTTAGCCCCGTCCCTGGCATATCATACAGACTCAGTAAATGTCACCTGTGGTTTGTGTCTGGGAAGGGGGCATTGCTGGGCTGGTGCTGGTGCCCCCAGGCCAGAGCAAGAGCAGCACAGGGGTCTCAGGGAGCAGGGGCTGTGATGAAGCTGGTTCTACAAGTGGAATGCTTCGGCCGCAAGTAATGGAAAATCAGACTCATAGTGCCTTAAACAAATAGAAGTTCATTTTTTTTTTTCACATGCCCAGAACTCTGGAGGTAGACAATTGTTGGGCTTGACTCAGTTGCTTGACAATGCCATCAGGGTCCCAGGCTCTCTCTATCCCACTGTCTTTAGTGTGTCAGCTCTGGATCTCGTACTTGGATTTCCATGGTCCCAAGATGGCCACTCCACCCCCAGCAATTAGGTCTTTGTACCATAAAGGGAGAAAGAATAGGAGCAAAAGGCTTTCTTCTGGCACGGCTTGGTCTTTCCATGCAGGGAGGTGGCCCTCCCTTTACAAACTCCCTCTTCTGTCTCCTTAGCCTGAATCATTACCTGCCCATCCAGGAGAATGAACCAGCCATGATTCAACTCTGGATCTGAGTCTGGGTCTGGGCTGGAGACCTACCTTTCATGAAATTGACGCATCTCCATGTTCTCCCTGACCAAACTTGAGTTCAGTTAGTGGGGAAGAAGATGGAAGGAGACATGTTGTAGAGTAGATATTTGGACACGGTTGACAGCCTTTTCAGAATGCACCTATGCAGTTAGTATACAAGGATATCATGAGAAACTTTTTCACCTGCCTATTTGTTAATCCTCATTCCAGATGTCAGAGATAAAGGGCTTTCTGGCTACACTATGCCCACGATACTCGCCGCACTGTTGAGAAACAAAATGTGGCTAATTTGTAACGATTTGTCCTTAGAGATCCATAGCACCTCCAGGACTCACCACTGTCTGGCCTCAGGAGTTGTGTGCCTAATGGGTTTGCTCATTCTGCAATTCACCTAGCCCTCTCCAGCTTGATATCCTCCTTCAGAATCACATGTGGTTAAAGAGTATAGACAAATGATGACATGTCTAAGTGGAGTTGTTCTTTTCATTGAGATCCAGTAGGTAAAAACCAGTTAGCTCCATGTCCTTGTCCTGAGACTGGGTTGTTTAAGTTGGGTTTACTAGTAAACTTCCTTGGATAAGGTGTAAGAAAGCTCATATAATGCTGGAATCCAGCAAGAGGGTTTTTTTTTTTTTATAAGAGGTATGCGTGCAAGGATGCGTAATCATTTGTCTGAGTCAATGTTTATGTGCCTCCTGCTGTGAGCCATCACCATGCTGAACTTGGTGTGGGTTCTCAGATGAACTGGAGGCTGCAGTTACAGCAGGAGGAATACTGGATGTAGGGCTGGGAGACCTACATGTGAGTAAGCTAAGCCTCTTAATCTCCCATCTCTGGTGTTCTTGATGATGAAATGGACATGATAATATCTACCTCCAGGTGCTGTGTGAAAATTAAATAAGGTGGTGTGTGTGAACTTATATAGTGCCTGGCACTTAGTGGGCATTCAAAACACATGAGATGAATCTGAGTTATTTGAAAAAAAGGCAGTCTATACCCTCATAGGGAGATAACATACATTTAAAAAGCTTTAATACACAGTAGAAAGTAAAAGATGTCGTGCTTAAAACTTTCTGGCCATGCAAGACTGGTTTAAGATGCTAAAATCCATTGATGAAATCCCTTATATTAACAAGTAAATAAGAATAATCACATGATCCTATTAATAGATGCAGAAAGAGTATTTGATAGGTTTCAACCTCCACTCACCATGAAAACTCTTAGCAAACTAGAAGAGAACTCTCAGAAATAGAAAGGAACACCTTTCACCTGAAACCAAAGGTAAATCTCAACAGGTATTACTGCATTTGCATGACATTCCAGGAAAGGCAAAACTGTAGTGATGGATCAGTGGTGTCCAGGGGTCAGGGGTGGGGGGTGGGGATTGTATTACTGATAAGAGCATCTACAAAAACCTGCAGCTAACATCATACCTAATGGTGAAAGATTGAATGCTTTCCCAATAATCAAGGAGAGTGTTCCTACTCAATATCGTAGTGGTAGTTCTAGCACATGCAATGAAGTAGGAAAAAGAAATTAGTCATTCAAGTTGGAAAGGAAGAAATAAAACTATCTGTATTCATAGATGATATGATTCTGCATAAAAAGATCCAAAGGAACTATTAAAAAAAAAGCTCTTGGACCTAATAAATGAGTTCAGCAAGATCACAAGATACAAGATCACCTTAAAAAAAAAACAAAACTGTTGTATTTCCATACACTAGCAACAAACAATTGGAAACCAAAATTTAACAAGCAGCCTCATTTACAGTACTCCCTTATAAATGAGATAGTTAGGCATAAATATAATAAAATATGTACAGGATCTGTGTGCTGAAAACTACAAAATGTTAGTGAAAGAAATCAAAGAAAAACTAGATAAACAGAGAGACATACTCGGTTCATGAGTTGGAAGACTCAATATAGTTAAGATGTCATCTCCCCAAGTTGATTTATCTCCCCGTAGATTTAGTGCAATCCCTCTCAAAATCCAACCAGGATCTTTGTAGATGTCAACAACCTTATTCTAAAATTTATAGGGAAAGGCAAAGGAACTAGAATATCGAAAACAATTTTGAAAAAGAGGAACCAAATGGGAGGAGTCACACTACACAAATCAAGACAGGGTAATATTTGCAAATGGATAGCATATTGATCGGTGGAACAGCAGAGAGAGTCCAGGGATATACCCATGCAAATAGACTCAACTGATTTTTGACTAAGGTAATTCACTGAAGGAAGGACAGCAGTTTCAATAAATGGTGCTATAACAGCTAGACATCCATATGCAAAAAAATCCCCAAAAAACAAAAACAAAAAACATGAACCTCAACCCAAATCTCATACCATCTCCAAATATTAAATCAAAATGGATCTGATATAACTGTAAAACTATAAAACTCTTAGAAGAACCTATAGTAGAAAATCTTCATATCAGGCAAAGAACTTTTAGAGATGACAACCAAAAAGCACAATCCATTTTTAAAAAATTGATAAGGTGGACATAAATGTAAAACTTCTGTTCTGGTGGGGACATCCCAAATAGAATGAGAAGACAAGATGCACACATGGAGAAAATACTTACAAATCATATATCCAACAGAGGACTTAATATCGAGAAATACAAAGAATTTTCAAAATTCAACAATGAGAAAGCAACAACCCAATAAAAAATGAGCAAAAGTCACTTCATCAAAGAGGATACATGGATGGCAAATAAACACATGAAAAGACCCTTAACATCATGAGTCATTAGGAAAATGCAAATTAAAACCACAGTGAGATACTATCACGTACCTATCAAAGGGGCTAAAAAACATACCAACAATGCCAAGTGTGGACGAGAACGTGGAGCCTCTGGAACCCTCCTGCTTTGCTGGTGAGAATGCAAAATTGTCCAGCCACTCTGGAAACCATAGGGCAGTTTCTTACAAAAGTGAACATACTCTTAGCAAATGACCAAGCTATCTCACCCTTGGGCGTTTATCCCAGAGAAATGAAAACATATGTTCACACAAAAAACCTATACATGAATGTTCATAATAGCATTATTCATGATCACCAAAAGCTGGGAAAAAAAACAAATGTTCTTCAATGGGTGAATGGATAAAGAATTTTGTTGGAATGTTAGTCAGCAGTGAAAAAGGATTTTTTTTTTTAAGAGAGAAAGAGCACATGCATGTGAAGGGGGGAGGGGCAGAGGGAGAGGGAGAGAAAGAATCTTAAGTGCTAAATGTGGAGACTGATGCGGGCATTGATCTCAATGACCTGAGCTGAAATCAAGAATCGGATGCTTAACCCACTGAGCCACCCAGGTGCCCCAAAAGGAATGAACTATTAATGCACACAACAACTTGGATGAACCTTCAACGTCTTATGGTAAGGGAGAGAAATCAATTGCAAAAGGTTACTTATGTGCTGTGTGATTCCATTTATATCACATTCTGGAAAGGGCAAAACTAGTGATGGCAAACAGATCAGTGGTTATGGAGGTTAGATGTAGGGGGCCAGTCTGACTGCAAGGGGATTGCGTGAAGGACTTTTGGGGGTGTTTTGGGGGGAGTTGTCCTTTATCCCATTAAGTGGTGGCTATTATAAGAATCTGCATGTCACATAAAACTCCTAGAACAGCATGCTCAAAAAAAAAAACAAAAAAACAAAAAAAACAGAATTTTATTGTGCTTAAGTTTTTACAACTCTTTCCAGAATCTGAACCTAGAGAAAGCAAGTGGCCACAGGGCATTTGGCCCCTGCGTGCCTACTGCTGAATCACCTTCCAAAGCAGGGGGTTTTGGTGCTGGTTTGGTGGAGCGTTCAAGTCTCTCCAGTTTCGGCTCCCTTTAAATGTGGGGTTCGTTTGCTGCCTGGAACCGAAATGGCACATGGTTAAGTGTTCTCACGTGGGCACCGCTTCTGTGACTCTTAATGGGTTTCAGGGAAACGCCGTAGGTGGATAGGGGTGCGGACGTGTGGACGAGCTGCCTCCAACAGAGGACTGCAGGCCACACAGGCCCAAGTGAATGCCGCGGCACACACCAGACCCCACTGGGACCACACAAATTCACAATCCTGCTTTGAATCTTTGGAAGGAAACAGAGAAGCCTCCTGGGGTGCTGGAAACATCCGTGGCCCGGAGATGGGAAGGCTTGGGGTGAGGGCGGGTCTCCCTGGCTTGTAAAATAGGTAAAAAGGGGACAAAACAGACCAGAGGTTCTCAGACTGGGCTCTGCCTGCGTCTCGGGAATGGGGAGGTGTGGTGAAGGGCATGCTGGGAGTCAGGCATAGCTTCCTTGTGCCAGGCGACAGCCAAAGCTGTTGTATTCTGATTCTTTTATAGATTCAGCCTCTGCAAGGTGCCTTCGATTTAAAGAGCAGCTTCTGCTGCTTTAAACAGGGCTGGATCACCACGGGACCAGATGATCTGTAAGGTTCTTTAGGGGCCTCCTGATTCCCTGAATCAGCTAGAAGCTCGTTCCTGCTCTCCCGATCCGCCCCCCGGCTGTGGACCCTGACCCCAGCTCTCCGAAGGGAGATGCTTAGGCCTATCATTCTGGATTCATGACGGCTTCACTATAGAACATTGCTTTTGGGGCACCTGGGTGGCTCAGTGGGTTAAGCGTCTGCCTTCGGCTCAGGTCATGATCCCGGGGTCCTGGGATTGAGCCCCACGTCGCGCTCCCTGCTCATTGGGGAGCCTGCTTTTCCCTCTCCCCCTGTCTCTCCACCCTGCTAGTGCTCTCACTCACTCTGTCTCAAATAAATAAATAAAATCTTTAAAAATTTAAAGAAAATTGCTTTTGATGTGCCTAGGGGTAGAAAGTTTCTCACAAGGGGCTCCAAATGATTTAAGTGACATTTTAAGTCACGTGGAGGGGAGGGTCAATCTTTAAAAAAAAGTTCCCATCTAAATTTGCAAGCTTGTTTGTACAAACAAGTCAAAGGCAATTTTCTTTCTGGAATTGGCAGCATGGAGGACCTTGCATTATCCTTTTGTGCTTGCGATATGTCTCTTCATCTTTCCTTTTTTTTTAGAATTTATTTATTTATTTGAGAGAGAGAGAGAGCACAAGCAGGGGAGTGAGAGAGGGAGAAGCAGACTCCCCACTGAGCGGGGAGCCCTGCACGGGGGGCTCGATCCCAGGACCCCGGGATCATGACCTGAGCCAAAGGCTGATGCTTAACCAACTGAGCCACCCAGGTGCTCCGTCTCTTCATCTTTCTTTTTTCTTTAAATTTTTATTGTTATGTTAACCACCATACATTACATCATTAGTTTTGGATGTAGTGTTCCATGACTCATTGTTTGTGCATAGCACCCAGTGCTCCACGCAGAACGTGCCCTCTTTAATACCCATCACCAGGCTACCCCATCCCCCCGCCCCCTGACTCTTCATCTTTCTTGACCACACACACTACCACCACCACCACCCCTGGGTTTCCTAACGTTGTAGAGACCATGTTCAGACTCTTTTAATTTGGGGGATCTTGGCCAAGGATAAGAGGAGAAGCAAGGGCCAGGCTGGAGACACAGGTGAGGCCCCGAGACTTGGCATCAACCGGGATGTCGCAGAAGGCCAGGCCACCGGGTATGAGCTCGGGTTGAAAGACAAGGCCCTGGCCAAACAGGGGGAGGTGCAGAGCAGAGAAACTGAGGCACAGACTGACTGATGGGTCCTCAGCCCAGTCATGTTCAGGCTATGGAGTACAGAGTTTCCTTTGGGAAGCCCAAATCCTGTCATGGGTGATTCGGGGCCCCTGTTGGACATCCGATGAGCTTTCTTCCTCACTGCCATCATATTGGGCTGGCTGGGCTCCCGTGATCTGGGAAAATGGTACAGAGTGCTCTGCCAAAATATGAGAAGGGTTTGTGGTAGAGCCTAATGCTGAGCCTGCCAGCCCTGTGATTGTTTCAAAAGCATCTCGAATCCCTGTTTCTCTAAACGTCAGGAGTTAAATGGGATCTTCTCTGCCCCATCCATTAAGACTGAGAGGAAGTGCCCCAGTCTCTGTCCCTGTGTCTGGCGTCAGGGCGAGGCTTTATGGGTGATCACCGTGTGCCCCACACCGAGAGGGGCTCTTCCTTTGGGCCAACGGTTCTGCTGTCCCCATCTTAACTTAATAGTTTTTGCACAGGGGGCCCCACATTTTTATTTTGCCCTGGACCCCCACAAATCATATAGCCAGTCTTCTCTGGAGATTTCGATTGAAATTATTGTTATCCCATTATTATTTTTATGTCTCAAAAAGTATATTTGACATTTGCATTTCATCCTTGAACTCACTATTTATAGCAATCATTTGCACTTCTTGCTGGGGTTTGCTGCCCAGTCTAACCGTAGGAGAATGTTGGCTAACAAACAACTTTTTAAAAAACCATGCACATATTGTAGGAGAGGGGAAAATATAAGATACACAGGGACCCATAATCAAGGTGCAGCATGGGGGTGGGGGGGTTCACAGGTGCATGAAACCCATCTTCCATTGAAGATACTGCACCGGGTGACCTCTGGGTACCAAGCTCATGATGACCATGGGGATACAGAGAGATACACAGTACAACCCCAGCCTCTAGAAACCCCTTGTCTAATGAAGTGTTTTTTAGACTTTTGAAGCCTCAACTCATAGTAAGTCATAAGCAACTCGGTACGCATACAAATATACATCCATAGAATCATGAAATGATAGTTTCACAGAACAATATGCTTCCTACGTATGGGGCATTCTATTTTCTCTTCTGTTCTTATTTCACTTCTTAAAAATGCTGGTTGATTTCACAACCCAGTAGCTTCAGTTTTAAAAGCACCGCTGTGATAGGAGAGGTGGATATGTAAGCGAATAAGGGTATTTTGAGAAGTATAATACTACATAGGTGTGGTGTGGACTTCTCCGATGAAGTGTTATTTGCTCTGAGTCTTGGAGGTTAGGAAGGAGTTGGCCAGATGGAGAAGCTGGCCATGGTTACAAGCCATTCCAGACACAGGGGCCACGTATATACTTGGGAAAGCCTGAGAATTCCATGGGGCTCGGGGATTTTGGGAGAGGGTCCTGGAAAGGTGGATCAGCATATGGTGGAGAACTTTGCCTACCAGGCAAGGAATTTGTTCATTGTCCCGATTTGGGGAGAGCGTCCTGGAAACATAGATCAGCATATGGTGGAAAACTTTGCCTACCAGGCAAGGAATTTGTTCATTGTCCTGTGCGAGCCACCAGAAGGGTTTTTTTAAAAAACAGTTGACCCTTGAGCAACATGGGTTTGAACTGCGTGAGTCAACATAGGCACAGATTTTTTCATTAAATACTATACATGTATTTTCTCTTCCTTATGATTTTCTCAATAACATTTTCTTTTCTCTAGCTTACCTTATTGGAAAAACACAGTAGATAATACACATAACACACATAATACATGTTGATCGATTGTTCATGTGATCGGTAAGACTTCCCACCAACAGTAGGCTATTTGTATTAAGTTTGGGGTGAGTCAAAACTTATATGTGGACTTTCGAATGCATGGGGGAGGTCAGGGCCCCTAACCCCCGAATTGTTTAAGGGTCAACTGTAATTTATATACCATAAAACTCACCCATTGCGAGGGTACAGTTCCATGACTTTGAGTAAGTCTATACGGTTGTGTAACCACTACCACCATCCAGTTTTATTTAGAACCTTTCCATCACCCCAGAAAGTTCCCTGTGCCCATTTCCAGTGAATCCTCACTTCTTTCCCCAACCCCAGGCAACCATTGATCTTTCTGTCTCTCTTGATTTGTCTTTTCTAGAAATTTTGTACAAATGCAATCACAGTTTTTGAGTCTGGCTGCTTTTCCTTGGTATCATGTTTCCATGGCCCATCCATGCTGCGGGCAGTAGTATTCCATTGATTGGATATACTGCAGTGTAGCCTATATATATATATATATATATATATATTGGCCCGCTGATGGACATTTGGGTTGTCTCCAGTTTGGTGCTAAATGAATATTGCCTCTGGGAGCGTTTGCATCCACGTCTTTGTGTGGACTTATGTTTTCATTTCTCCCAAGGCGATCCTAGGAAGGGAATTGCTGCATCAGATAGCAAATATGTGTTTAGGAGAACCTGGGTGGCTCAGGCGGTTACACGTCTGCCTTCGGCTCAGGTCATGATCCCAGAGTCCTGGGATCAAGTCCCACATCGGGCTTGCTCAGTGGGGAGCCTGCTTCTCCCTCTCCCTGCACCCCTCCCCCCCACTTGTGCTTTCTTTCTTTCTCTCCCAAATAAATAAATAAAATCTTAAAAAAAAAAACAAAAACCCCTCCAGTTGCAGGGTGGGGGTTAGTTCTGAAGGACAGGGAGAGGGAGCTGTCACAGACAGGACCACAGAGCGCATCTCAAACTGGCTCTAAGTCACACAGTACCTGGTAGAGAGAGAGAAGACAGGAGTCATCCAGGAACAAGATTTGCCTCTGCACTGAGACAGTGGTGCTGAAGCCTCTGTCCTGTCTCGGGTTCCTATCAGTGAGGCCCGCTCACCAGTCCTGTGTCCCCCAGGGTCATTCCCAGATCCGTTGAGGGATGTGGTTCGCAGCCCTAGCCGCACATATGAATCACCCAGGAAACTTTAAGAGCACCTGCTGGCCGGTCCTGGTGTCATTGCTCTGGGGGACACACAGCCCGGACGTGGAGAGGCTCCAAGCTCCCGGGGGACCCCAGTATGCACCTGGAGAACCTCCACGCCAGGGCACGGCCACCCACCCGGCCACACGCTGCAAACCCCTGAGGAGTTTGACAAGCTATGGACGTCTGCATCCCACCCAGAGCTTTGGGCGTAATTGGTAAAGGATGAGGCCTGACCATCAGAACTTAAAAAAAAAAAAAAGTCCCCAGGTGATCATCACGTGCAGCCAAGTTGGAGACCCCCTGCTCTAGGTAGCTCGTTTGGACCGAAGAGTTCATTCCAAGCACTCACGTCCCACACCAGCATTTCCAAGACTGAGAAATCGTTTTCTTTTCCCTTTCGAGAAGGTGCACACAGATCATTTTTCCGAAACATTTTATACTACATGCTGTTAAAAAACAAAACCAGATTCCAGGGCACATGTTCTATAAATCCATCTGGCTTACATAAAATATTTATAAATACGGATACAGAAGGAATTTAAAGCTATTGTGGGTAAGGAATGGGCGTGTTAGCTGTACGTGGCTGGCCCTGTGGTCTACACAGCACACGTGGGCTGAAACACAGAGCAGGCGCAGGACGAACTCAGTATCTGTGGGTAAAACAGTTTATTTCGCTAGGACCCCGCTGGAAAGCTCACCACTGCATGTTTTTCTGGCCCGAATAGTTTCCGACGGTAAATTAAACAAACAGAAGGATGGCTCGCACCTTTCTGTTTCTCCAGGTGTTTGGCATTTGTGCATTCCTGCCCGTCTTTTAACTCTTCCAGCAGGAACCTGGGGAGGCCAGAGCCGGCTTTGTTTTTTGTTTTTTTTTTTTAACTTGGACTGTTTCAGCAAGCGTATTAAATTCTCTAGGTGCTGTTTGCATTCTTCAGACGGAACGCCTTACTCCTTTGGTGTGGACCAGAGCAGAGTCTCAGGGTGGAGACAGGTGCCATGGAGGAGCCCTGCCTGCTTGCCTGAGCAGCAGCTTCGGGTCAACTTCAGGTTTATTCACTGCGGCCGTCAGGGGCCTCTGAGCCCATAGTGGGCGCTCAGACCAGACATGAGGAGCCTAAGGCGCTTGGCTGAGGTCCATCCCACCCCTTGCTGGCTGGGGGCCCTGGGTCTGGACTCCCAGTGCCCCCAGGTCTGAGACGGCTTCTTGACTTCTGTATCTTGACTGATGAACCTGGGGAGGCAGTTGATACTGGCACTGATGGAGACATAGGGCTGGCCTCAGAGGGGCCGGACGAGGGATGAGGGAGCTTGGGGCCATGACAGAGGGACTGCAGGTAGACAGCGAGCACCCACAGGGCCTGGTCCCTCAGAACTCAGATCAGGACCCGGGGCCATAGCTTCGGCAACTGGATTCAGACCTGGGTGGAGAAGCAAAAGACAGGTCACAGGTCATGCCAGGCAGGTGGCAGCTGGGGCCCAGCTGCAGTCCCACCAGGGACACTGAGGCAGAGGCCCAGAGTCCCACACATTCATTCGTGCACTAGGAACAATTCGGCATGAGGCTCATTCTGGGCCCCAGGATGCCATAGAAGTCGGCCGGCTCCTGGTGCCCACCTGCTCAGTTCCTCACTTACAAACCCTGCCCGGGCCTGTTTCATCCCAGGTAGAGCATAAAGAACCAGAAGGTGATTATGGTCAGACACCACCAGGAATGAGACGAAAGAGCAAGATTCTACTCCACGGAGGTGGACAGCAGGGCAATAAGAAGATTGTACTTGGAGACAGATGTCCTGGATTCACGTGCCTAGTCTACCACTTCCAACACTGTGATCTTGAGGAGGGAGACAGATGGGAAACAGGAGTCTCAAGGACCTGGGGCCCTAAATGTGTTCTGCCAACTGGGCAGGCCAAGCAGTCCATCCACCACTCTGCAACTTTGACAGGCCTAAGGAACCTCTATGACCCTAGGTCTCTTCCTTTGCAAAATAAGGGTCTCACCCCTCAAGGACTGAGTGAGTTGAACGACCGTTCTACACAGATAAGCCCCCGATAAATGTTAGCTGTTGGTTCTGTGCCCTAGGCAGGCAGGCAGGCTGAGGAGCAAGCACGGTTCATCTTTGGGTCCCACCTCTCCGCTCAGAAGGAGCGGCTTGGTTGGGTCACCAGATGCTGCATGGTGACACCATGCTTGTCCACCATTCTGGTGCCTTTGGTCTCGGGCAGCCCTGGGGAGTCCTTGATGGAGACACATTTTGGGAAAAGCAAACAGGGTGCTTCTCGATGGTTTTCACCAGAGATGGTGTTCTGTGCATTCTCTGACACACAGCATCACCACCCACCCTGCCCTCCTTCCCTTCCCACCTCAGGCCCCTCCACTGGGGCCCTTCCAACCGTCTCCCATCCCCCTCTGCCCACACCCTGGGCCCTCTCGATGTCCTTCCCACAACCTCGGCTCTGGACACTGGCAGCCTCCTCTCCGGCCTCCCCGCCTCCCCATCTGTCTCTCCACACTGCCAACACAGCTAAACACCAGGCAGCTGAGCTTGGAGCTCTGAAGCCTCTCCCTCTGAGCTTAGCTGCCTCAACCCGGCCTCTGATGCTGTCCTAACGCGTATGTTTGCTGGTCACTCATCACGCACTGTCCCTCTTCATTCACGCTGACCTCTGCCAGAAGGCCCTGCCCTGAGCCCAGAGTGTCCTTCGAGGCTCTGATGAAATGGCAGAGCCTCTGAGAAGCCGGCCCTGGATGCCCAGGCCGAATGGAACAGGCTCTCTGTGTCCTCTCGTAATGCCTGCCCCTTAAGGGTGCTGTTTCTAATGGCCTGCTCTATGGCCGCCTCCCCCGCTGTTCCGTGAACATATCCAGGGCAAGCGTCATATCCTATTATTAACAAAAACACCGGTGAAAGAATGGCAGTCAGCATATTCCGTGCTAATTAGATGGCAAGCATTGTACTAGGGCAATTCTCATACACAGTCTGGTTCATTCCTCAGCAGCAGGGCCAGGAAGTCACAGGGGGCTGGGGACGGGGCGGAGATGGGGAGACCTTCCCTGGGGCCACCCCCAAAACACACACCATCAAAGTGAAAACAGTGCCCTGGCATGCAACTGTGGCTCTCCCCTCACTGCCCTGAAACTGGATCGCCTCCCCCGACCCCTGCCCCACTACACTTTTCAGAATCAGAAATTCAAGCAGCCAAGGGAAGCCTAGGAGATGGGTCCTACCATTATCCAGTTTCACAGATGGGGAAGCGAAGTCTGAGACAGCTCGGTACCCGCCCACCGGGTCACCTGGCAGAGCCAGGACTGGGACCCCATGCATCGTGAGCCCACAGCCGGAATTCGGGGGGCCTCCCCGCCTTTCAGTGTGCTCAGCTCTGCCGGGTTGAGGGTTGAACTTGGGACTCCTGCACCACCTACATACCGTCGAGGGTCACTGCAGACCCCAGTGGAGGCCACCCAGTCCCCCGGGCTCCGAGTCTGCAAATGACAAAGTCAAAGTGAACTCTAGCCAGGGAGGGAGTTCAGCTCAGAGTTCTTGCCCTCGCCCGCTCACCCCTTTCCACTTCATCTGGTGATTAAAAGGGAGGAGGAAATGCAATACATGCCACCCCCAGGGGTCCCGGGCTCCAGGATCTGGTTCCAGAAACAGAAAGGTTACTTTATTAGCTGTCACAGAAATTTCACTGTGACCCCGAAGTAATTTCCCTAGAGAGAGGCAAATCTCCAGGAGCCAGGAATAAGACGAAAAGGTTATTGCTTACCCTGCTGGGCCAGCAGCGTCTGTATCCGGTCCTCTCTGGGAGTCGAGCAAGCTGCTCTGGATTGGTGCCTGTCCCCCTCCCTCGACAGCAGAGGCTCCTGGGAAAGGCAGGGTCCAGTGGCCGCTGGTGACCGGGGTCAGTGCTGGGGTGCCCTGCGTGAGCCGCACTGGGTGCCAGGACAGGCAGGACCTTTCGGAAAGGGCCAGAAGGTCTGAGATCAAACTTGGGTTTGAATCCCACCTCTGTTAAGTTCCAACTCGGTGGCCCTGAGAAAGTTGTACCCTCTCCCTGCCCACCCCCAGCACCCTCAGTTGTGGAATGGATGTGGGGGCGAAGCCCCTGGCCTCCAGAGGGGCACCAGTGGTGCTGGATCCTTCCCTCCCTCGGCAGCGTCATGACCGGAGGCCCCTGCCCCAAATTGCCCTCGTGAGATTCAAAGCGAGGTCTCTGGTCTGGGGTCTCAGGGAGTTGATGCCCCAAGAGAGACTTGCTCTGGGCGGAGGCTCAGCCTGAGCCATGTGCGCTGAACCCTGTCTCTGGGCCCAGCAGCCTCTGCTAGCCTCACCCTGCCTCACCATTTTACAGATGAGGACCAAGGTTCAGCGATGGGAGAGTCCCCACCGGCCACACAGCTGCCACGGGGCAGAACCCAATGTTCAAGTCCCGGTCCGGGCATTTCGCTCAACTCCCCTGCGGGGGGGGGGGGGCATCCTGGTGGGACCGCGTGTGGTCTGTCCTGAAGAGGGAGACTCAGGGGCCAGGGAGTGTGTGACGAGGAGGCAGAAGAGCCCCTTGAGAAAGAGTATGGCCTGCTACTCTGTGGCCTTGGGCAAGAGTGCATGACCCTGGGCCACTACTTAAACTCTACCAGCCTTGATTTCCCCATCTGTAAAGCAGGGAGGATAATAGCACCTGCCTTCTGGGGGTGGATGGGAGGCTGTATCTGTCCACTGGGCTGCAATGACAGAGAACCACGCACTGCATGCTTGATGTACGTATGAGCTCAGTTCTAGAAGCTAGGCGTCCCAAGGTGAAGTTGTGGGTGGGTTTGGTTTCTTCTCTTCTTGGCTCTCAGATGGCTGTGTTCTCCCTGTGATTTCACATGGGCTGCCCTCTGTGCTTGTCTGTGTCCCGAACTTGTCTTATGAGGACAGCAGCTATTGGATTAGGGCCCACCCTAATGACCTCATTTTAATTTCGTTACCTCTTGAAAGGCCCGGTCTGCAAATACTGCCACATTCTGAGGTCCTGGGGGTGAGACTTCAATATATGAATTTTGGGGGGGACACAGTTGAGCCCACACAGAGGGTTAAATGAGGGGAGAGTGTGCTGTAATGAAAAATAAATATTTGGTCTTTGTCCCCAGGTCCTGGCACACAGCTCCTTAAAGTCTCGGAATCTTGAGTAACGAGTCTTGTATGCAGGGTACCTGGGTGGCTCAGTCTGCCTTCGGCTCAGGTCATGATCCCAGGGTCCTGGGATCGAGCCCTGCATCGGACTCCCTGCTCGGTGGAGACCCTGCTTCTCCCTCCCCCTCTGCTGCTCCCCCTGCTTGTGCACACGCTCTCTCTCTCTCAAAAAAAAAAAAAAAAAAAAAAAAAAAAAAAGAGTCTTGTATGCTAATGAGATGGTTGGTGTCTGGGGGCCCCCAGAGAGCTGCGGGTGGGCGCTGGTTGCCAGAAAGACCAATCCATGATAACAGGGTTGGAACTTAGAGTTCACTTCCTCCCCTCCCCACCCCGCCCAACCCTCTCCAGGGTGGGAAGAGGGCTAGCCGTTGAGTGTCACCACCAATGGCCAATGATTTCATCGGTCACACCTACTAATAGAACCTCCATAAATCCCCAGAGGATGAGGTTTGAAGTTTGGAGAACTTCAAGGTTGATGAGTACAAGGAACAAGGTTCAGAGACGGGAGCATCCCCTTCCATGCCAGGAAGGTGGCACACTCCCAACTCCCTGGGGACAGAAGCTCCTGCGCTTGGGACCTTTAGGTCCTCACCCTCTGTGCCCCTCCATCTGGCTGTTCATCTGTATCCTTTCTAATAAACCAGTAAGCATAGGAAAAGTGACTTCCTGTGTTCTGTGAGCTGTTCTAGCAGATTGTGAGACCCGAGAAGGGATTCATGGGAACCCCCAATTGATAGCCAGTTGGTCAGAAGTTCAGGTGGCCTGATACTTGCAGCTTGTGGGACTGAGCCTTGATACCTGTAGGGTTTGTGCTAACTCACGGGTCGTAAGCATCTGGATTGAATCAAACTATAGGACCCCTAGTTGACGAGGGAGAGTTGGAGAAGCGAGTTTGGAAATGACACCACGTGTTGGGTGTCAGGAGGGAAAAGGAGCTCTCAGAGCGTAAAAAGCTCAGGGCACCTGAGCTTTGATGGTCTCAGCAGCTCAGGCCCAGGGGCGTGGGGTGGGGAGCGGTGAGGGTCTTTCGGATTTGAGTTGACAGTTGGCTGGTGGGTGAGGGGACATGTGGGAGGCGCTAGCGACCGATACAAGAAGGCTAAGGGCCCCAAACAGGACAGCCAGGACAGCTGAAATGGGGGTCTATGCCCAGGACTGTGCTGACAGAGCAGGACAGAAGGCGGGCGGACAGCCGGGAGGCGCTCGGGCCTCGGTTGTGCAGGTGGGGTGTGGGCCCCAGAGGTTCCTCATTTGCATTCGTCCTTCTTCCTTCCCCCTCTGCCCAGCATCTTCTTCCTCCTTCCTGGCACGACTCTCTTTAGGGGGCGGGTGACTTCAGGCCTACCTGGGTGCAATTTCACAAACCCAGCTCTGGGCGTTTGCGACTGAGTAAATGATCCTGCCTCTGCGCCGTCAGCCTCTTCCCTGTTGCGCTCTGACCACTGGGGACTGACCCCTGCGACTGTGTGCCCCTGCTCTGGGGTCTCCTGCCTTCCCCGCTGGTTTCAGCCAATGGGATCGCAGGAGGGAATTAGAAGGCAGGAGGAAGGGAGAAGCCAGGGTATTTCTCCCCGCCCCTCTGGCCAGGAGCCACATGGCCTGTGGTCGTTCCAGCTTCTGTTGGTGACTCAGTCCCTGGCCTCTTCTCATTTGTGGCCCCAGCTTAAGGGGGCGGGAGTAGCTTCCTACTGTTGCTGAACTTTGGGTGATTTTAAACGTCCTAGGGTTGGCTGCTCGACTCGCCCAACACCTGTGTAACCAGCCCCCTGCGTTAAATTCCCTCTGTTGTAAATACTTGTGTTCCTTCCTGTTTTCTTAGTTCAACCCTGTCTAGGTGAATACATGTAAAGACTTTTTTTTCTGAAGCCTTCACAGTAAAAGGACAGGGTTCTAGAAGTTACCTTGATAGGCTCTGCAGTGATTAATTGCAGCCAAAGTCCTACAAAGCTTAAGGATGTACCGCTGTTTTATCCAAGACCTCAAAAGCATGTTGCAAATGTCCTCTTCTCTTCCAGCAGGAGTTTTCCGCTGCTTACCCTTCTAACCAGAATTGGCATTCATGACTCTCATTTCTCACAGATTTCTGAATGATTTCTGTTCTCTGCCTGCAGAAAGTTTTGGTGAAAGATGTTTTCCCCAGGCCACGGTGAACCTCCTTAGCTGAAGTAACCACGGACACCTTTGATAGAAACCTTCGCAACGTGAGCGTTTTCGTGGTTGGCAATCATCACAACCTCGGTGGCTTAAAACGACCCATGTTTACTCTCTGAAAATGCTAGAGGACAGAAGTCCAAAATGAGTTTCATGGGGATTAAAATGAGGGCGTCAGAAGGGCTGGTTCCTTCCAGAGGCTCCGGGGGGAGAACGCATTCCCGGCGTCGTCTCCTGGCTTCTGGTGGACGCCAGCGTCCCTCGGCTTGTGGCCACGTCACTCCAGTCTCTGCTCCATAGTCATATTGCCTCCTCCTCTCCCTCTGTCTCCCTCTCATAAGGACACTTGTGGTCACTTTTAGGGATAATCCAGGCAATCTTCCATCTCAAGAGCATTAACTTAATCACATCTGCAAAGTCCCTTTTATCCATTTTGGGTAACACAAATTCCAGGCATTAGGACAGGAACATCTCTGGGAGCCACTATTCAACCCTATCCAACCAAAGTGTCTTCCAGAACTTCATCATGGTGGCTGTGTTCCAGAACTTTATTTGTGTGAGTAAGCTTCTGCCCCCATCCCCCAAGAATAAGCTTTCCAAAAACCAGCTCCAACCAGGACATACCCCATGTGTATGAGCCTCGCAGACCCAAGTCCAGCCTCCACCCTGCAAGCGCCTGCTGGCCTTCTGGGCAGCTTTCCCACAGCTCCTCCATCACCCATACCCTTGGCTCTCCCGCTTGTCTTCCATAAACTGAGCATGCGTTTTCTGTGCCCTTGCTCATGCTCGACCTGCTGCCCGCATTCCTGTCTCTCTCTTCTGCCTGGAGCACTCTGCTCATCCTTCAAGGCCCATCCCCACGCTGCTTCCTCCCACATCTCCCTGCCCTATGCTCCCGTCTCTGGGTCTACTGCTAACACACCCATCACAGAGGACTTACCCCACCGGACTCCCTCACCTCTAATCCCGTCATACCTGGCAACTCCTCGTGAGCATGAGCATGAGTGAAGAGTCACAGCCTGGGTCTTAGGGCCCGGGATGCAGCCGACACTCAGGGAACATGACTTGTGTGGAGTCGTGCACACAGATGATGTTGTTCTTATTTCATTGGAAGACCTTATTTCCCAAGATGCCATTTGAAAGAACCATGGAATTCTGTTGGTCTCCTTTCTCCACATCCTGCCTGGAGATCAGAAGTAAGCCGCTGTGTCCCCTGCACACTCACACTGGTGTGTGCTCACCCTCATGGACCTTTCCCGCAGAGGTGGACAAGCCAGGCGGGTGACAGCCCTTAGGAATAGATAAAGCTCACCTTTAAAAAACAGCTCCCATTTTGTCCTTTCCAAGGGACCCTGAGCCCTGGGGATGGGATTGCCACTCACACGCTTGGAAAAATCAGAATCCAGTTCTGGAATTCTTGGCAACGGTGGTGGAATCCCAGTGGGCAGACGCCCTGGGTGTGGGGGCCCTGGTGAGGTCACCTGTGCGTTGTTATTAACTGCGTGCAGAGATGAAACCCTTCATGGGGAAGGAATCCCATCCCTGTGTTCACAGAAGGTCCCCCTGACATCAGTGTGGAAACGGGCCGGGGGGAGACAGCTGGGGGGTTTTGCATTGTCCCGGCAAGAGACCAGGTGGCCCCACCAGGAAGATGGGGGTCAGACTGGAACTCTGGGGTTTCCCCAGCATGGATGCCCCATGGGCCTAGATTACCGTGAGCCTCAGATCAAGGGAGCGGAGCAACTTTCTCCAGAGGAAAGGAGGGGAGAGGGACGTTACTTTTGGGGCATCAGAGGGGGAGCTTGAAGTGTGGTGGCAGGAAGGCTGAACTTGAGACCCCAGCTCTGCCCTTTGTCGCACCCCCCTGGGGTGCACGTCCCCCACCCCAGTCTGTAGAATGGGGACACCACCCAACACCCAAGGCTACATCTGAGGCCAGGGGCTGCAGGGCTGGTAGCCTCAGCTTCTGCAGCCCCCATCGGGCAACCAAGGGGTTAAAAGTCCAGATGCCGGTCCCAGTTCAGGAACAGAATGACGCCTTGAAATAAATCGCCACAGGCCAAGAGAGTGCCAATGTCCTGAGAGAGAGGAGACATCCTGTCCCCAGCCCAGCCCCAGCTCACAAGCTGGGTGCTGACACAATGAGGTCAGAACGGTGGCTGTCCTGGTCCCGGGGCTGGAAAGGCCTGGGTACCGAGCAGAGGCGCCATCCAGCGCCAGAACATTCCTTAGGTCCTCTTCACAAAGACTGCAGAGGAAAAGAATGGGGCCGAGGCCCCAGGCCGTCCCTGGCTCCCTGTCCCTGCCAGGGTGGCGGGGGGTCACGGGCCCCACACGGAGCTTGGCATGTGAGTGTTCCCCACTGGCCTCCAGGGCCAAGGCACTGAGGCCCCAGCGCGTAAACACAAAGCCACTTGTCCCTCCCGAGAGAATTCGTGGTTTCTGTGTAGAAACTCCTGAAGTTTATGTTCGACTTTTATATCATGACTCCATGTAATTAGGTTTAATTGCCTGAAGTTTTGGAAAAATAATGAGAAACTTGTAGGGTTATGGGGCCCATCTCGTCCCCACCCCGCAGCATCCCCTGGGTGGAGGTTTTTAACAAGAAAAAGTCTCTTGAATGATTTTTGGGCCAGGATAGCTTCTCCTTATGCTCAAGCCCTTCAGTTTGAAAAGCAAAAGAGCTGGGGCGCCTGGGTGGCTCCGTCGGTTAAGCATCCGCGTCTTGGTTTCGGCTCGGGTCGCGATCTCAGGGTCGTGCAGCCTGGGGCTCCGTGCTCAGCGGGGAGTCTGCTTGAGATTCTCTCCCTCTCCTCCTGCTCCTGTCCCCCTCACGTGCTTGCGTGTGCTCGCTCTCTCTCAAATAAATAAAATCTTAAAAAATAAATTAAATAGCACAAGAGCGGGCCCAGGGGTCCCTCTGGTTCCAGAAAGGGAGGCAATCCTCGGCTGCCTTCTCGCCTGGATGGAAGTCAGCCTGGGAAGCCAGAGGCCGCTCTCCCAGCACAGGGGGTCAGTCTCCTCCGAGGACTTGTGATCCTCCGCCTACCCCTCTGCTACCTGAGATCTGAGGCAACTGAGGATACAGACTTGTCAGGGGTCAGAATGCCTGCTTCACTGCTGGAAAGGCTGGGCTGGAGGGAAGGGCGCGGCCCCGGGCCCAGCAGGCTTCCTGACACTCCTTCCCTGAGTCCAGACTGTGGGGTCCCGCAGGGTGACACGCAGACACCCACACAGCCAGCCTTTGGTGGCTCCTATCCATGCCTCCTCAAGGGCCCGGGACAGTGAAGACACTTGTGGCCACCCAATGGAAGGACACAGGCCACGGTGGCCAAACCCTGCCCCGACTTGCTGGCCCCAGGCATTGTTCCCATTGCTGCACGGAGGGTCCAGTAAGGCGGGTAGGAGATGGCAGAGAGTTTCTTCCCAAAACTTGTGGTCAGGGCCAAGGTGGATAAGTGGGCAGGGGGAGAGAAGCGTCTCCCTGCATGGCCCTGGGACATGGTTAATGCCCAGGGCACTTGTTTAATTGGTTATAATGGACATATGGTATTGTATTAGTTGCAGGTGTATGACATAACGATTTGATATTTGTCCACAGATGACCCTTGAACAATGAGGATTTGAACGGCTCAGGTCCACCTAAGTGTGGAATTTTTTCAGTACATATACGTACAGCCTATAAATGTGTTTTCTCATCCTTGATTTTCTTAACATTTTCTTTTCCCTAGCTTATTTTATTGTAAGAATACAGTCTATCACACCTAAAACATACAAAATCCGTGTTAATCATAATGAGGTGATTGGTAAGGCTTCTGGCTAACAGTAGGCTATTAGTAGTTAAGTTATGGGGGAGTCAAAAGTTATATGTGGATTTTCAACTTCCCAAAGGGTCCGTGCCCCCAACCCCAGTGTTCAAGGGTCAATTGTGTGTTGCAAATGAACAACACAGTAAGTCTGGTTAATATCCATCACTACATGGGGCGCCTGGTGGCTCAGTCGTTAAGCGTCTGTCTTCGGCTCAGGCATGATCCCAGGGTCCTGAGATCGAGCCCCATGTCGGGCTCTGCGCTCTCCTTCTCCGTGCTGGTCCCTCGACCGGGTGGCCCCTCATCCACTGGCACCCTCACTTCTAGTTCCTGACTCTGGCACCAGTTCCAGGGCAAACTCCAGAGGAAACAGGGTCCGAGGCAGCATGCAGGAAGAGCCTGGGACGGACTCACTGTGTGGCTGCTGATAGCATGGAGTGGGAGTTTTGAGACGTTCACCTCCCAGCACACAGGCAAGGGTGACTGTTCCAATGTGAGTGCAGTGTTGTCTGTGGGGTCTGTTCCCGCTTTCCCTAGTGGGAGCAATATTTAGGTCGTTTTGACCCATCTGACTCCTGCCACGGCTTCACAGGTGAACACACCCTCCACCATAGAGCCCTGGCAACCACTGATCTTTGCCTCCCAAGTGTTGCCTTTTCCAGAACGTCCTGTGGTTGGAATCATACAGCACGTAGCCTTTTCAGATCGGTTCCTTTTACTTAGTGATATGCATTTCGGTTTCCTCCATATCTTTGGATGGCTTTGATAGCTCATTTCTTTTTAGTGCTGACCAATAATATTCCATTGTCTGGATCAACCACAGTGTAGGAATCCATTCACCTGCCGAGGGCTGCTCTCAGGTTTTTGGCAGTTATGGATAAAGCTGCTCTAAATTGCCGTGTGTAGCTTTTTGTGGGGACAGAAGTTTTCAGCTCCTTTGTGTAAATACCAAGGAGTGTAATTGCTGGATCGTACAGTACGAGTATGTTTAGTTTTGTAAGAAAATGCCAAAGGGCCTCCCACAGTGACTGTCTCATTTTTCACATTCAACACCAATGAATGAGTCCCCATTGCTCTGTATCTCAGACAGCATTTGGTGGTATCAGTCGTCTGGATTTTGGCCATTCTGATAGGTGTGTAGTGGTATCTCAATGTTGTGATTTGGGGTGCCTGGGTGGCTCGGTCGTTAAGCGTCTGCCTTGGGCTCAGGTCATGATCCCAGGGTGCTGGGATGGAGCCCCGCATCGGGGTCCCTGCTCCGCGGGAAGCCTGCCTCCCCCTCTCCCACTCCCCCTGCTTGTGTTCCCTCTCTCGCTGTGACTCTGCCAAAAAAAAAAAAAAAAGAAAGAAATCAATGTTGTGATTTGCACCTCCCTGATGACGTATGATTATAGAGCACCTTTTTATGTGCTTTTTTGCCATCTGTATATCTTTTTAGTAAAGTACCTGTTAAGAGTGTTTTCTTCTTATTGACTTTCAAAAGTTCTTTGTATATTTTGGATAACAGTCCTTCTGCCCTTTTCTACCCCACCATGCCTCCCAAGGAGGAGGTGAGGGCCAGGACCCCTCTTTGGTCCCCTAGACCGAGAGGGGTGCCCCGGGTCACTTACTGAACGCCCATTTTGTGCCATCTTTACACCCATGATCTCCCTGAATCCTCAAGGTGCCCTGGGCGAGTCTGCACTCTATGGATGGTGTCTGGAACTCAGAGGATAACTAAGCTGCCAGGGTGGGCCTGAGCCATTACCGTGACCATTCAGGTTTAGAGGGATTGTTATTTAAGAGTGTGGACCCTTCGTTCTGACCCCGGGGGGCACCGAGTGACTACAACTGCTCAGATGTCTCAGACCTGAGAGCTGTTGGTAGACCCTCTCTTTGCTCAGCTCCAGAGAGGAGCATTCAGTGTTCTCTCTCCCACTGATGTGTACATTTTACTGCCTCTTCGAGGGCAGTGGCGAGGCAGAGGACGTGACCGGGATCCAGATCAAAGGGTTTTCCCCTGAAGTCTCGCTGTTCTGTCTGCTTCCCGTGGAACAGCGCTCACCCCAGGGTCCTGGGCGGGCCGGCCAGATTTTAGGTTCACACGACATTCCGTGCCCAATGCAATGAAACTGCTTTCACAAGCATTTTTATGGCCTTTGTCCCAGAGAGGATTGGAGAGGTGCTTTGGCATCTAACACAGGGGAAAATCACCGTGAGTGCATGAGTGGATGCGTGATGTATGAACGAATATATATGCCTGTCTGCAAGCAAGGCTGCTTGATCTAGTTCCTGCCCGCCTCCCTGGGGCAGGGAGTGAGCTTGAACTTCACCCAACGCCTCCTTCCTTCCTTCCTCAAGGAAGAAGGCCTTGGATTCCGAGGTTTAGTTGTGCGCTGTTCAGAAAATCATTCCATGGCCAAGTGTTAGCATCCTCATCTGTAAAATGGGCTTTGCCCCTCCCCTTAGCCCTCAGCCCTCCTGGATTACCCGCTAAGTCAGGAGGGTGAGGACTGCAGCTATGTCACACCCCCACTCAGCCGCTGCAGCTCACAGACCTCTCCGCCCAGAGCAGACGGAGCCCGCTGACATTAGCGAGCATGACCCTGGGACGCAGCGCCCAGTCCCCACCCTGCAGCAGCCTTCCCGGAGCCTCAGTTTCCCCACAGTCCAACGAGGACAGTAAATGTACCTCCAGGACTAGCGCTAGAGCAAGGATCAAAGGAGGAGCAGGAACATGCCGGGGCCTTGTATACGTGTTCGTGGTTGCATGTATATAGAATCACGATTTAATCATAGATGCTACAGGTGCTATTTCATGCGATTATGATGACCTATTCAGGTAAGTGCTTTTCTTGTCATTGCTCCCAACTATACTGCTGAAGGACAAGGGACAAGCAGGGTGTAGAAATGCAGAATGGCTGTGCTCCCAGCCTCCTCGGTAGCCATCGGGGGACGGTGGCCAGCCGAGCTTGTCACGGGGGGTGGGGGGGGAGCTGACCGTCCTGCTCTGCCCCCCACCGGGATCTGTGACCCTGTGCCTCCTGAGTGGGCTGCATCTGGGCACAGCCTCTGTCCGAGTCACCCATGTGGCCGCTGCCTGCTGGCCCTTCTGCCCCTCAGTCCCCAGAGCTGCCTGTCTTCTCTGATTTGGTTTTTGCTCCGAGTTGCTCAAGAACTTTGTCGCCTTTTCAGCAGAAGTGCTGAAGTGGCTTTGGGGCAGAGGCAGCAGCCTGAGGGAAGTGTCAGGATTCCAGCGGGGATGTGGGGGCAGGGGGTGCCTTCATAAGATTCCCCAAAGACAGCATTTTCCCAGCAGGTGCAGAGCTGGGGACTGCTCCCCCCGCCCCCCGCCCCCCGCCCCCGCCGTGGAGTGCAAGGGGCTCACGTGTTACTTAAGTACTGTGTGTTTCTAAATCACATTGGAGATGTGGGTACTGGAAGCAGCGAGCATACATACGGTCTTAGGACTGGGGAGCACGGAGGGCCTGAGATCAAGCCCAAGGTCTCACCTTGGAAAGGGGCGAGAACGTGGTCACCCAGTGAGGAGCTGTCAGTACCAGGACGGAGCCCCTGGTGGCCCCTGCCCCGTCTGCGTGCTCCCCCCCTCTGCCTCACACTTGCCTTCCTGCCCGTCCTGTTAGGCCGCGAGTCTCAGATTCTGCTAACAAACGACAGCAGGGAGGGTCCCCGTGCAAACGTGTTTGATGCGCAAGAAGAGGGGAGACCGCATGTGGAGACTTTCATCCCTCACCAAATTCGGCTCCCAGCGCAGGTGTAACTATCCCCCATTTTACGGGTGCAGAAAACAAAGCTCAGAGAGGCTGAGTGACCTGAGTGACCTGACACAGGTGGTAAGGGCAGTCGGCTTGGAAATCCAAGCCCTTCGAGGAAGTCCAGGGCCCGTTCAGCTATACCTCGGCCGACTGTCCACCATGTCTGTTCTTCTCCTATAGAAAAACATTTTTCTTATGAAAGGCTCTCATGGGGTCGACCTACATCTCCAAAAGTGAGATCGTGACTATCGTAACTAAAAATGGGCTTCAAAGATGGTTTGGGGTTACACTGTGGGAATTTTCAACAAGGACAGCATCGTTTTTTTCCGGCCCCATCTCTTCACGAAGAGAAAACCGAAACAAGAACAGATAGTTTTAAAGCCTCCCAGTGAACAAAGAACATCAGTTGTCTTCTCCTGGGCTGGGGTTCCCTGACCCCTATAGCGGGAAGGGGGCGTTCTGTTTTTATTTCTGCTTTCATGGGAGTTTTCCTTGGGAATGGAACTCTGTTTCAAGTTCTACACATAAAATGAAAACAACAAAGGCCCCGGTGAGGTCAGGCCTTCCCCCCGGGGTGGGTGTGATGACCACCCAAAGCACAAGCCTTGAGAGCTCAGTGTTTCCCATTGTTTGGGACATTCTTTGTGCTTTTCAAGTCCCAAAGCCCACATTCCCCCCTGTGTGGGAGCCAAAAGGGAAGTAACATCTCACAACAGGGAGGAAGGAATTAGGACCTGCTCTGTAGGAGGTCTTCTGCTGCTTCTGGAATCTGCAGGATGGCCGGCAAAAGTGCCCCCCTCATCCCCATTTTATAGAATAGCAAACTGAGGGACACACCATGATTTCCATCAAGGTCAGATGGCTGGTAAGTGATAGGCTGGGGCATAAACTCAGCCTGCTGGCAAGAGAAGGCTTGGGTCAGCCTTCCCCAAAGCTGCAAGCAGAGTGGGGAGAAAAAGCTGAAACCCTCCAACACTGGGGATCGGGCCTGCGAGTAGGGGGACAGCGGAGCAGCAGAGATGGGGGCCGAATCTGGATCCTGCCACCTAGGTTCAAGTCTAGCGCTGCCACTTAAAGCCCTGTGACCTTGGGCTCTTGCCCATCACCCAGTGCTTTCCTTCTTCATCTACAGAAGGGGAAAATAATAATAGTAATACCTACCTTGTATGGTTGGGCAAATGGAAGGAGGTAATTCAGGTGAACAGCACCTAGGCCCAGCGCCTGGCCCACGACAGATTTTCAGTAAATGGTTAGCGTCCTTATCAATGACGTCAGCCCTGGCATCGAAGGGCTAGAAGCTTGCCTGTTCTCCCCTGGTCCCGGGGCAGTGAACCATGGTGCGGGCATGGCCAAGCTGGACACACAGGCTATGCCACTCTCCTTCAAAACTGATGCCCAGGCCTTTGATGGAAGGGAGCAGGGGACAGGCAGTGTGGGGGCGACTGCGTTGGATTCATTCATTCTACCAGGGTTTTCTTGAGCATCTCCTCTGGGTCAGACCTCATTCCGAGCACTAAGGAGTGAAGAAGGCAGGCAGGTTCCTGCTCTCCCGGGGCAAACATTACATCTGTCATTGCCTGATCTAGTCTTGGCATGATCCCTGGATCTCTGCAGTTCCGCTCAAACTGAAATCACGTTGTTTACTCCCCCTGACGAAGGATTTAGAGTGAGGCCACCTCTGGACGCAGACAAGCAGAGGATGAGATGCAGACCTGAGGCTCAGGCAAGAAGGCTCAGCTAACCTGGTAATAATGATCATGAAATTAGTAGTAGTGATAACAGCCAACCCTTAATGAGTGCATAAAAGTCTCCTACTTTATGGGTACTAGCCCATTCAATCATCACAACACCAAGACACAGAGAGGTTAAGTAACTTACCCAAGGTCACACAGCTACTGAATGGAAGAGCTAGGGTTTGAACCCAGTGAGTACAAGGTGTCAGACCTTCCAGACACTGAGTCCTCCACATAGGACTAACATCCTATAGCCCTCCTTGCGGCCACCTCAGGCTTCCTCCTGAGGGCTGATCCCAGGATTAGGGGGAGGCCTTGACAGAGGAGCCCGGGACTGAAACGTGAAGCTGAACAAATACCAGGCCCTGAATAAATGTTTGTTAATTGAACTTGAAGGGGAAAAATGCAATTTTCTTTGGGCCCAAGTCAGATGTTTTTGGTGCAGCCCAGGTTCAGCACGTCCTCGTTTCTGCGGGGAGTTTGTGATCTTTATCCTAATGGTAGAGACAGGCCCCATCTGTTCTGCTAATGAACCCAGTCTCCTTGGCCTGGATGAAGGGGGGGGTTGCAGCAAGGGGCCGGGGGCATAGCTACCTATAAAAACCATCTAATCAGATATCAGTATTCCTGGGCATTCTTTCAAATGTCCCTTTATCATCAAGGGTTGGATTTCCCTCGGATACAGACCCCGTGGTTTTCTGCTGTAGAATGATACCTCACTGAGGGCATGTGGGATGGACTGGGTTTTCTCCCAGACAATCTGGAATGTTGCATGCCTGATTCCCTGCCTTGAGCAGGGACCAGAAGCACAGTTTTGCTGCTGGAGAGAGGTCAGATTCTTTACCTGTAGAAACACTGGCAGTGACTTAAAGGCACACACAGTAAGGAAGGCGGGCTTCCCAGACATTAATGTGAATGCAGCAGTCAGCAGGATTAAGCCTCCACAGTTAGAAGTTCCCACGTGTGTGTGACTGTGAGTGATTTCTGTGTATGCATGTACATGCACCTGCCTGCATCCTTATGTCCTCCAGGTGCGTGTGTACATGTGTGTTTGGGTGTGTGTATGAACGCATGTCTTGGGCATGTGTTGTGCGTTCCCGTTCGCATGTGTCTGCGCGTGTATGTGTGGGTCTGGAAGAGCCATCCATCCGGGAGGAGTGGTTCTGCCTTGTCCCGAATTCTAGTAAGCACCAGCCTCATTTTCAGATCAAACGAAGTTGATTCAGTATTAGGAATGTTTTTGTTGAGTCGTGACTCATTCGACAAGTATGTTTGTCAACAGGCCCTGGGCTGATGCTTAACCACATGACATCCCTTACTTCTGAAAACTCCCTCTCTGTTGGGGAAGACTTACACCTCCAGGAGGGACAGGGGATGAATGGGAGGAGGCCAGACCTCAGGTCTGGGTCAGGTTGTGATGGGCCCGGATGTTGGCCGCCCCCTCTTGCTGGATGCTCTGCCTGCCTGTGCTCCCCATCTCAGGAAACAGCCCGTCCAGAAACCAGGCCATCTGCAGCAACTCCCAGGCCAGATCCCATTAATCACCTATTCAGCTGTGTGACTTTGAACACCTTATTTAATTTCTCTGAACCTCAGTTTTCTCATCTGTAAAACGGGAATGATATTATTACCAGTTGGGAGGTTTGAGTGAGAGCTTGAAAAATGGTGAATTCTACTTTCTACATACATGTGGAACCCACCTGTCTCTCTCTAACTCCACGACATTAGACTGGTCCCCGGCAACAGCTCTTTGTAGGCTCTCTCCCCTCCATACACATTCCAGCCAGAGGACCCTCCAGCCGGCACTGCCACCCTAGGGGTCTTCCCTGAGGCAGAGATCTGACCCAGGCAGAAAGGGGAGGGCAGGTGCTGATCCCCGGCAGTCAGCCAGTGATGGGAACAACGTGTGTGACTGAGCCCGTCAGGTCCAGCGACTCAGCACCCTGGGGGCTTCCCAAGTGAGGTGGGCTGTCCTCCAGAGCCTTGAATCTTTGCCCATCTCTTAGGATATAAGCCTCTTAAGGACAAGGATGCTCACTGTCTTCTCTGTATCCAATGTCTGGCGAGGAGTAGGTGCTCTCAGGTGTATTCAGTGAGTTGAACGAGTGAATGGGAAGGTCTGGACTGAGGGAGAATGGCATCAGGGCAACTGATGTTGGATTGGATTTCAGGATTTCATGACCTGGCAAACTGCCTCTGAACCCCTGTCCCTGGTGCATGGCTGAGGGTTCCTGGCGTGCCCTGCTTTGCCTGCCGCCCCTCCACCCATCAAGTCGGATTCAAGGCCCAGCCCTCACATCTCCTCCCCAAGGAAGCTCCCTCTGGCCCCCTCCCAAACCTGTGATCACCTTCCCACCCCAGCTCCCTCTGGCCCCACCCAGTCCTGACAGCTCCTCCCACTCTGGCCCCACCCAGCCCTGACAGCTCCTCCCCAAGGAGGTTCCCTCGGGCCCCCTCCCAAACCTGTGATCACCTTCCCACCCCAGCTCCCTCTGGCCCCACCCAGTCCTGACAGCTCCTCCCACTCTGGCCCCACCCAGCCCTGACAGCTCCTCCCCAAGGAAGTTCCCTCGGGCCCCCTCCCAAACCTGTGATCACCTTCCCACCCGAGCTCCCTCTGGCCCCACCCAGTCCTGGCAGCTCCTCCCACTCTGGCCCCACCCAGCCCTGATAGCTCCTCCCCCGGAAGCTCCCTCTGGCCTCACCCAACGCTGACCTCTCCCCTCCAGCTCTCTGGCCCCACGCAGCCCTGACAGCTCCACCCCCCGGAAACTCCTTCTGGCCCCACCCAGCCCTGACAGCTCCACCCCCCGGAAACTCCTTCTGGCCCGACCCAGCCCTGACAGCTCCCTTCCCCCCCACCCCAGTCCCCTCCGGTCCCGCTCGCTCCCCCTCTGTCCTCAGTATCCCCCTCTGCAGCAGCCTGGCTGTCACCTCTTTTTTTTTAAAGATTTATTTATTTTTATTTTGAGAGAGTGAGAATGAGAGACAGAGAGAGCGCACAGGAGAGGGGGGAGGGTCAGAGGGAGAAGCAGGCTCCCCGCCGAGCAGGGAGCCCGACGCAGGACTCGATCCCGACACCCCAGGATCATGACCTGAGCCGAAGGCAGACGCTTAACCAACTGAGCCGCCCAGGCGCCCCGTGGCTCTCACCTCTTGAGGTCCTGTGCTGGAGGAGCCCACGGTCTGGTTGTTCACCTCTCTGTCTCCACTCGGCTGTGCGGGAGAGCGGTGGCCTCCATCCTCATCATCCCTGTGCCTGGCAGGAGTCCTGCCACAGCTGTGGCATCGAAGTGTCCTTGATCTCTCCACCCCAGGGCCTGCCCGCACGGTCCCCTTATCCTTTGTGGAGGCAGAGAGGACCTCAGAACAGAATTTCCCTCCTGTTTTCATTCCCGAGACCCTCCTAGCGGCAGCAGACCCTCGGAGACGTAAGCACGCCTCACGCAAGCCCTGAATCCATTTTTATCTGTGAGGAATGTCTGACTAGTAACTCTAGGCTTTTCCATAAATCGAATAAGATGTAAGTTTGACAGAGCACAGTAATCCTTACAGCAGCCATCCTCAAAGAGCAGAGTCCACAGATCATTGCAGTTTTGATTTGCACTTCCTCGTGATTAATGATGTTAAGCATCTTTTCATGGGCTTGTGGGCCATTTGTATGTCTTCTTTGGAGAAATGTCAATTCAAGTCCTTTGCTCATTTTGAATTGCATGGTCTTTCTGTTGTTGGTTTGTAAGAGTTCTTTTTATGTTGGATGTATATTCTAGACATATTCTGGATACCAGACCATTCTCAGATGTGTGGTTTGAAAATGTTTTCTTGGGGCACATGGCTCACTCAGGCCCTAGAGCATGCAACTCTTGATCTCAGGGTCCTGATTTTAATCCCCATGTTGGGCATGGAGCTTACTTTAAAAATTGGCAGTTTACTTTCTTGATAATGTCCTTTAATGCAGAAAAGTTTTTAATTTTGAGGAAGCCCAGTTTATCTATTTTTTTCTTTTTCTTTTCTTTCTTTCTTTTTCTTTTCCTTTTGCTTTTTGTGTCATATCCAAGAATCCATTGCCAAATCCAATCTCATGAAGATTTAGCCCTATATTTTCCTTGAGAGTTTTATAGTTTTAGCTTTTATATGTAGGTCATGGATCTATTCTGAGTTAATTTTTGTCTGTGGTGTGAGGTAAGGGTCCAACTTCATTCTTTTGCATGTGGATATCTAGTTCTCCCACCACCGTTTGTTAAAGAGACTATTCTTTTCACATGGCATCCTTGTTAAGATTTAAATTAGGGGCGCCTGGGTGGCTCAGTCAGTTAAGCTTCTGACTCTTGATTTCAGCTTAGGTCATGATCTGAAGGTTATGAGATCAAGCCCCACATCAGGCCCCACTTTCAGCATGGAGTCTGCTTGAGATTCTCTCTCTCCTTCCCCCTACTTGCATGCTCTCTCATTTTCTCTCTCTCTTTTAAATAAATAAAATCTTTATTTTAAAAAATAATTAAATTAGCCATAGGTATATGGGCTTTTTTCTGACTCTCAATTCTATTCCACTGGTCTATATGTTTATTCTTATGCCAGAACCACAGTGTTTCGATTACTGTAACTTTGTAGTAAGTTTTGAAATTGGGAAGTATGAGTCCTCCAATTTTGTTCTTCTTTTTCAATATTGTTTTGGCAATTGGCCTCTTGTGATTCTGTATGAATTTGGTGATTGGCTGAGCCATTTCCTTCAAAAGAAAAAAAAAGCCATTGGAATTTTGACAGGGATTGCATTGAATCTGTAGACTGCTTTGGGAAGTATTATTATCTTAACAATATTAAGTCTCCCTACCTATAAACATGAGATGCGAAGTATATTTTTTCATATATTTATTTTCATCTTTATGTATGTATCAATTATCTATTCATATCCTTTGCCCTGTTTTCTAATGAGGTGTTTATGTTTTCATACTGCTTCATTTAAGTGTTTTAAATACAGAAACAGATTTTTCATCATAGATACTGTAAATATTTTTCCCAATTTGATGTTAGTCACATGACCCTATGTAGGATAATTTTTGATATGTACAAGATTGTTGTTTTTTAAATATAGTCAAATGTATCAGTCTTTTATGAGTTCTGTGTTTTATATCCTGCCAGAAAGCTCTGTCCAATCTAACATTGTAAATAAATTCACTGAGGTTTTATCCTGGTAATCTTACTTATTTTTATATTGACATCATTGATAATTTTGGAATTTGTTTTTGATATAATAAGAGAAGTAGCCATCCACTTTTGTGGTTTTTCACATGGTTAGCCAATTGTCAAGAATAACCCATCTTTTAGCATTGCAGGAAATGCCATCTTGATGACACTCTGAATTTATGCCATCCTGAATACTATATACCTTGTCATTGTCTTGTTGATTTCTTTTCCACCACCAAACTGGCTGGTTTTAATTTTTTTGTTGTTGTTTTTTATTTAAAATAATTATAGGGTCTGGGCACCCCGGTGGCTCAGTCGGTTAAACATCCGACTCTTGATTTCGGCTTTGGTCATGATCTCAGGGTCATGAGATGGAGCCGGTGTTGGCCTCCACCCTGGGAGTGGAACCTGCTTAAGATTTTCTCTACTTCCTCCCCACCCTCCCCTCTCAAAAAAATAAATAAAATGAGTATAGGGTCACAGAAGGCTACAAACATGGTATAGAGAAGTCCCATGTACTCTTCACCCAATTTCCCCCAATAGTTACACCTTAGGCACTATAAAACCATATTGAAACCAGGAAATTGACCTTGATACAATGTGTGTGTAGAGTTCTGTGCCATCTGATCATGGATGTGGTTCATGAAACAAGGAAAGTACAGCACTATTTTATCAGTGGGAAACCACCCACCGCCACCAACCTCTGGCAACCGCGAATCTGTTTTCCACAGCTATACGCTTGTCATTTTAAGAAACTTTATGCCTGGAATCATATAGTATGTGATGATTTAGGACTGGCTTTGTTTGCTCAGCATGATGCCCTTCAGTTCCATCCAAGTTGTTACATGTATCAAAAGTTCATTCACTTTTTTATAAACCTATAAAATGCAGAAAAGTTTTTAATTTTGAGGAAGCCCAGTTTATCTATTTTTTTCTTTTTCTTTTCTTTCTTTCTTTTTCTTTTCCTTTTGCTTTTTGTGTCATATCCAAGAATCCATTGCCAAATCCAATCTCATGAAGATTTAGCCCTATATTTTCCTTGGGAGTTTTATAGTTTTAGCTTTTATATGTAGGTCATGGATCTATTCTGAGTTAATTTTTGTCTGTGGTGTGAGGTAAGGGTCCAACTTCATTCTTTTGCATGTGGATATCTAGTTCTCCCACCACCGTTTGTCTTTACATTCCAGTTAGCTAACATACAGTGTAATATTAGTTTCAGGTGCACAATACAGTGATTCAACACTTCCGTACATCCCCGAGTGCTCATCACAACAAATGCCCTCCTTAATCCCCATCACCCCATCCTCCCACCCACCTCCCCCTCTGGTAACCATCAGTTTGTTCTCTGTAGTTACGAGTCTGTTTCTTGGTTTGTCTCTCTCTCTCTCTCTCTCTTTTCCCCCCATGCTCATTTGTTTTGTTTCTTAAATTCCACATATGTGTGAAATCATATGCGTACTTGTCTTTCTGTGACTGACTTATCCATGTTATTGCAAATGACAGGATAGCTCCATCCATGGAGTTTTTTATTTGAATGATTGTATATTTCAGTTGCAAAATTTTCATTTGGTTCTTCTTTATATCTTCTCTCTTTATATCATCTGTGCTGAGAATCTCTGCTTTTGTCATTTGTTTCAAGTGTGTTCTTCATTGCTCACAGAAGCATTTTCATGATAGCTGTTTTAAAATCTTTGTCAGGGGCACCTGGGTGGCTCAGTGGGTCGAGCATCCGACTCTTGATTTCGGCTCAGGTCATGATCTCAGGGTTATAAGATCGAGCCCCTCATCTGGAGCCTGCTTAAGATTCTCTCTCTCCCTCTGCCCCTCCCCGCCATCCACCTGCATGTGCGATGTACTCTCTTGCTCTCTCTTAAAAAAAAAAAAAATCTTTCTCAGATAATTCTAACGTCCATATCACACTGGTGTTCACGTTTATGGATTGTCTTTCTCACTCACGTTGAGGTTTTCCTGGTTCTTGGTAGGATGAGTGATTTTCCACTGAATCTCAGACATTTCAGATCATGTAAGACCTGGGATCTTACTTGCAATCTTGTGTTTTAGCTGGCCTCCTCAGACACATGCTCATTACTTCTAGCAGGATGGAAGGCCAGGTTTTCCACCCAGCCTCCACTGACATCCAAGATGGGGGAGGCTCCTCATTACTCCTGGGAGGGAGGCTGCAATTCTGCCTCCCTGCTTGTCCTCCTTTGATACCACCCCAGCGAGGGCTTTGTGTTGTAGTAGTCTGGCTAGGAAGGTGGTCTGCTCCCCAGTCTGCCCTGGTAGATGGAGGGAGGAGTTTGGGGTTTTCTGGGTATACACCTGGTATAGGGCTCACATTCTCTGGAAGTTTTGTCTTGTTTTACTTCTAGGTTGGCTACAGAGTTGGCTACTTCTAGTCGGTTTACTTCTCGGTTTACTTCTAGGTTGGCTTTTCTTGAGGACTTTTTTGTTCATATCCATTGGTGTTTCTGAGTTGCTGGCTTCTCCAGCACTCAGTTTGGAATAGACAAGACAAAAGAAAAATTAAAAAAAAAAAAAAAAGGCAAGGGCACCTGGGTGGCTCAGTCAGTTGGGCATCTGCCTTTGGCTCAGGTCATGATCTCAGGGTCCTGGGATTGAGCCCCACGTGGGGCTCCCTGCTCGGTGGGGAGTCTGCTTCTCACTTTCTCTCTCCCTCTGCCTCTCCCCCTGTTTGTGCTCATTCTGTCTTTCTCAAGTAAGTCTTTTATTTATTTGAGAGAGAGAAAGCATGGGGGGGGGGAGAGTCAGAGTCTGTATGTATATACGTATAGAGTCTATATATACATATATATGATCCAGGGTTTTCAGCTGTTCTTTCCACAGGACAAGTAGGGACAGCTATGTCTGCTCCATCTTTCCACCAAACTTTTAGTTACTGTAATTTCATAACATGGTTCAAATTTCTAGCTGGGCTAGTCTTCACTCATCACTCTTATTTTTCAGAATTATCAAAGCTATTCTATGTGTTTTCTCCAGGTGAACCCCGATATTATTTTAAGCTCCAAAAATAAGAGTGTAGCTATGAGTGTTGGTGTCTCATCAGTTTTGTAAAATAATTTAAGGAGCATGAGCATCTTTTCCATGCTAATCTTCCGTCTCCCTCTCTGAGAACAAGGATGCCTTCCAGGATGCTTGCCTTCTCGATATTCCTCAGTAGAAGTATTTTAAGTTCTCTTCATAGAGATCCTTTGATTTCTTGTCAAGTTGACTCCTGAGTGCTCCATTCTTTCTTAGAGAAGTTACAAATGGAATGCTTTTCTATGACACCTTCCTCACTGGTTATTCTTCAGATATGGGAATGCCATTCATTTTTGCACATTACATTTATGTCTATCCACTTCAGTGTACTCGCCATTGTTTCTAGTGGTTTGTAGTTTATTCTCATGGATTGGAGGTACCAAATCCTAGCATGTGTTAATAATTATATTTTTCACATTCCATTCCAACATTAGCATTCCTTCCTTTCTTGTGGCCTTCCAGAAAACTGTTCCATAATGGTGGTGGTGGTGGTGCATCCTCATCTGGTTCCTGACTTTAACGGGGGTGCTTTCAGCATTTCAGTGCAAGGCAGGACAGTGCATCGGACTGTGGTTTGCAAACACTGTTTTTTAATCATGCAGTGGAGAGGACCCACCGATTCTATTCTCCCTCTTATCACAATGTCATAAACCAGGCATGAATCACAAAGGCACTTACACATAGAAAAACCTTGCCATCTGGAGATTTAAAAGCACTCTCCTAAATAACTGGGGGGTCAGAAAGAAAATTCAAGAATGGAATCATGGTATATTTAGAGAATAATCTAAATGAGAATAGAGCGGTATTAATGAGAAGTCTCGGAACATGTCCCCGTAAACCAGCCTGAGTGGATGTATTGACTCATGTATTGACTCAGAACCAAGCAGCAGAAGCCTCAGGATGCACTGGCGTCAGGCAGAGCTGGGTGGTTCACGGTCATCATTTCCCAGAGCAAACACAGGACCGGACACTCTGCAGGCCACGCAAACCCTTCTGGGGCTTGGGCTCATGGCCTGTAGTGCCCATGGGACCAGTGAAGACAGGCTGTAGGTGGGGTGCAGGGGGTCACCTGGCTGAGCTCGGGGAGGGACCACCCCGACTGAGGCACCCTGGTGTGGGGGCACCACTGGTCATGGTGATAAATAGAAGCCAAAGGACCAAGGTTGGTGAATGATTTCCTTTTCTTTGCTAAATTAAAGCAAAATGCAGATTAGCAGCGTGGTGACCTCATTCTCATGCTGGTGTCCTGAGTAGAAGAGGAGAGTTTCTGCTCGTGTCCCCTGGGAAACACCAAGGGGTATGGGCGGGGGTCTGTGTGTGAGCCCCAGGGCCTCCCCATCCTCAATATTGTGTGGGCATCCGCATCTCTGAGGGGTGTTGGAAACAGGGGTCTGGTTATCAGTGGTCTCTGTGCCCCTGCAGGACCACTGATCTCTGCCCAGTAGCTTGATTTATTGAGTGCCTGCTGTATATGGTGAGAGTTGGGGGTCACAGGAGCCAACAGTGGAAGGGGGGTGGCGGCTGGTCTGGGCTCATCTCATACTCCTTCCTCACCCCATACTCCCACCATAAGGAGTTACCTGTGTTTCCCCTAAACATTTCATGTTATTTCAGACCTCAGTGCCTTTGCATATGCTGCTCTTTCGGCCTGGAATGCCCTTCTCTTCCTGGCAGACTCCTCCTCCTTGCAGACTCAGCTCAAGTTGTTTCTTCCATGAAGTGTGCTATGCCCAACAGAACTGATTCCTTCTCCTGATGCCACCACAAAGGTGATGACTGCCTCTGCTCATGGACCACACTGCATCTACCTCCGTGTCCCTTACAGAACTGTGGCCCTTTTGTAGTTACATGAAATGGATGGATGGATGGATGGATGGATGAAGAATGGCAGCAATTATTATAACCGAGTACATTACTAAGGCACCCACACCCAGTAGCATGGCTACTCCTTCTTATGAGCGTGGTCCCCAGTGGGGCATCCGGGGAGGGAACCCCAGAATTGGAGGCAGGCCCTGCCTGGCACACAGTAGGCTCTCAGTGAGGCGGCCATATCCTCTGGTTGTGTTCGCCGTGTAGATGGAGGCAGGGGAGGTGGAGGGACCATGGGGAGACATGGGCTGCAGGACACCCCAACCTGAGTCTTTGTCTCCTTTGCCTTTCTGTTTCCGGGAATCTCAGCCGAAAGCAAGACAAGACCCTTTGAACTTCCCTTTAGAAAAATCGCTTGTTCTTTTGAGGCTTTGGTTGTGAGGAGTTGGACGAGCCTGTGGTTTCGAAGCCTTGGTGGCAGCCTCCCACATCTGTCACTTTCGGGGTTGCCCCAGAAGGCTAGAAGTCGCCTTCCAATCCATGGGCTTTTCACAAAGGCATTTGTTCTTCTCTTTCCCTTGGCCTCATGTTGTCTTTCTTAGAAAGCGTTGCAGATGTTGGGCAAAGTTGGAGCAGAGGGAGGTGGCTTCAAACAGTGGCTGGACCTTTAGGAGGCATCCCGGCCAGGAATTATAAAGACCCCTGAGGTCACTGAGCCTTCGGATGAGTGCAGGGTGTTGGGTGTCAGGTCTCGGCCTTTGTTCCTGGGGGGACAGACCTAATGCTCAGGCCTTTTGTCTGAAAGGAGCAGTTTGCACATTGTGAACCCGGCATGTCCCCAAGAGGGGCTGAGACTCAGGAGGCCGGTGGACCCAGGCTCCAAGGCTTGAGCCTAGTGCTGGCTCGGTGAAGCTCATCTCTACTGTGGGAAGAATGATCCTGCCCTGAAGGGGGTGTTGCAACAGTTGAGACAATGCCTTTAAACTCTCCCAGGGATGGGACGCCGGGGCCGGGGGGGGGGGGGTTTGCTCAGTCAGTTAAGCCTCCGACTCTTGGTTTTGGTTCAGGTCATGATCTCAGGGTTATGAGATTGAGCCCAGCATAGGGCTCTGTGCTCAGTGGGGAGTCTGCTTGGGATTCTAACTCTCTCCCTGCTCCTCCCTCACATCGTGCTTGCATATGCACTCTCTCTTTCTTTCAAATAAATAAATAAATCTTTAAAAAAAATAATAAAAAAATAAAATCCCCAAGGGGAGGAAGGAGAAGTGGCACTTATTAGCACCCGCCTGTATGTGAGGGAGGCACAGACATGGAGGATCAGAACCTCAGTTCATGTCTGGCTCCACCACCATCCACTCAGTGACCTCGGTCAGGTCAGGTTATTTCTCCTGTGTCTAGGCACCACTTCAGGAAATCGGGAATCACCAAAGCATTAGGTGAGATAACACATGAGGAGCTCTAAGGACCACATGTGATGTGCAGCACTAGTTTAATATGTGTGTGATGCGTAGAATGCCTCAGTAAATTCCACTTTCGTTCACTTACTTCTCGCCACAAAAATCATTCCATTATTTCGATCTGGCAATCAATGGAGAGTGTATGGATTTAAAAAAGACCAAGGCAACTGACACTACTGAGTGTTGGCGAGGATGTGGAGCAACTGGAACTCTCATGCGGTGCCGGCAGGAATGTAAAATGGCACAGCCTCTGTGGCAGGCATCCACCCCTCACATGACTCTGCAATTCCACTCTTAGGTCTTTACCCAGGGAGACCAAAAGCTTACGTTCAGACCAAGATCTCGATGCCAATGTTTCTAGAGCAGGATTTGTAATTACCCAAAATTAAAAATGACCTAAATGGGGGTGCCTGGTGGCTCAGCTGGTGAAGCATCTGCCTTTGGCTCATGTCATGATCTTAGGATCCTGGGATTGAGTCCCACATCAGGCTCCCTGCTCAGCAGAGAGTCTGCTTCTCCCTCTGTGTGCTCTCCATCTCTGTCTCTCTCTCTCTCTCAAATAAATAAATATATAAATCTTTTTTTTTTAAATGACCTAAATGTCCCTCTGATGGAGAATGGATAAAAAAAAAACAGAGGAGGGCACCTGGGTGGCTCAGTTGGTTAAGCGACTGCCTTCAGCTCAGGTCATGATCCTGGAGTCCCGGGATCGAGTCCCACATCGGGCTCCCTGCTCAGCGGGGAGTCTGCTTCTCCCTCTGACCCTCCCCCCCTCATGTGCTCTCTCTCTCTCTCTCTCTCATTCTCACTCTCTCAAAATAAATAATAAATAAATCTTAAAAAAAAAAAAACAGAGGAATATCCATATAGCAGAGTACCACTCAGCAGTAAAAAGGAGCGAGCTGTTGATACGCACAATATGGTGAATCTCAAATGCACGACACTAAGAAAAAGAAGCCGGACTGGAAAAAAAAATCACACTACACACTATACACTTGCACTTATATGACATTTTGTAAAAGGCAAAGCGGTAGAGGGACAGTCTTTGAAAGTGGAGAGTCAAACAGGTATGTGTCCACTCACATTCATAGAGCTTGTATTCACTGTAACCAAAAGGTACAAATAACCCAAAGGTCCGTCTGTAGGTGAATGGATAAACAAAATGTGGTATATGCACACAACGGAATTTTTATTGTTTTTTTTAAAGATTTTATTTATCTGAGAGAGAGGAAAAGAGCGTGAGTGGGTTTCGTGGGGGAGAGGGAGATGCACGTCAAGAGAATTGGGGGGAGGATGGGAGCTATTCTGCCCCTTTGATTGTAATGGTGGTCCTGTGACTATTCATTTGTGTACACCAAAAAGAATGCATTTTACTCAATGCAAAAAAAAAAAAAAAAAAAGAGGCATTCCCGCTGGGCTCTGACTCTTCTTTTGGTTCATTCATTTAGCCCACAAATATTAACTCCACCTGTGCATGATGCCCAAGCCATGCTCCCCAGAACCCTAGGGTTGGCCTTGGGGTAGACCCCGAGGAGACAGATGAGCCAAAGGGGATGAGAACAACGGGGCCGCCTTAGTGTAATTTTGATAAAAATCATGTCAGTAAGTTTTCCTTGGGAGACCAGCTGAAAGCTGGTGGCTCTGGATGTTTTAATACCTTCTCAAGTCATTTTTTAGTTAAGTATGTTTATACAGCAGCCCTCCACATCTGCCTCCTTTGGTCTGCCTCCCTTTGATACTCCGGTTTTAAGCCATCTCTGGTTTGTGCTTTTGTTTGCAGGTCTCCTTACCCTGCCTCCTGCCCTTGAGTGGGGCTGTCTTTTTATTTTTTTTTAAAGATTTTTTTAAATTTATTTATTGAGAGAGACAGAGTGGTAGAGAGAGAGCATGAGAGGGAAGAAGGTCAGAGGAAGAAGCAGACTCCCTGCTGAGCAGGGAGCCCGATGCGGGACTCGATCCCGGGACTCCGGGATCATGACCTGAGCCGAAGGCAGCGCTTAACCAACTAAGCCACCCAGGCACCCAAGCGGGGCTGTCTTAAAACTAGAGAAACAGTCCAGGTTTTTAAGGCCTTCCTTCGGCAGGCCATTGCCTTCAGCCTGCTGCAGGCCTCTCCCTCCCACGTGCCCAGAGATCGGCTAAAAGAGACAGTTAAGTTGCAAGGAAGTGTGGCTGGCTTCAACAAAAAAAAACTGAAGGTGTCAGCTGAGGAAACTTAAAGGCTCCCTGGGCTGATCTAGCTTCAGGCACAGGTGGATCCAGCAGTTAATTCCTATCCTCCGGATTCTCTGTCTCTGTCTTTATCTTTTATTTCTCCCTCTTTCTCCCAATCCAGTCCTTCCTTCACCTCCTGACCTCTCTCCTCTATGCTGACTGCTCACAGCCTCAGCTCCTCAGCTAGGCCCCCTGGAGAGACCTCCTGAAGAGAGACACCATACTCCCGGAAGTCATTTTGCTTTCGGGGTTTTCCTCCTGAGAAACAGTTTGTCAGTATCCACACACATGAGGTGGAACAGTCCCCTTCCACCTGCCATGCCTGGCGTGCCCCTCACTTGCTTAAGAGCCTCCCTGCCTCGCCCTGCTCCTCAGACACACTCTCTCAGACTGGCAAGAGTGCTTGAATCCACAGGCCCAGGGCCCCCACCCCCATCTGTGCCACCTCATGCGGACCCTCCAAGCCCATTGCTATAGACTGTGACCGAGCAAACAGCCCAGTGAGAGACACAAAATACAGTTGTTTTTCTGTGTCTTCTTGATTCATCTGTGTAACAGACCCTGCAGAGTGTCCACTGTATGCCAGGCTGCCTGGGGGCCACAGCGATACAAAGATGAAAACATTACTACTGCCCTCAGAGCCCATGTTCTAAAGAGACGCAGATATGGAGAAAAAGGCGTGCCCAGGAGGCCCTTTTATGTAAGAACAGCCGGGCCCAGCGAAAGGCCTTTGAATTTCATTGTAACAAGTCAACGCAGGGACTCATTGGGACTAAATCTTGAAAATAGAGACCAAAAACAAAGTCGTTTTTGTAATTTTATCCCATATTTAACAATGTTTAAGTTATAATTTCAACTCTGGGAGAATTTTTATTTATTTATTTATTTTTAAGATTTTATTTATTTATTTGACAGAGAGAGACAGCCAGAGAGGGAACACAAGCAGGGGGGTGTGGGAGAGGGAGAAGCAGGCTTCCCACTGAGCAGGGAGCCCGACTCAGGGCTCTATCCCAGGACCCTGGGATCATGACCTGAGCCGAAGGCAGACGCTTAACCGACTGAGGCACCCAGGCGCCCCTCAAGTCTGCGTCTTTTGACAAGGTTTGCAATTTCTCTTGCCGTGGATTTGCATCACATGATTTATAGTCACAAATACCCTCCTCAAACAGCAGGTGCATTTACAACACTCAGGGTCATCTGGACACTGCCCACCACAGGATGAGTGGGTATAGGGGCAGGTGTGTCTCACTGTGGCTGATCTTAGAAAGGGTCGGCTTAGTCATCACTATTTGAGTTCTGATGATTTGGGCTTCTCTGTGGATCGTCACCCAAGGACCCGCCGCACAGTGCCTGAGAATATTTTTCTCCTTCTGAAACAGAAATATGACCCACTGCAGTGCTAGGTCCTTACCCCCTGCCCAATGTCAGTCCCGGGAGGGCCTCCGGTGAGGCCCCACGTGGCCAATGCTGGTTCACATCTCAAAGGCCTCATTCACACCTTCCCCTCCCCCGGGACATCTTCTCCCTTGATTCCTTGACGTCTGTCTCCTCCTTCCAGATTCTGCCCCAGAGCCTCTTCCTTCGAGAAGCCTTCCCTGCTCACCCCAGCACGCTGACCCCTCCTTCCTGGGCCCCGCAGGCCTTGCAGCAGCCCCTCTATTTGCACAACCCCCTCCCCCAGAATCGACCACATCTTCCTCCTTCACCAGACTCCTTGTGAATCCCCAGGACCAAATGCAGAATACTTCTTTGGTTGAAATAAAGGCAGGAAGAAGGGAAAGTACCCACATTTTTGGTCTGGGGAAAGTGTAGCCCTTGAGCCTAAAACCCTCCCTTCCAGTTCTTGGTGGCCCAAGCAATGAGCATGTGTTGTGGGCTGGGGCCCAGGGTGCCCCAAGCCTGCTTGCACATCAGCGTTACCCGAAGCTGGTCAAACACAGGTTCCCAGATATCACTTCCCCAGTTGCCCTCCAGCTGGTCTGGGTGAGGCTCTGCATTTCTCAGCAAACCATCCCAGACGGTGGAGCAGCCTGGCCTAGTGTAGACCCATCAGGGAGGAGTCGGATGCCTCCCGTGTACCCCAGAGCTGTCAAGACACTGAATCGTGTTCATTGCCTGGAGCTGCTATAATAAACTGCCACAAACTTGGGGGCTTCAAGCACCAGAAATTGGTTCTCTTATGGTACTGGAAGTCAGAGATCCAGAATGGGTGCTCTCTTGCTGCTCAAAGCAAGGAGTCAGCAGGGCGGGCTCCTCTGGGAGGCTCTCAGGTAGAATCCATTCCTCTTCCAGTTTCTGGAAGCCACTGGCATTCCTTGGCTTGTGACCACATCACTCCAATGTCTGCTTCTCCCTGACCTCTTGTCCCCCCTTCTCATAAGGACCCTTGTGATTCCTTCCGTCTGCCCAGATAACCTAGATTAATCTTTCCATCTCCCTCTGCTTGACTTAATCCCATCTGCAAAGGGCCTTTTGTCATATACATTAGTTCCCTGGGGCCACAACCAGATACCACGGACTTGGTGGCTTTATGTTTATTTTTTTGAAAGATTTTATTTATTTATTTATTTATGAGAGAGAAAGAGAGAGAGAGAGAGAGAGAGCACAGCTGGGGAGCAGCAAAGAGAGAGGGAGAAGTAGGCTCCCTGCTGAGCAGGGCTGAGCCCGCTGAGCCCCCAACTCCGGGCTCGATCCCAGGACCCTGGGATCATGACCTGAGCCAAAGGCAGACGCTTAACCGACTGAGCCACTCAGGCGCCCCAGACTTGGTGGCTTTAAACAACAGAAATGTATTTTCTGTTCTGGAGGCCCAAAGTCCAAAATCAAGGTGTTGGCAGGGCCAAGCTCCCTCCGAAAGCTCTAGGGAAGAACCCCTCCTTGCCCCTTCCGAGCATCTGGTGGTTGCTAGCAATCCTTGGCATTCCTTGGCTTAGAGCTAAATCACTCCAGTTTCTGCCTCTGTCCCCATGTGGTTGTCTCCCTGTATATGTGTCTGTGTGTGTCTCTCTCCTTATAAGGACACCAGTCATATGGGATTTAGGCGCCCACCCAGATCCAGTATGACCTCATCTTTACTGATTACACCTGCAAAGACCCTTTCCAAATACGGTCGTGTTTGGAGGTTTTGGGTGGGCATGAATTTTGAGGGACTCTCTACAACCCAGTACATCATGGAGAGGGAAGATATTCCCAGGGTCAGGGGATTAGGGCATGGATATTTGGGGGGAGTCATTGTTATGCCTGCCACATGAATCCTCACGACAATCAGATGAGAGGCAGGAGGTACAGTTTTCTCCACGTCTCAGGCAAGGAAACCAAGGCACCGAGTGGGGAATGGACTTGTCTGAGGTCACACAGCTGGTAAGGAGCTGAGCCGGGACTTCGAGCCAGGTGTTGTGACACTCAGCCCAGTGCGGTCACCACCTGCCACAGCTGAGTGCCTGACGTGGAGCTCGGACCCAGAGCTCGACTAAGCCCATCAGCCCCTCCTCACTCACTGAGGGGCCCCCTGGTAGCTGTGCCTCTAACAGGCAAAAGAGGTCAAGAGTGGCCCGGATGTGCCCCAGGGCCCCCGGGGAACAGGGAAGTGACATTTATCCAGCCCTCCCTCATTCCAGGCACTTCCATGTGTCACCTGATTTAATTTCTATAAACAGCCCTGAAGTGTCAGCATTATTAGACCCATTTTACAGATGAGAAAGCTGAGGTGCAGAGATACTCGTTGACTTGCCTGGAGTTCGGATTTTTATAAAAGGCCAGGCTGTCTTATCAGTGGGCCCTCGGTGGTCCCGCCAGCCTGGCCGTGTGTGGCAGAAGTTCTGGGCGCGCTTCCTGGACCCTGTGTGCACAGCTGCCATGGGGTGGGGGGGGGGCTCAGCCGACCGAGCTGCCGGGTGGGCTGTGGCCCAGAAAGCCTCCACCCGTGGGACAGGTGGCCCCGCGGCGCAGCATCCTTGACGCCCGCTCAGCACACACCAGGCAGGCCCCAGATGCTCAGCTGTCCTGCCCCTTTGAAGTCCACGCCAAGCAGCTCTGGGCAGGAGCCCGGAGTACAGGCCAGTGAGGGGAGAGGGGAGAGAGCCTGACCGGGCGGCGGAGAGGGGCGGAGAGGGGCGCAGGAGGCGGGGGGAAGGGAGGGGAGAAGGGAGCCACAGCTGGGGCGGGCGGGGCCAAGAGCCTTCAGCTGAGTCCCGCAGCCCTTCCCCAAGACCTGGGGGCTTGAAATTCTAGACCCGCTGGATTTACTGTGCACTTGTCACCTCAGGGGGCCATTTCGTCTCCCTGGGCCTGTTTCCCCTTTGGGAGCCCGAGAGGGGAAGGCTGCCAACATCCTCCTCCTCGGGCACAGGAACCGGGGATGGGGGTGGGGGGGATGGGGGCTGAGCTTTGAGCCAGAAATGCTAGTTCAGGCTTATTTCCTGTTTCTCCAAGGATATGAACCTCCAGGCCACATGGGCCTGGTAACAGCCCGGACGCCACGTGTAGGCCAGAACCCCAAGGCTTTGCAGATGAATTTGTGTCTATGAGCAGAAGAGTCCCCGACCCTGGGAATGTGGTTTTGTCCATTGGGGATCTTCAGGGAGTGAGCTTGGGGGTGGGCGGTAGGAGCGGCCAGTGCCAGGTGCCCCGCCCATCGCAGCGCTGCACCCGCCCTTCGAAAGCCCCAGGACCCCCGGACAGATGGTGACTGTGCCTGTGCTAGCCTTCGGGAATCCTTGTCTCCTTCAGGCACACCTGGGGCCCTTCCTGCCTCCTTGCCTGATACTGCGAGTGTTGGTGGTCTGGCCACACTGTGCACCTCCCGCCCCGGGACAAGGGGCTCTGTCCTGCCCTTCCTTCCCCGGCGACCACGGGGGGCCAGGTGGTGGTGGGTCCTCCTACCCCTCGGCGTCCTGGGGACGGTGGCTGAAAAGAAGGGAGAGAGTCTTGATTGACAGCTGTTATCAGTTCGTGGCCCCACTCACCCGATGGGAGCCAAGACATCTTTTGGGCCGAATGTTGTATGCACTTTGGACAAAATCACATAGCGGGACACGGTGTGGGGTTAGAAGACCTGAGTGTGAGCTGTTCTCTGGCACGTGCCCGCCAGGGTCCCCAGGCTCTTGTCCTCTGCAAAACCCAGACACCCCAGCGGGGGATTTCAAGCATCAGGGGAGCCAGTGGAGGGCAATAATTAGGGCTGGGGCTCCTGCTTGGCTGGCTGGGCATCTGCGGTTTGCCCCCGTGTGGCCTGGCTCCATTTGCACCCACTGGCCCTGGGCTGCCGTGTTCACCGACACCTCCTCCGTGCAGAGCTGATCGTCAGCCTTGTGTATCCCGTTAGTAGCTCTCCGGACTTCTGACTTGGATCCCTAGATTTGGAGCATACCGAGGCCACCATGCTTGGGGCCTGGCTGGACTTCTGGTTACCTAATTGATATGACTTTAGTTCTTGGACACTGAAGATCTCTTGACACAACTGTTTTTTTCCAAACCTTAATCCTACAGGGCAGGAAGCATTCTAAAAATGATGTAAGTTCAGGATGGGCATCTTTAAATAAATGAGGAGAGGCCAAACGACCAAGCCCAGGACCTCTGTCCCCGATCCCCCTTGCAGACAGGCAGATCCCCATGAGCCACCTACCTCTTATGGAAACAGCAGTTCCTAAGTCCTGCCCAGGGCCACGTCTTGGCACCATCTTCTTATCAGATGAGTGATCTGGTTCCAGGGACAGGTGATGGAGTCAGGTGTCAGATGCAAGGGGATCGAGGGCTCTCCTCAACAGGGTGGTGTGGCTTCTCCTCCCTTGTTCCAGAAGGCCAGCCAGGACTGCTCTGTCTACATAAACATCAGCTCTGCCGTCCGGCTTCTGTTGCGCCATCCCATGGCCTTGGATTGTGGTAAAAAGACAGAGAACTTGTACTTCCACTCATTTGTGCTTTTGCCTCTTAAAAAAATTCCTCATGGTCTGACAGTTAGTGCCTGGGAGTGTATGTCCGCAAGCAATCTTGTTTGGGGTTTGTTTATTTTTTTTTTAAATAAAGATTTTATTTATTTATTTGACAGAGAGAGAATGAGAGAGATAGAGAGCATGAGAGGGAAGAGGGTCAGAGGGAGAAGCAGACCCCCCGCTGAGCAGGGAGCCCGATGTGGGACTCGATCCCGGGACTCCAGGATCATGACCTGAGCCGAAGGCAGTTGCTCAACCAACTGAGCCACCCAGGTGCCCCTGGGGTTTGTTTATTTTAAGATGTGTCCCATAGATACAGTTCTTTTGATTTTTAGGAGAAGATGGAAATGCTGTGGGCATGTTGTTGGAAAGATACAAGATGAACATAGCCTGAGACTCTGTGTGGTGCTGGCTCAGCCTCGCAGATGGGGTTCGTTCTGTAACAGCCTTACTGAGATATCATTTGCTTACTATACAGTTCACCGAGGCCAAGTGCACATTTCAGTGGTTCTCAGTATATTCACAGAGTTGTGAATCCATCACCAAAATCAACTTTGGGACGAATCATCACCCCCAAAAATAAGCCCCCCCCACATGAGTAGTCACTCACCCTCCAACCCCTGGCAGCCACTAACCTACATTCTCTCCCTATACATCTCCCTGTTCTGCATTTTCATATGAGTGCAATCGTATAATACATAGTCTGTAGCCTTCTGTGACTGGCTTCTTCCACTTAGCAGAATCTTTGCAAGATTCACCCGTGCTGAAGCATGAATCAGTACCTCGTTCCTTTGGATTGCCAAACCAATATTCTGTTGTATGGATATACCATGTTTTATTTATCCATTTATCAGCTGACAGACATTCAGGTTATTCCTACTTTTTTGGCTATTGTGACAATATTGCATGAGCATGTGTGTACAAGTGTTTGGGAGGACAAGGGTTTCTCACTTGTCTTGGGTCAACACCTATGAGTGGAATTGCTGGGTCATGTAACAGTTGATGTTTAAGCATTTGGGGAACTGCAGGACCATTTTATGAAGCTGCTGCACCATTTTGCATTCCCACAAAGAAGTATATGAGGGTTCCAATTTCTCCACATCTTGCCAACATTAATTATTATCTGCCTTTCTGATTTCAGCTATCCTAGTGGTTATGAAGTGGTACCTCCTGGTGACTTTAGATTTGCATTTCCCAGATGGCTGACGATGTCGAATATCTTCTCATCTGCTTATATTGGCCATTTGTGTATCTTCTCTGGAGAAATGTCTACTCAAATCTTCTGCCTATTTTTTTAAAGGTTTTATTTTTAAGTAATCTCTGCACCCGAGGTGGGGCTCAAACTTACAACCCTGAGATCAAGAGTCGCATGCTCTACCAACTGAGCCAGGCAGTCCCCTCTATTTTTTTTTTAAGATTGCATTTATTTATTTGACAGAGAGAGACACAGCGAGAGAGGGAACACCAGCAGGGGGAGTGGGAGAGGGAGAAGCAGGCTTCCTGCAGAGCAGGGATTCTGATGCGGGGCTAGATCCCAGGACCCTGAGATCATGACCTGAGCCAAAGGCAGATGCTTAATGACTGAGCCACCAGGTGCCCTGTCAATTTTTTAATTGACCTTTTTGTGTTCTTATTGATGAATTGTGAAAAGTGTTTATATATTCCAGATACAAGTCAGTGGGTTGCCTTTTCACTTTCTTGATGGTCTCTTTTAAAGCACAAAAATTGTTTTGTTTTGTTTTTTATTTTGATGAAATCCAATATATCCATATTTTTCCTTTGGTTGCCTGTGTTTTTGGTGTCCTATCTAAAAAACATTGCCTAATCAAAGGTTACTAAGATTTCATCTATGTTTTCTTCTAGGATTTTTATAGTTTTAGCTCTTATATTTAGGCCTCTGATCCATTTGAGTCAATTTTTTGGATATGGTGTAAGGTAGGGATCCAACCTCATTCTTTTGTATATGGGTATCCAGTTGTCCCAGACTCATTTGTTGAAAAGACTATTCTTTCCCCCTTTTAATTGTCTTGGCATCCTCGTCAGAACAAGAGGTTTTAAGAACCTTCCTGAGTGCAGGACTGCAGCCACCACGACATGGCCCACAGGTGGCCAGGGGTGCACACAGCATTGGGAAGCCTTGCAGGGCCCTCTGTTGAGTTATCTCTGCTTTACAAAGCCCTATGCACTTTGCAGATCGGAACAGGGTAGATATCTGTGTTGGAAGACCCTTGGGAGGACAGCTGGTTAGAATGGATGGTATCAACTCTTCCTTTTCATGGATACACCTCTGTACCTGAGAAGGAAATGTGTCTGGCCAGGGAAGGCTGCATGCACCGTGCCTGATGTCCACAGATAGGCGATCTGCCACCAAGTGCCATGCCTCCCTGCTCCTCGCTGACCTTCCCAAGCTGGCCATAGCTAAGAGGACTGTATGTGCCACCATATTGGGACAGTCCCAACTGATACGTAGTCTTCCTCTTTTCAAATATCTTGGTTTGGGGGCGCCTGGGTGGCTCAGTCAGTTGAGCGTCTGCCTTCAGCTCAGGTCATGGTCCCGGCATCCTGGGAGTCCTGGGATTGAGTCCTGCAGGCTCCCTGCTCAGCGGGGAGCCTCCTTCTCCCTCTCCCTCTCCCTCTCCCTCTGCCTGCCTGTCTGCCTACTTGTGATCTCTCTCTCTCTTTCTGTCAACTAAATAAATAAAATCTTTAAAAAATAAATAAATAAAATAAAATATCTTGGTTTGGATGATAAATTATGGAGTCACCTGCTCATAGAGCAAAAACTGGGATGAGAATGTCCGTGGGTCCCAAACTGTGTATTCAGAATCCAAGGCCACCCTTTGCCCTGACAAGGGGAACTGAACTTGCATTTCAAAGTTAAAGCCTCCGCAAACACGGTCCAGATCCCACAAAGCCACTGCAAGCACAGTGGTTGGCAGGCTGCGCAGCCTCCTCGGGCTCCCCTGGCCGAGAAGCCATATGTGGGAGCCTTTGGGATTAGCCCATTTGGAGAGCTTACCGGCGTTCTGGCCCAGGCAGCCAAGTTCTACTTCCGAAAGGGTCAGGAGAGCCAGACATGGCTGTCCCTGCCCATGCCACCCGTGTGCGCCCATCCCACAGCCTCAAGAAGCACGGGACGTACAATTCCTTACCACTAAATGATGAATAGACACCTCTGGAGGAACTCCCTGCACCCCGCCCCCCTGCGACAAGAGGGGAAAGGCAATAGGAGGAAATAATGTGTTTTTGTTTTTTTCACTAAGCCAACACTCTTCTTTTTTTTTTTTAAGATTTTATTTATTTATTTGAGAGAGGGAGAGAATGGGGGGAAGGGAAGAAGGAGAGGGAGAAGCAGGCTCCCCTCTGAGCAGGGAGCTCACTACTGGCCTGATCCCAGGACCCCGGATAGTGACCTGAGCCAAAGGCAGACACGTAACTGACTGAGCCACCCAGGCGCCCCGCAACTCTCTTATTTTCATTTTTTTTAAGTTTTCTTAATGTATTTTTTTTAAAGTAATCCCTATGCCCAACATGGGGCTCAAACTCACGACCCTGAGATCAAGAGTCACGCTCCACCAACTGAGCCAGCCAGGTGCCTCCCTTAATGTATTTTTTTAGTTTGAAACATAACTGACATACAGCATAATATTAATTTCAGGTGTACAATGATTTGGTGCATATTGCGAAATGATTGCAACAGTAAGTCTAGTTAACATCCATCACCACACAGAGGTACAAATTTTTTTTTTTTCTTCTCAGGGGAACTTTGGAGATCTCCTCTCTTGGCCACTTTCAAATACACAACACAATATTATAGTCGTGGTCAGCACGCTAAACGTTACGTCTCCAGGATTAGTGAATCTTATAACTGGAAGTTTGTACCTTTGGATCTTCTTCACCCATTTCATCCACCCCTCCCACTCCCCAGGACACTGTTATATACACACCTAACTAGTGCAAACCCAGATATACCTTGGCAAAAAAAAATCCAGATGGAGTAGCGCAAAAGCAAGAGAACTAACTTAAGCAGTGCCTGCAGGTGCCCTCTGTGGGGAAAGATGAGAATGTACAGCACACACACACACACACACACACACACACACACACACACACACACCCCACCCCCACCGCCAGGGCGAGGGGTAATCAACTCCTGAGAGCCCTGTGAATGAATGTATGATCATCTGAGCGAGGGCAGAAGTTTTCATACAGCTTATCCTTTAAGCACAAACCAAAGAATCATGTGATGAAATGCAAATGTTGCCTTATGCTCTGTCTATCTGTCACACTAGGGGAGATGCAGGGAAATCCCCACGCACAAGGGGAGCAGGAGAGGGCTTCCCGGAGGAGGTGACCCCGGGGAAGCTGTGTTGGGAGGAGGTAGAGGAAGCCGAAGGGAGCTTCCAGGCAGCAGGCACTTTGTAAAGCAAGTACTGAGGCAGTGGGAGTGTGTGGGAAGGGAGGTGAGGCCAGGTTATGCAGGCTTCAGTTGCCTTGATAAGGAATGTGAATTTTAACCCTTGGTTAGCGACTCCCAAATCAGTGTCCCTGGAACAGATTCATGAGATGCTCCTGGGACAAAGGGTTCCATAGTCTCACAAGCTGGGGAGACATCACATGCAACCCCTCCAACCGGAATCTCCCACCTTGGAGACTTACAAAACATATTAACATATAGTAAAGGCCCTGAGAAGTCCTGCGGCAAACACTTTTTTGACTGATTAGGGCTTCCATGAAACCATCCTGTAGCCTTTGTGCTCCACAGGAAGCGTAGCTCAGGCACTAGGGAGCCACTGCAGGTTTCAGGGCAAGGGAGTGACAGGGTCAGATGCCCCAGCCGTGCTGGGGGCAGGGAGTCCACGAGGTGGCTGGTCACACTGGCTAAGTCAAAAGGTCCATCTCAGTAGCTACCTGGATGTCTGGGAAGGACCCAGCAAAATCACTCGATGGGGAAGGAGTTGACCATAGAAAGCAGGAGAGATGAGTGAGAGCCCGGGGCTCTGCTGATGCTACATCCAAGAGCCTCCCTGCTCTGGACGCTGTCAGCGGCCATGGTCCCCTGGGACATCCCATCTGAGGCCTGGGAAGGAGCATCTGACGGGCTTCTTCCTGCCTGCATGTGTTTACGCTCAGTAAGTGCAGGTCTGTGTCCCAAGCCATTCCTTTGAAGGCTCCAACGGACACCGGCTTCCCACAGAGCAATCTTGCCTTTCTTTACCTTTCAAGAAGAGGGAGAACAGATCAAATCCAATACACGCCCAGACCACCCCAGCCCCCCCTAAATTCTTAAACAATGTGGGGCGGACTGGATCTCCCCTGGGATTATCACAACGAGCACTCACACTTCTTGCATCTTAACCGGACCTGCGTGCTGGCAGAAGGCTTACATGCCAGGCGTCTCTGAATAATTACCGATGAAGGACGGGAGAATCCGAGGCAGCAAACTGCCTATCCAGCTGTGACTTACAGACAGATGACACCGCACAGGAAAGGAGTTTGGTAAAACCTCACAGAGAACACGTGCGGGTGTGGGCGGGCCTCGGGGACAGCGAAGCTTTCTGCATTGTTCTCTGCTGCTCACTGATTTCTGTTCTACTCCCTTCGATGCTGCTCAAGCTATAAAGTCTCGGAAGAAGGGCCTCGCAGGCAGATTGCTTACAGCTCAGGATTTTCCATTCTGTTTTCTGCACAGCCACCCACGGACCCTATTCCTGCCCTGGGTGTGGAAACCCCGGAGAGAGAGGGGCCCTCAGCTGGGATGCCACGGCCGGCCCCACACACTGCCAGGGGGTTGAACTCAGGTTCACTCACGCCCGAAGCCACTCATTCATCCATCTTTTTTTTTTTTTAAACAATTTTTCATGTGTTTAACACTCAGCAGTTTTTTTTTTTTAAAGATTGTATTTATTATTTATTCATGAGAGACAGAGAGAGAAAGAGAGAAGCAGAGAGAGAAGCAGGCTCCCCGCTGAGCAGGGAGCCTGAGGCGGGACTCGATCCCAGGACTCTGGGATCATGACCTGAGCCGAAGGCAGATGCTTAACCATCTGAGCCACCCAGGCGCCCTCATTCATCCATCTTGTGTTTACTGAGTGTGGTGTGTGGCCTGAGCCTTGTATTTGTGTTGGGGGTAAATGATGAGCAGTTGTGAGCCTCCAGCATGACAGAGCTGTGCCCGCCGTGCAGGGAGACGCAGAAGGCAAGTCCCGATCCCACCTGGAGAGGCTGAGGGCCGGAGGCCGAGCAGGGCTGAGGCTGGAGCTGAGATTTTAGGAGAGGAGTAGGAATGGGATGAGCGTTTTCGGGCAAGGGTGCTCTGGGGAGCTGGGGGGCGGGGGGGAACCCTGCGTGTGCAAATGCACGGAAGCCAGACTGAGCACGGTGTCTTAGGGAGCTGGGAGTGGTTTGGTTTGACCAGAGCTTGACCTTTGAAGAACCTGTGGAAGGAGAGGAGGCAGAGAGGTGGGGAGTCCGGGCCCAGGGGATGGGGGGCTCAAACGCCACGCTAGAGAGTGTGGCTCTTCTCCAGGAGCCACTGGAAGGTCCATGACCAGGGTCATCGTGAGCCGGCAGCCCCAAGATGGGTAAAACAAGAGAGGAAGGAGGGACCGGGTGATGTCAGCTCCAGGGAGGTTGAAGAGATCGGGGTGTGGAGGAGTGGACAGCCAGAGCGGCTGGGCAGAGGTGAGCGCCAGAGCCAATGTCTCAGGGCCAAACCGAGGACTGCGTGTAGCCATACACCGCACCCACGTGAATAGTAAAATAATGGAAGCCACGTCAATGTCTACATTAAGGGAAAATGGCCAAGTAAATCATAGGGCGGAGTATGGAGCCGTGAGACGTTATGACAAAAAAAGCCTGTGTCACTCACAGCCATGCGGAGTGTGCGTCTCACCAGCTGGTGGGGACCCCCCTGTCCAGGAACAGAGCCACAGCCCCTCCCCCCCCAGAGGCCACGATTTCCTCTTAGGGTTTCCTCATGGGACAGGGACAGGAGGTGGGGGGACCCCTCTGCCCTGCAGATGCTTCCCTCCCCTGGGGTCACGGGCACCCCAGGTCTCGGTGACCTGCGGGGATAGGAAGTTAAGGGAGGAAAACAGGACCCCCCCCTCCCCGCCCTTTATCAAAACTCATCCCTCCACACATGCTCACGACTCTTCAGGTCAACAGGCTGGAAGCAAATGTCCAAAAATGGAAATATTTGTGCTAGGTCGGTGGCGTTGTGGGTGGGTCTTACTCCTAAAATTTCCTGGAATAATATATTGCCTTTTTCATAATAATATTGAAAAAAACTCGCACAGCCACATACACAAAAAGCCCGCGTTGTGTACAAGTGTGGTATTATGTAGCCGGCCACGGTGAGCGTTCATTCTGCTGTTAATGCAGCTACAAACTGGTAAATTCTGCGCGCCTCGCTTTCCTCTGCTTTGATGCAAGATGGGCAGCACGCACAGATTTCAATTTTCCAAGAAATGTCAGGTTTACTAGGAGTGTAGGTGAAGTCAGTAAAATCTGATATTCAATCCAAGCTAAGCTAGGTTGAATGAGCCTCTTGAATGCCCTGGAGGCCCATGTGGGAACTCTGATCCCACCGTCCTAGTTTGATCATCGATGCCTTTGACGGTGGGCATGGCTGCACCTGGCTCTGGGGTTTACCATCTCCTACATCAGGTGACTCTGGGAACCAGGTGTAGTCAACACCACCCCAAGAAGTCACAGCAGATCATTTGGAGAGAGCCCACAGATAGCAAATCACCGATCTGTGGCGAGTTTCAGAGGAAGCACCTAGAAAAACTTCCTCGCGTGAACGCACCTGGGGTGGGCCCACGCCGCTCTCGGGAGGACGCGGAGAATGTGCCCATCCAGCCTCTGTGCCCATCCAGCCCCAGAGCAGAGGGTGGTGGGGGGTGGGTGGGGGCACTCCAGTAGGCCTGGTTCTACTGGGGGCAGGGAATGTGGAACTCAGCTCAGGAATGCAAGTCTCTCTACTGGCCTCTTCCTAACAGGTTGTTATCAGGCTTTCCGTTAGGAGATAGTTCTCTCTGGGGGGACTGCACACCCCAGGCTGTGTCGGGATATTCCCCCTTGGATACACAGGCTCGGCCACTGTCACAGGGGCATGGGGTGGGCCCTCCCTGCATACCCCCCATGAGCACCCACCCGGTAAGTCACAGCGGTCCCAGGAGGCTCCTGGCTCTGACCTCAGCACACCTGAGAGCCAATCCAGGCCTGCCTCCCATCCCACTGAGCCTTGGTTTCGCCTCCTGCAAACCCGGACCTCCCAGGGTGGGCTTAGAATCCGCTCGGGAGAGGGGAGGGAGATGAAGGTGCCCGGCTGAGGGGTCACCATTGTGGACCACCTGTTTTGCTGGCCCGGGGTTCCTCGGGCCCCTGAGAAGGACTTCACTCAAAGCCATCCATGTGGCCTCCATAACACGTGGGCTCAGGGGAGCTTGGGGAGGAGAAGCCAGCCTTTGAAAAGCCCTGGCCTTTTGGGGGGGGGGGGTTGTGGGTTTTTTTTCCCCACTTATTTATTTGTTTGTTTATTTTTATTTAAATTCAATTAGCCAACATACAGCACCTCATTAGTTTCAGATGCAGTGTTCAATGTATATAACACCCAGTGCTCATCACATCACGTCAGGGCCTCATTTATGACCCGGAAGAACGTCCCTGGGATTTCCTGAGGCTTGGCCTCCTGTCAGGACTGAGGAGCCAACACCTCGTGAAATCTGTTTTATGAGAAAACAGCCAGTCCAGGTAGAGGCGGGGGCCGGAGAGGGGGGCCCAGCTGCTTGGCTGACTCTCGATTTCCAGCCCCCAGCGCAGTGGTGTTTGGTGGGTCTGGGTTGACACCACTCGTGACACCTGTTATTTCTAAAACAGCACCTGTTATTTCTTGAGAACACCTTCTCAGTCGGCTTCATTTCCTCATCGCTGCCCTTTCGAGATGAGCGTGTCTGGGGAGGCGACTCTGTCCGGGGACACAGTGAAGCATGTGGTGCTTTGTATACGCACAGTGTTGTGCAGCGGTGGCCAACGTCTCGTTCCAGAACTCGGTCATCGCCCTCAAGGGAAGTCCAGCACCTTTTACAGTGACTCCCACCCCCGCCTCCCACGAATGTGCTTTCCATCCCTGTGGATTTACCTCTTCTGGACACTTGGCAAATGGGTCCCTGCAATATGTGGCCGTTTGTGTCCTCTCCTCTTCCACTTGGCAGTGGTTTGGAGGTTCGTCTCATCGTGAGGGCTAAATAGTATTCCATCGTAGGGGCTAGACTACAGCTTTGTCCATTCATCCGTGGGGGGCGGGGGGGCTTGTTCCTACTTGTGGCTATTGTGAACAGACCTCCCAGGTCCGCGCTGGTGTGCACCCCGCTTCTCTCCTCACCCCGTTCCCTCCCCACCCCCTCTTGTAGCCCTCCCCGCGCCCGGTTGCCAGCTGGATTCACTTTACTCCCGGGCTGCCCTGAACCACAACTGACATTCAGCTTTACGACTTTCCCCCTCAGTGGGTTGCAGGGGGGCCTCTGGCCTGAGAGGCCTCGGAGGAAAGAGGTGGGGAGCAGGAGTGGAGTCCCAGGGGTAGAGACAGTTCCCAACCCATGTGGCCGCGCTCGGCTTGTCCATCTGTCATCCTGGGTCCGGGCTCTCTTTTCCATCCCACACCCCTCTGGGAGTGAAGGGGGACTAGAACTTACTCATACCATGGCGGGGAGCGGGGAGCACAGGTCCCATTAGGCTCCGTGGGACCCCAGGATGCAACCAGCTGTGGCCCAGCCACGTCCCCGACTTTTAGAGCTGGGCAGGGCCCCCATGGGTTCCTTGCCTCTGGCCACCAGTGGAGTGTCCATGCACCCGTCAGGTGCCTACCTCCTCTAGGTCATGTGCCCCTCTCCCCTTCCCCCATTAGTCCCCTTCATTTGAGGAGGAGGAAGGAGCAGGTGGGGTCGCCAACTTGAACCTCTTTCCGTTGTTATGGCAAAACCTCTAAACCTGCATGCAGAGGGTTTACAAAAGAACCGATTCGAAACGAAGAAACCTAAACCCTGGAAAGTTGACTTTTTTGTTTTTTGAGCTTCTCCTTCCCACCCTAACAATGCAACATTCCCATCAGGAGCCAGGGTGCTTGCTGGCCCCAAACATCTTGCTGGGGCTCTGTCCTTGTCAGCTGTGTGGCCTGGGGCGGACAAGCCAGCCTCTCTGGGCCTCAGCCTCCCGGCTTAGAGACCTCAGCCCCACAGGTCGTGTGCTGAAACTGGCTTCTCCAGGAAGACTCCAGGGTAATGTGAAGCCCCAAATTAGGAGTCTCTGCCGAGGTCAGACTGCATCACGGAGAGACTCGGGGTCGAGACTGCACCACCCTCAGGAGGCCCCTGGATTCCCCATGAGAGAGGGAGTGTGCCCATTTGGTCAAAGAAATCCAGGCCAGGGCATCCTTTGGAACATAATCCCTCTGGCCACTGCACTTACTGGACCATGCAAGGGACTTTCGAGGTCCTTATTAACCAGGCACTCCCTGCACGTGCCCCTTTAGGTTTTAATCTCCCAGTAAGAAGGCCTTGAATGTGCCTATCCGGGCAGCCAGGAGAGCCTGCTGTGTGCCCTCCAGCCTTCCCGGTGGAGGGTGGGGAAGGCATGAGCGGGCCGCCCCCCACCCTAGCGCATGCAGCCTCCACACTCCCTCAGTCTTAAGCAAGAGCCGGCTGCTGGCCTACTGTCTGTCCCTCCCTTCAAGCCGAAAGGGGTCCGTCAGAGCCACTTCCTAATGATCTCTTGAGGGCAGGAGTTGCTAGCTCAGATGGGTCCAGTTGATGAGTGAGGGCTGGGAGGGGTCAGAGCCCGGGTACCGTTCAGTGACCTTCAGAGCCCAGGGAGGTCGGAAACCTCTGATTTTTTTCAAGCGAGGAATCACGACTTTTAGGTGAAATTGTACCCTATGTCATAGCAATTAGAGTGAGCCTAGCCGAATGGGCCACGTCTTCCCTGCCTCTCCCCTAATGGCTGCCGCCCCAGCTTCTCCCTGATGCTGGCTCAAATGTCGCTTTTCATTCACTCCTGGTTATTAAAATGTTGGAAAAAAAATGTTTTTTCCATGTTAAAAAAAATAATAATGCATTACATTAAGCATCAAGAATCATGAATGAAACCAACTGCAATTGCAAAATCAAAACTTGGAACTTCTCGTCCGATGCCATGGGTGGCAATGTTGTTTCCCCTTTTGGAGAAAAGAAAGAAAACAGGAAGGAAATACAGTAGCAGAGGAGAGAAAGCCACAAAAAAATAGTATAAGCGCTGGAAAGAGGATGCTAACTTTTACACTAGAGTGTGGCTACCGCTTCTGCCAGGTCACAGGACAGTGCCCGTGCTGCACCCCCCCCCCCCCGTGACCCAGGGTCACAGTCCCACCCCCAGGGTAGAGACTTCAACTGCTCTGACTCTGGGCAACATTCGACCTGTCGACCTTTCCCTGCTCTCAAAGGCCCTTGCCATAGCTACTACAGATAACAAATAGAGTGGTCCTTCAGCAGTCAGAAAGGCTTTGGCCAGAGGCATCTGGGTGGTGCGCTCAGTTAAGCATCCGGCTCTTGGTTTCGGCTCAGGTCAGGATCTCAGGGTCATGAGATCGAGCCCTGTGTCGGGCTCTGTGCTCTGTGGGGAGTCTGCTTGAGATTCTCTCTCTCCCACTCCCTCTGCCTCTCCTGCTCATGCTGTCTCTCTCTAAAATAAATAAATACATCTTTAAAAAAAAAAGAAAGAAAAAGAAACAAGAAAGGCTTTGGTCAAAAAAAAAAAAAAAAAACCAAATATGGAATTTTATATCCACCAAAGAGTGACATGCATACAGTTCACAAAGCACCTTCGCATCAATGGTATCATTTGGGGGGCTGTGTCAGAGGCAGCCTGGGTTCAGGAGCAAAGCTCTGGACCATTCTGTGGAACAGGTTTCCAATTCCAAATGTGAGGCTGTGGGGGCTCTGGGGCCTCCCTGAGCATCAGTCTCCCCCTCTGTGAAACAAACAGGTTGGACTTCATGGATGGTTTCTTTTTCCTTGTTTTGTTTTTATTTGTTTTTGTTTTTATGGTTCTGGCTCCTTTTTTTCCTCTGTTAGTTAGAGGAGTCATATGTGATTTCTCGCTTACTGTCTTAGTCTGTTGGAGCTGCTATAACAGAACACCACGGACTGGGTGGCTTATAAACAACAGACATCTGTTCCTTACAGTTTTGGAAGCTGGAGGTCCAAGATCAAGTCACCAGCAGATTGGGTGTCTGGTGAGCCCGCTTCCTGGCTCGCAGATGGTCGTCTCCCTGTGTCCTCACATGGCAGAAGGGATGAGGGAGCTCTCTGGGGTCTGGTTCATCAGGGCACTAATCCCATTATGAGGCACCACCCTCATGACCTAATCACCTCCCAAAGGCCCCACCTCCAGATACCATCACCTTGAGTGTCAAGATTCCAACCGATGAATTTGGCAGGGACATAAACATTCAGTCTGTAGCACTCATTGAAAAAAAAAAACCATAAGCAATACCAAAGTCTATAAAATAAAATGTCAGAGTCCACCTTCATCCCTACAGGATCCCTCTCCCCAGAAGTCCCACTATTACCAGATTCCTATGGGTCCATCAAGGCTTCTTTATGCACAGTGCACGCAGAGAGCTTTGTTTAGTGTTTTTACATTTTTTTGATATTTCTAATACCAGTACCTACAATAGCATCTGACCCATTAGGTACTTTGCACATTTTTGTTGCGTGGTTAAATTAGCACCTTTTTTTCCAACTGAACCCTATGTCTTGGAGATCTTGCCGTGTTTTCTTTCTGACTGCCACAGGGAGGTACAATAATTGAGTCACACTTCCCCTACTACAGGTCACGGTACGGTCTCCAATTCCTTCGGGTTTGGTGTGTGCAGAATTCAACATTGCTCCATTTTAGAGAGGTCACATGCCCAGGGCAGCCCCCAGAACCAGACACCCTAACATTTCTGCAGTGAAATGTATAAATACAATGGGATGAATAAAATCTGTGAACAGCCTCACATCAGGCTGGGCTTGCCTCCAGATCAGCCTGCCTGGGAAGATAGACTCTCTGCTTAGAGCTTTTGGGGTTTGGGATAAGACAAGGGGGTAAGCCTCTGCTTCTTTTTTTTTTTTTTTAAGATTTTATTGATTTATTTGACAGAGAGGGACAGTGAGAGAGGGAACACAAGCAGGGGGAGTGGGAGAGAGAGAAGCAGGCTTCCCACTGAGCAGGGAGCCTGATTCGAGGCTTGATTCCATGCGGGGCTTGATCCCAGGACCCTGGGATCATGACCTGAGCCGAAGGCAGATGCTTAACGACTGAGCCCCCCAGGCACCTCTGAGCCTCTGCTTCTGCTTGTAGGTGCTGCACATGCAGACCTGCTGGGCAAACATGGCTGAAACGGGGGGTTGGGGGGTGTCCACCCGCCACCATACCTCCCTGTCCTCACTATCTCTGTTCTGCACCTCTGAGAGCTGGCAGAGGTGGGGGAGTGCGGTGTGAAGGCCAGGCAGGGCAGCCTGGCCCCAGGTGCACCAAACCTTTTCTGGCACTTGGAGTTGCTCCGACCGGTGGGTCCCACGAGCTCCTTCTCTGCTCCCCCCTTCTCTGCTCCGCCCTGACCCCATCCCATTTGCGAGCTGGGGAATCTGCCTCTGTATCTTCATTTTTCCAGGGAGCTTCCCCAATCTTCAGAGCTGTGTTTTCCCCCTCAAGTTGGGGTTGATCCCCCACCTCACTTTGGCACCGTCGTTACCGTTGGGACCTCACTGGATTTACCTGAGATCTTTGATTATTGTGGAATTTTCCCAGACTGCCCCTTCTCTTCCCTGCCTCTGCCCAGTCATCTCCTAAATCCTTCTGCAGCCCGGGTTCGATGGTGGTATTTCCTACCCAGTGAGAGGTCCGTTTGCTGTGGGGCAGGGACAGTGGGCTTCGGGGGATGCACGAGTACCCTGGAATTGGAGCCAAGTTGGGGGACACCGTTGGGTCTCCCGAGGGCTTCGTGGAAGTGGTTAACCTCTTGGAGGGTTAACATCATGGATATTAGGCAAAACCCTTCTCCTCTGACCTTGCCTGCTCTTCAGTATCTTCTCTGCCCCGTGTCTGGGGCCCCAGTCTCCTGCCACACGCAGAGGATCCCTCGCTGTCCCCAGACCGTCCTCCCCTCCTCGTCAAAGGTATACTCACTTCCCTCAGCCCTGCCTGTCCTTCCTCCTGCTCTGCCTGTCTGCCATCCCGACACCCCCAAGGCTTGGGAGACGGACTGGGTGGGGAACTCTGCGGGCTACCCTGGAGAGAGGGTGGGGTGGGGAAATGCGCCCAGGGACATTAGGTGCTGCAATCACAGGAGCAGGGGGCCGGTGGCCCGGGCTGAAAAAAAGGAGAGCCTAACACAAACTGGGATGTCTGGCCTGACGGTCACTGACTGCCCGATGCTTTGGGGCTCATTCTCTGGCAGCTGTGGGGTAACAGCCCTTTGGAGACAGGGGGGCCAGAACTTTGCCATTTAAACACCATGGGGTCCATCCCTCCATCACGCAAAAGCAAGGAGGGGCTCCCTTTGCGTGGCCGGGAAGGAAAGGCATTCCTTGTTTGGGGGAGGCGGTTAGAATCTGACAGATGTGAAACGTCAGCCCATTACGGGATAGTCTTTACTCCAATTATGTTAACAGTGGCTCTACTCTGCGGATACGCGGTCATCCTCCACCGCCCCCACCGCGGGCTCACACGTCTGCCTGTGAAGGTGCCGGCGTACCGGTCTCGTGCAGCTTCCTTCCAGACCCTGCACAACTGGCTATGGGGTGGCCACCCTTGTCCTTGAGCCGTCCTCCAGAGGGCGACCCCTTCCAAGGGCCAGATGGATCGAGGATGCTTTATGCAGCGGGATGGCCTCTCTAGTGGAAGAAAAAAGCGGTGGGGTTTGCTTTGAGGATGTCAAGAGAGCTGGCCTGTTGATGAGTCCCTTCCACTGTCCCACCCGCTAGGTCCTAGCTTAGCTTCGGGAGCATAGTTCACCCAAGGGTGCTTACCTCGTGGAAGGAGACAGGACGTGACTTATCCACTGGGGAATGGGGAGAGGAAGGAGCTCAGCTGCGGGCCCTTTAATACAAATAAACATTCAGCCCTGCCATCTACTGGCTGCGTGGCCTTGGGCAAGTCCCAGAACCCTTCCCAGCTCCCCAGTAAGTGGAAATCAAAGGCCGAACTTGCAGGACTGCGTAAGGATTAGAGGTGGCGTATTTAAAGCACCCAGCTCCGGGTGCCTGTGTGGCTCCGTGGGTTAAACGTCGGACTTCTGATCTCAGCTCAGGTCTTGATCTCAGTGTCGTGAGTTTGAGCCCCGCATTGGACTCCACCCTGGGCATGAAATAATAAAATAAAATAAAATATAAAATAAAATAAAATAATAAAATAAAATAAATAAACACATAACTCAACGCTTGGTTCATAAGTAGGAGCTACTGTCCCCTGGCCTCCTGCTTTTAGAGAACCAGAGGCCCCCCTGCGATATGAAAGGAGCTGGCCAAGGCGCCACGGCATCTGGGCTCCCTGTCCAGCTCCATTTACCCGCCATGGGACCCTGGGCAGCTGTCTTCACCTCGTGGAGCCTTTGTATCCTCATCGGGGAAAGGGGGAAAAAATAAAGCCTACTTATCAGAGATCTTGTGAAGACCAAGTTCTCAGCAAATGTTTCTGGAACCTACCAATAGGAGAGGATACATAAATCAACACAACAATAAAAATTCCCTGACCTGATGGGGCTCCCATCTACATGCAGGGAGACAGACAATAAACCAAGACTATAATAAATACATCGTAGTGTATTTTATAAGCTGACAGGTGCTGTGGAAAAGAGGAAAAGCAGATGAAGTCACTTGGGGTATGGAATGTGCAGGTGGAGGTATTATATGGGGGGTGGGGGAGCTCTGGGGGTCCCCACTGGGAAGGAGATGTTCAAGTCCAGGTTTAAAGTAGAAAAGAGAGGAAGTCAAGAGGATTTTGGGGGGACATGGGGTCCAGGCAGAGCAGAAAATCCTAATGGCTGATTATCTGATTTACCTCGTCGCTTTCCCAGACTTGACTGAGGACCTGCTCTGGACTGGACCCTGTGTCGCAAAGAGACAGATAATAGCAGCTAATGACTTTCTTTTCTTTCCTTCTTCTTTTTTTTTTTCTTTGGTGGGCAACTGAGTATTTTTTTTTAAGACAGCTTCATTGAGATATGATTCCCATGCCATACATACAATTTACCCATTTCTCTCGTACAGTTCGGTGGTTTTGGGGTATTCACAGAATTGTGCAACCTCTTACCATAGCCAATTTGAGAAGATTTCATCACCTCTAAAAGAAATTCCATAATCTTGAGCCAGCACCCTCTCACCTCCCACCCCTTCCCCAGCCCCTGGCAACCGCTAACCTTCTTTCCGTCTGTAGAGATTTCTCTGTTCGGGACTTTAATATGAATGGAAACCCATAGGAGGTGGCCTTTTGTGACTGGCACTTTCACCGAGCATAAGATTTCCAAGGTTCGTCCAGGCTATAGCAAGAATCAGTATTTTATTCCTTTTTTAGGGCCGAATATTTTTTTTTAAGATTTTGTTTATATATTTGAGAGAGAGTGAGAGAGTGAGAGAGAGAACCCAAGAGGGGGTAGGGTCAGAGGGAGAAGCAGACTCCCCGCTGAGCAGGGAGCCCGATGCGGGACTCGATTCCGGGACTCTGGGATCATGACCTGAGCCGAAGGCAGTCACTTAACCAACTGAGCCACCCAGGCGCCCATAGGGCTGAGTATTTTCTTTATCTATTTGTCCATCGAGTGACATCTGTTTGTAGTCTGAGACTCATGAATAACGCTATCACGAACGTTCATCTGCAGTTTTTTTGTGTGCAAATACATTTTATTTCTCGTGGGCAGACACCCAGGGGTGGAATTGCTGGGTCATACAGTAACTCTCTGTGTAATTGTTCAAGGAACTTCAAGACCAGTTCCCTCAGGGGCTCCACCATCAACCGTCCTGGGGAGGGGGGCGTGGTGTGAGGTGGTAGCCCACTGTGGTTTTAGTTTGCAGATTTTCAGGGCTTGCTGAGGGCAGCCGCTGTCAACACCTTCGCGGTCGTTCCTTCATCTGGTGGTCCCAACAGCCCTCCCCAGGCAGGTGCGACAGTCATCCTCACTTTATAGACGAGCACACTGAGACCCTGAGATGTCCACGGGTGGCAGAGCTGTGATGCGGACCCAGGCGGTCTAGGTCCTGAGCCCATGACTTTGACCGTGCTCAAAAACCTTACCTCGTGGGAGACGTGCCCATGAACTCCATAGGAGCTCCGCCAGGCATGGGCGGCAAGACCGCAGTGGCTCTGGGGGTGCGGCAGCTGAACTGGGTGATTGGGAGGGTGGGTAGGAGCGTGTCCAGCGGTCAGGGAGATGGAAGGGCAGGCAGAGGCTGGGAAGAGCAGAGGGCTGGCCCAGGTGGAAACAGCTGGGCTTACCACCTCCTCCGCCAAAGTCCTTCACTCTCCTGTTACCGCTTCAGCATGGTAGTTTTAGATCAAATATTTCAGTCCTGAAAGGAAGCCAGTATGTGCTGAGAATTCTACCCTCCAGGGTCCACTTGATTAAAAAACAAGTGAACGTGTTATTTGAACACCTCGTAGTGCATGGAGGACTCGCCAACGCGTATAGCCTACGCAGACTCCTCCATATGCACACATTCCCCCCGCCTGCCCCCCCGGGCACGCTCCCTGGAGTGAGTGTGGCGGTGGAGGAGAGGACTCGTCCCACCTTGAGGGCTGGGTCAGCCCACAGTCCTGCCGTGCCTCTGCCCAAGTGAGCATTCTGCTCAGGTGTATTTTAAAGCTAACTCTGACTGCCTGCTTTGACCCCAGGTGGCCCGTTGGGCACTCACTGCTCCCCTCGGTGGGAGGCAGCCACAGCAGGACAAGGTGAGAGGTACTTGGAGGGACTGTGCCCCCCGCCAGTGGGTTTTGTCCAGATTGGTCTGCCGTGACTCAGCTGGTGGTGGCTCCTTGGGACCACCGGGGACAGAGCCAGGGCCCCGCCGCTGAGCTGGTAGGCTTCCACCTCCTGCTTTCATCTTGTCCCTTCGGCAACCCTGTGCCCATTTTACGGCTGAGGAAACCAAGGCTAGCAGAGGGGCCAGCTGACCAGCGGCTGGAGGGTACAGAGCGGGCGAACCCACATGAGAGCTTTTGGTGTGTTGGGGGGGGTTGTAAGCCTTCACTTTTTTTTTGCCAAGGGGGTGGATTCCTTGCTCCCATGGACTCATCAGTTCTCCTGAGAAATCTGAAACAGTTACATCTTGCCCCTTTCCGTCCCATCTCCCCCCCCCCGGCCCCCCCCAGCCCATCCCCCAGTATCTGACTCCCATAGAGGTGCTCTGGGTTTGGGTCCCGCTTTACCCTTCCTCCTTCATTTCCTCTTGGCTGTCGATTTCTGTTTCATAAGGCCAGGGCTAACTCCGGCACCAGAATCAGCCACTAAGCCCTTTGCCTAAAAGCTTTAATGAGAAACAGAAAACAAGGAAATGGCTCTCCTGCCAAGTCCGTAAATCATGCCAGGGCTCCCAGCCAAGCCAGGTCTGCATTCGGAACAAGGAACGTGGAGCCGAAGTTCTCCATGAGCAGCACTCTATCCCAGTGCCTCCCGACACCCACCCCACCCCTCACACCCACCTTCACCCTCCTGAGCCGGTCCCCGTCCTCAGACCGCCCCAGCCCCTCGCTTCCCAGAGAGGAACAGAAATCCACGGCCATGTGTAAAATCGCCCGACTTCTAACTCTGGGCCACGAATTCCCATGTTTTAACAACACTCTGCAGGCCAGACAAAACATGTCTGTGGGTCACCTCCAGCCCACAGCTATCATTGTGCAACCTCTAATCTAAAAATTATACTGGATTTCCTAGCGTCGAGTTGATCAGGTTTTGGTTTTGGTTTTGTTTTTCCTAAAATCCCTCTTAACCAACCTATCGGGCCTTCGGAACTGTAGTTCTAGAGGGCAAGCTACATCAGAAGAGTTGAACTCTGGTTGGTAACAGCTATAAAATTAAGGCTTGGAAACATTTTCACCCTCAGGTTCAAGGTTGGACCAGTGGAACCCGGTACTGCAGTGGGGTGGGGTGGGGCTTTGTGTACCAGGGACCTGTCAGTAGATGCTCAGCTGGGGGCCAGAAGGTGGGGGCTTGGAGGCGAGAAGAGGGCAAGCCATTTCCAAGTCAATAGGAAACCTGCCATTCAGAAGGGACCGTGGACTTGGGGCTCTTGATCTCAGGGCACACGGGATGGGAGAGCTGGGAGCCAAGGCAAGGTGGTGCGGAGGCCTCTCAGCCCAGGGGATTGGGGACCATGCCCCGGAAAGAGGCTTGGGCCCCTGGGTCCCGGCTGCCCAGTGTCAGCCTATGCAGCCTAAGGTCAACAAGTTCAGCCAAGGGGAGCAGGGGCTTTGAGCCGGAGAGCTGAGCCCGTGGAGACCCATCTGAACCATCCCTGCAGTCAGGACTATCCTTTCCCCCCTCTTGCCCTGCAAACCAGGCGTGGGGGAGCCTAGCCTGGTTTGGGGGCTGCCGCCCGGTGATAACCCACTTGGGATGAGGATGTACAGATACTCGGATCTGCACAGAACCTACAGAACCTTTCCTCTGACGCTGCAAACCAGCGGAGAAGAAAAGCGCGCTCCGGGTCTGCGGGTCAGCGGCTGGGTTCCACGCATGCGCTGCTGGCGCTGCTGAAGCCAGTCTTCTTATTTTATTTCAAGATTTTATTTATTTGACAGAGAGAGACACAGCGAGAGAGGGAACACAAGCAGGCGGAGTGGGAGAGGGAGAGGGAGAAGCAGGCTTCTCGCCTAGCAGGGAACCTGATGCGGGGCTCGATCCTAGGACCCTGGGATCACGACCTGAGCCGAAGGCAGACGCTTAACGCCTGAGCCACCCCAGACGCCCGCCAGTCTATTTAGCGCAAGTCCCCGGTAGCTTCCATGGTTCCTGTGGCTCCGGCCACCTCTCCGGGGCCGTGCATCAGAGACGTCATTTAGGATCCTGCTGCGGGGACACTCGGTGTCGATTTGGTTCTGGGCTGTGCTTTTCCTGAGCTGCTGGATGGTTTTTTTGTTTTGTTTTGTTTTAATATTTTATTTATTTGTTAGAGAGAGAGTGTGTGAGAGAGAGCAGGAGCAGGGGCAGAGGGAGAGGGAGAGGGAAGAAGCAGACTCCCCGCCGAGCAGGGAGCCCAATGCGGGCCTCGATTCCAGGACTCCGGGATCATGACCTGAGCCGAAGGCAGACGGATGCTGAACCGACTGAGCCACCCAGGCACCCGCTGCTGGATGGTTTTTAGTCCTCAATATGCTGTGAATGGCTTCCGTGGTTGGGTTCCATGTTGACTTGACTCTGTACATTTGGGATGCACATCTAGAAAGGGCATAGAACCTCGAGTCTTGAGTCCAGGACCCTTCTCTTATCCCCCGGATGGGGTCATTTATTTTTGGCTCCTGTTTTCATCCTGCCCCGTTGAACACAATATATTTTTGTAATGTGTCTGAAGGCTTTTCTAAAAGGCCGGTAGAAAAGAAATCAAGGTAAAACCTATAATCCTTAGTGCTTATATACAAATTTCACCTCTGTAAAAACTATACTCCCTTCCCCACAAGAGTAATAAAATATTATTAAAAGAAATCAAGATAAAGTTTCTCTTCTGATCTGCAATGGGGGCAGCGCTCCCAGTTTCCAGAAGGGCATCACCCCTAACCCAAGGCACTTCCTCCCTGGTGTCCGGTTGCCCGAGAAGCGGAACTGGGCATCAGGGTGTCTGCACAGGGATGGGAGGGAGGTATGGGGAGTTGATTCCTCTCTCCAGAGGTCAGGGTGCTAAAGGTCCCCAGACCTGTTCACTCGCCCCTGGACAGGAACACCCCACCACCACCACCACCACCACGAAGCCAGTTTCTCTGAGCCCTGCCCGGATGTGTTCATGTGACTGATGCTGTCCTCTTCTAGGCTCTGCTAAAGGGATTCGGCCACCCCCACCCCCACCCCCCCGCCCAAGGGCAAAGGGTGCCTAACAAACACAGCCCACTGTCCTCACCAATGGCTTTGTTGGGAAGGTGGGTGTGGGGGGACCTTTGAAACCTTGATGGGTCACACACACGTGAGCAGTTCTTCATTTCTTTCTCCCACCTCCCCCCACCCCCTACAGTCTGCTCCTGCTCTGTCTTTCCCAGTTTGGACCGGTCAGGGTTTGCTGCAATGGGGAGCAGCTCTGTGAGCAGGGGATGTGCCTGTCTGACAGCAGGAATCGGTTAGCAGGCAAGGCCACAACAGGGGAAAAGCATCCTTATGGTCTTACAGCCTAGGAACAATAAAGAGTGCTTGGTGTCCAAATAAGCAGCCATACTTTGCTTGGAGTGATGCCAAATGTACCAGGTCTTTTCTGGAGGAAAATCCCTGGGAAGATCGCCATGGTGCTCCTTTGGAAGAATGTGTGTTCGGGCAGCCCTGCGTGGTCCTGGTGCTTCCCTACACAAATTTATAGTAGCTCCTTTCTGCTCAATCCATGGGGTTTCCCCCTCTTTAACCTGCTGTCCTGGCCATGTGTACTTTATGCCCGTGCTTTTCACACATGGAAAATTCTAGGAAAAATAAAACAAGTTGATCCAGGCTTACTTGGCTTCCATCTCTCATCTCAGACTGTGTCTAAGTTCTTCTTAGCCTCAAAGCCCTGCTCAAATATGGCCTCCTTGATAAAAACATTTCCCATCCCCCATATGCAGAAAGTATGCACCTGACCGATGATTTTCTGTCGCGCGTTGTGGCACCTCCCTTAGAACAGTCCACCTGGCCTGGCCATGAGCTCCTCGGGGACAGTGCCTGGATCTTGTCCCTCTGCTCTCCCTGGAGGGCTTAGCCCAGTCGTGACCCTGGAGGGTGGCAGAGGTACCCCCAGGAAGCCTGGGCTAGCAAGCAACTCTACACCCATCTGCTGGTGCCCTGGGACAGTTTCTGCATTTAGGAAGGAGCAAGAAGTCCCCCAAAGTGGGAAGAGGACACATTTGATGGGTGTACTAGAAAGAAAAGACACAGTCGTAGGATGGTAAGCCTGCATTTATTTGGCCACAGGATAAGACAAGCCCCCAGGAGCCTGCCTGACCTTGGATTTGAACCCCAGCCTCCCTAATACTTCAAGGCTCCCAGCTTATCCCGTGGGAACTAACATCCACCTCTGGGCCTCCTCTGTTCAGCATTGTGGCAAGGCCAGGTGTCCCAGGCCACAGGGAGCACACCCAGGCTACAGGGGGCTCCAAGCTCTATATAAACATGCAGAATATTTGATTTCAGAGTATAGCCTGCCTCAGAAAAACAGGCATCATTCCACCTTGTACATGAACTCGCTATCAAGCCAGCTGGTGCTCCCTCCGTGCTCCAGAGGAGAAACGGGGCACACGGAGAGGTGACCTGCTCACGGCCAAACCCCCCTGTCAAACGTGGAGCTCCTGTCAGCTTAATTACAGAAAAGACACTTCACGGCGGCAGCCGACATCTGGACATCATCAGACGACTTGGAGGGAATGCCATCGGGTGTTTCCAAGCAGATCGAGATCGTGCTGATTTATATTCCAGCGAAATCATCAGATAATAATTTGGCCATCGGGAAAATTTTGACCTGACCATGACTGAGTTTTGTCTGATAGCAAATGGACTGCCTCACATGCAGACCCAAACCCATTCAGAGCAGGGTCTGAGATGCACACCGTGCGAGACTGTTTCAACAAACGCTTACCGAGTGCCCACCCCGTTCCAGGCCTGGACAGAATGCCGGCAAAGCTAGGTATACACAGCCCAGGCCGGCTGCTATGGCCGGGAAGTCTGGCATCCTGACTCCTCCCCCAAAATGGGTCACTTAGGCCATGGAGGGACCCCACTCCCTGCGAGACTCAGAGAAGTCTTTATTGGACTTCTGCTCTGGGCCAGCATGGTAGCTATTGATGCTGACAAGCTCCGAACAGGGAAGAAAGAGGCTTCCGGGGAGGCTGCAGGAGCTCCATGTGGCTGCATCATGGACCGGAGCAGGGTGTTCTTTGGGTCCCAGAGGAAGCTGGAAGCGGGTGGGGCGTCAGACAGAGAGACACGGGGACTAGTCACAGTGATGGGGGATTGAAGAGGGGTGGAGGAAAGCACCCTCTCGGTGGCAGGGTGGGAAATGGCCTGCAAGGGTCAGATGGGGTGCTGTAAAGGGAAGTGTGGGTGAACAAGACGGGCACATGGGGGCCGGCTCTGGAGATGGCTAGGAGAGGGAGAAGACACTTGGGGCCATGGACCCCAGCAGCCAGGTGGGGCTGAACACGCAGGGGTTCAGAGTAAAAGTGACGAGTGCCCGGGGGTGACGCCCACCACAGGGTGCAGAGGGAACCCCAGCCACAGGCAGGGGCAGCGAGCGAGGCTGAGAACAGTCCCTGCAGCCAGCAGAGTCCCACCCTCTGGACCAGGCTTGGGGGGAAGAGAGGAATGAGACCCACCCTGCTGCACAGACTCCTAGGCTGGGAGGGGAGCTGGACCCTTATCAGATGGGATACCCACTCTGATGGAGGGAAGGAGCAGGCTGGGAGGATGCATGGCAGCAGATCACGTCACAAGCTGTACGGAGTGACCCGGCTGCTGAGAGCGGGAGTGGTATTCGAACCCCGTGTGTCTACCTCCAAAGCCCTTGCTGCCCATCCTGCCACGCTCGATCCAGCCAGAGGGAACCTCTACCCTTGACGAGCCCCACAGTCATGGAAGAAGCAGACCTCTGAGGGGTCTGGCCTGTCGGGCCCCCATGTGGGGTCAAGGGACGGGCTTCTCTGGGGGCGGGGGGAGGGAAGGTGAGCACAGAGCCAGCCTTGGAGGAGCAGCTTTCCAGGGGGAGAACGGAAACCACGAGGGTCTGCCCCAAAGCTCAAAGAGGACATAGAGCCGTTGAGGAGGGCAAAGGGTCCCTGGCGTGGGTGGCCGCCGAGCAGTTAGTGGGCAGAGCCCAGCCATGCGATAGAGACAGGGACGCCCCGGGCCACACCTTGACACCGGCCAGGAGGCTCGTAACTTGGTCCCAAGTCATCAAGGGGACACAGGGCCTGTGGGCTGAGGGAGGGAAGCACCTGGTCAGATCCAGCACGTGTGAGCGTGGCGGGGAGGAGGAGAGGAGGGGTCCCATGGGGAAGCTGAGCCAGAGTTTGTGGAGCCTGGGGCTTTCACAAAAGGCCCCCATGGCCCCAGGGTGCCCCCACCCTGCACATCAAAGCACAGCCTCACTCTCCCACACTGTCTGCCCCAACAGGGTTTCCTGCAAGCAGCTGGATCACAGCTATTTATCTAATGTTCTTGGATGGAGTCCCAAGAAAACCATTTTGCTTATTTGAAAAGAAAATAACACAAAGCAACATTGCAGAGCCCACCCCCAAAGAAGAATTGTAAGGAGATTGTTATGGCCCCTGCGGTTTAGGGCTTCATTGATTTATCTGTTTGGGCATCTGTTTATTGGCTGGACAGGATGGCCCCTGTTGCTCAATAAGCCCAGGCTGTCTTTACGAGGGCTGTGGAAGGAAGCAGCCTCCCAGCACGGGGCTTCCAAGCCTGCAGTCAGCACGACTGTATGGGAATACGGGCCCCGGCATGCAGGAGCCTGGGTCCCGGGCAGCTCTGTGAGCTCCTGCTGGAATCCTAGCCATTGGTGCCCCGTGCGGAGTGAGGGGGCTCCCAGAGGGGCTCGTCAGCAGTCATAGGGGCTGGGATGCTTTTTAGAGATCCAGGTGCCTGAGACACCCCCCCCCGCCCCAGACTCCGTGGCTCAGTCTCTGGGGTGGGGACAGGGTAGTCTGCCCCAGTGATTCCGCTAATTAAAGGTGTTAACTGCTGGATCACATGATTCCCAAGGGCCCCTTCCCCCCTTCTACCTCCCCCCCATTCAAGAAAGGTAATCTAGTGTCATTTGGCGTTAGAGATGGGAGGGGCAAGTCCATGCAGACAGAGCCTGTGAGGAATAGGCATGAACCCCGGCACTACCAGGTGACAAGTCCCCTATGTTTCAGGGGCAAGAGTGTGTCCTCTCCACCCCTTGTGGGCCCACCGCATCCTTAGCTCACTGTCCTGGGGACCTGTAGCCACCATCCCACGGACCAAAAGATTCCTATCTTGGAAATTAGGAAAGCAGATGTCAGGATGTTTGAAGGCAAACCAAGGGCCTCTCTCCAAGGATGGGGGGTGGGCAGGCTTGCATTTCTCAGACTCAGAAAGGATGTGTGTGTGTGTGTGTGTGTGTGTGTGTGTGTGTGTGTATGTGTGCACATGGGAGGGACAGGAGCTGTGGCCACGGCCCAGAAAACAGGCCCAGGGATGGCAAAAAATGTGCAGAAGAGCACATTTGGTTTTTAAAAGCCTGCTTGGCATAAGGAGAAGAACAAAGAGCCAGACATGGGGCTAGGGACCCCAGACGTAGGATTAGCAGACAGCAGTGGGGACAGAGGATGGGGGACAGAGGCTGCCCGGGGCCTCAGCACGAGCGTCTGATGGACAGCAGTGCAGAGGGACGTGGAAAAGGGGTGCGGGGGGAGGTTGTAAGAGGAAGAGTCTCTGTCACAGAGCAGGTGCGAAAAAAAGCATGGGATGAATCCCACCACATGAATTGAGTCTTTAGGTCCACATGACCTGGGCCCAGAGCATGGAAAGAACTTGCTCGTGTGACCATAGAAATAGGGCTGTCTCTGAGGAGGAACAGAGGATGGGATATGGATCGTCAGACCTGTCCCCATTTTCAGAAAATTCTAGAAACTCCAGGTGGGTGAGTCAGACAGGGATGTGGGTCCAATGTCTAGAGCAGATGAGGAAGCAAAGGCCCTGTGGGCTCTGTGACCAGCTGACAGTGAGCATCAGGGGCCCCCAGGTACCAGCTGCCTACCAAGCAGGTCTCCTGCATGACCCGTTTAATCCTGTTGCATTTGGACTTCAGACAGGTGGACAAAATGTCTAGGTTTTTTGTCTGAGAAGGAGACATTTGGACCAGAGTCAGGCTGGTGTGGTTAAAGTCACAGCCAGTCAGAACAGTGATTGGCCCCAGGTAGGACTCAGGAAACACTGAGGGGACAGAGGGAGGGAGGAAGGAAGGAAGGGGCCACGATCAGCTATGGGTTCTGTACTTAGGCCTACCCTGTTCATTGTTTCTAACAACTTAAAGACATAAAAGGTGTCCAGTGATCTCCTTTACAGAGGATGATAATAACTGTATCAGAGGACAGAAGTAAAATGTAACAAACCCATGATAAACTGTAACTATAGGTAGTGGACGGATGCTACCTCCAGGCCAGACCCCATCCTACAGGCTCCTATCCTTCCCCTTCCTTGGGGTCTATGGAGAAGCTGTGATTCAAACCCTCACCCGTCTGGCTCCAAACTCAGGCCCCCTCCATTCTCTGGGAATCTGGGTAGAAATGGGACTGGTGTCTCTACCTAACAGCCCCCAGCAAGGACAGGAGGAATGACCCTGAAGACCTGTCCTGAGCCAGCCGGCTGTGAGTTGGAGAAGGGGACCCCTAACGTGCTTCTCACCTCCACGTCCCTGTGACACCTGCATTATGTCACCTCGAAGGAGCGGACCTGGGAAGCTTCCTTGCTGCTGGTCATAATGACCCCACATGCCCAGGAGAGGAAGAGGGATGCCGTTGTGTAAAAATCAAAACTCTTTTATCTCTACTCTGTAACTCCTAGACCCAGTGCCTGTAGCTCCCTGTGTTATTTCAGCTTGTGGTTTGCAGAGAGAGTTCCAGAGTGAGATGGTGGGAAGACCCCTGGAGGGAAGGCAGAGTCAGGATAAGGAGGCCACCTGGCCGCCAGCCAGGGGAGGGACCCGCACGAGTGAATGCACCTATATGAAAGCACCTATCTTGGGGGTAGCTGGGGTTCCCCCAGGGGACGAGGGTCCAGCTTGGCATGGGTGACCCCAGGAGTGGACTGGGGAGCAGTCAGGGTTGGAGATGCAGAGGGACATGGGAAGGATCAAAGTGGAGGTCCCAGGGGAGGCTGCGGGAGGAAAGGCGCAGAAGTGGGGATAAGAGTCACGCAGGGCGGAAACGTGCACACAGGGGATGTGGGATGAAGGGAATCCGGGAACATCCGTTTCTGCGTTCCTCAGGCCCCGTGTACCCACATTTCCACCGGGGCAGCGTCTCAGAGCGAGGACACAAGAGCACTAATTCAATATCAAAGGACAGGAACTCCACATAAAAAAGCCCATGTTCAAGTCTCTTTCAGTCCTCCCAGCTGGTCCAAGAGATCAGTCTCAGTTTGGTCCTACTGTGTCTTTGATGCTCCTCCAATATGTGGTAGTCTCCCTTTTTGCAAACGGTTCAGACCTTAGGCTCAGTGCTATCAGGCAAGGGTTTTGGCTGGGACTCTGTTGGATGATGTAGCTTTCATTGTGTATTATTTTAACAATAACCGTCTTATGGCACGGGAGGCCCGTTTTCCTTTTGTGATAGTGGTTGCAATGGAAGAAGTTTCATTCCCAAACATATTTCTTTCAGTAAGAAAGGCTAGGTTAGGGGCGCCTGGGTGGCTTAGTCGGTTAAACGTCTGCCTTCGGCTCAGGTCATGATCTCAGGGTCCTGGGATTGAGCCCCGTGTCGGGGTCCCTGCTCGGAGGGGAGTCTGATTCTCCCTCTCCTCCCTGCTCATGCTCTCTTTCTTGCTATCTCTGTCTCTCTCTCTCAAATAAATAAAATCTTTAAAAAAAAAAAAAGGAAAGAAAGAAAGAAAAGCTAGTTTAAAGGAAAAAAGAGTTATAAAAGTGGCGCAGATGGCACAAGAATGATTAAAGTTCCCAAAACAGACTCTCAGAGCAGCTCTGGGTAGCCTTGGCTTGAGATGACAAAGATGGGACCCAAGTGTGTCCTTGACAGGCACGGTCCAGTCCTGTTTGCTGACTCTGAGGCTAAGTGTCAACAAATCTTCCCATCATTCTCCACTATTCTGGTGACCTGAGAAAGACCACAGAACTTGTTCTTGTTCAAGCCCCCGTCACATTTGCTCTATTGGCCAGTTTCCAGTCCAAGGACCTAGAGCATCTACAGCTAGCTCTCCGAGCCTACTGCTTCCCCAGTTTCATCGCAGCAACAGCAGAACATGGTGACGCCTGCCCCGAGTATGACAAGAACACCACGTCCTGAACACTTCCGTGGGCTGGGTCTTATGTGTGAGTTTTCTTTCTTTCTTTCTTTCTTTTTTTAAGATTTTATTCATTTATTTGAGAGAGAGAGCGTGAGAGAGAAAGAGATCATGAGCAGGGGGGAGGAGTAGAGGAAGAAGCAGGGAACAAGGAGCCCGATGCGGGACTCGATTCCGGGACCCCGGGATCATGACCTGAGCCAAAGGCAGGCGCTTAACCGCCTGAGCCACCCAGGCGCCCTACGTGTGAGTTTCTAATCTGTTTTTCCTTCAGTCCTCTCTGTGGCCCAACGAGGCGGGTATGATAATGCCCACTTTCGGGGCAGGAAAACGGAGGCTCAGAGAGGCGTTTGCCTCGAGTCACCCAGCTAGCACCGTGTGAGGGATTCGGAGCCGGATCTGCATGCTGCCTGTTCCCACGCTCTTTGCCGGGTGATGCATGGCCTCTGCCCGAGCAGGAGATCAGCTCCCACGTAGGACCTCACCTCCCTCAAGTGAGGCCCCGCCAGGCTTCCCGGGGGACGTGTGGCTCTCACAGGCGGGAGAACCTGGCTGCGTGCGTCACCTCCTCACAGCTGCCACCACTTTAAATGGCCCTGTCCCCACTGGGGAGAGATTTTACAAATGCGATAAATTTATGTTTCCTTGGAAATCATCTAGCAGTTTCTATTCTTGTGCCACCTTCTGTGAAATTCACAGCGCTTACATTTTCCCAACCAGAAATTCCTACACTGGGACTGACAAAGAATTTGAGGCCATTTCTGGGCCGGGGGGCGGGCGGTGGGAGGTTGGGGGGGCTGTCTCTGGGAGATGTGGTTTGCATGTCAGAGAGCTGGCATCCCAGGACACTGGGTAGTTTATGGGGACCACAGAAGGGAATTGGAGCTGTCGCCAAAGCCCTGTGACTTTGGGGGCCCCGGGGCGCTGCGTGTCTCCCACCAGTTTCTGGCCTCCAGCTTTCCTGGTTCCGTAACTCACCCTTAACCCCACCCCTACTCCCCAACACCACTCTTCACAGCCCCCCACCCTCCTCCCTCCACCTCCCCAGCTCTCTCTTCTCCCTCCACCCCTGGGAACCCTCACAGCCCTGCTCTGTTTTCTGTGCAGAAACCCATCTGGGTCACTGGGGGAAAACTGAAGCTCACGGACTTGCCCAAGGTCACACCGTCATGCCAATAATGACTTCAGTGCTGGAAGCAGAGCCAGGTGTGACCTCCTATAAAGCTCAAGCCCTTTCCACTCTGCACGCGGCTGTTCCCTCTGTGCTTTCTCTCCCCATAGATCCCCCCCAACTCTTCTAGAACACATCAGAAGTCTTCCGTTTGACACACTGACATGACGTCTGTCCCACAACAAAAGGCACTCACTTGTAACCCTCGTCATGTGAAGATCATGGAATCAGGGCTCATTTTCTCTCTTTGGTTTAAATGTTTTTTGTCATTGGAACTTTTATAAAGAAGAGGGCATCTGAAAAATGCATCATGTGTGTAAATATTTTATATGTGTGTGGGTTGCTGAAACATGTATTACATTTGACGTGGGTATATCATGTTTAAACATACACACGTATTCACATCTTTTAAATCTGATGTGACATTAGGCAAAATAAAAACTGAGCATTTCCGCAGATGGGTACATTCCTTTATATTTGGAGCCAACATTTTGAAATTGAGGGGGCCGCTCATCATCAGCCTGGCTCTACCCTAGCAGTCAGGCTGCCTTGCCTTCCTTGTGGTATCATCAGACCAAAATTCCAAAATATGTTTTCTTTTAAAGAACTCGCTAAAGAGTTTCCCAAGTGGACGGTTCAAACCTCAGAAGCGTGTAATTCCTCAGTGTGTTGCTCTCAGCAAGACCCCACATCTCTGCCTCGCCTGACCCTGCCTAACCTCATTTCACTGTAAAATGCTTTCGGAGACGCGCCTGCCCCCGACCCAGCCCTGCGGCCTCGCTGGCCTGCTCCTCGGGGCTCAGCCTGCTTCCCTGCACCGAGCTCAGAGGTGGTGGGTCTTTCAAAAGAGCACAGAAAAGGCATTCTCCGGTGGGCCAGGCTGGACTGGGAAGCCCGTGAGAAGGCCGGGGTCACATCTGAGGGGACACATCATCCGGACTTCAGGGAGCAGATCTCTGGGCGGGCGGGGCCTCAAGGTCACTTCCTGCTGGGCAGCCCAGGGTCACCAGGGAGGGAACTCAGTGCTTAATGCAATTAGGGACTGAAAGAGCAGAGGGGGTAGGGGTCAGCATCCTGTAAAGGGCTTCCTTCATTGTTCCTTTCTTCTGCAGGATTCAGACAATACTTTAATTCAATTCAAAGGCCTCTGTTGAAAAACCCAACCTGGCTTTTGCTGTTGACACTTTCTAGTGTCAGGCTCTACGTTAGTCCTTTTTTATACGTAGTATCTCAGGTTATCTGATCTGCACGGGAGTTTTGACCTGCTCCGTTTCCAACCTGGGCCAGTTTACCCCTCCTTAGGCAACCTGGTGGTCCCCCCCTCCCGGGAGGTCACCATATTGATGCCGAACTTAGTGCGGACACGTGATTGGCATAGCTCCCTACAGCCCAGAACTCCTGGGCTCAAGCAATCCTCCTGCCTCAGCCTCCCGAGTAGCTGGGACTACAGGCGCACGCCACCGCCCCCGGCTATCTCAGGTTATCTGGAGAAGGGGGCATGAGGATCCTGGTTTGGAAACAGGCTCAGAGGGACAAATTGGACAGATCACTGGGGCCTTAGCGGGGACCAGAGCCTGAGGCCAAAAGTCCCAACTCTTTCTCTTGCTCCTTAGACAATCTGCATGCCAGGCCCCCTGTTGGAGCCTGGGATCAAAGACACAATCTTCTAGAGCAGGGGGCCGGGGGCTAGGGTGGGGAGACACAATCTCTTTTTAAAAAAAAAAAAAAATTTTTTTTAAGAGGAAAAGAGAAATTGATTTTGTCTGACTTAGTACTTACATAGTTAGCTGTCAGTATGCTATGCATTTGAAATGCTAAATAGAAGTTCTGGTCACCAGCATCAACTTCTTACGAATTTTTAATGCTTTAGTATCTCAAATAATACCCACAGGCAACACACCACAGGGCAGAGAGCTCTGATGGGAAGAAGCAGCAGTGAGTCAGATATCCAGCTCTGCCACTGGTGTGTGGTATGAGCTCAGCCATGTAGTCCTTTGCCTAGGGCCGAGTTTCTCAACTGGGAAACGAAAGGGGTGAACAGTCCAAGTGTCCCATGACGTAGAATGGGATTCCTTGTCGGGTGGTGAGTTCCCCAGCATGAGAAGTAAGCAAACACAGGCTTCAAGGCCATTATGGAAAAGATGCTGAATTGAACCCCATTAAACTGGCTTCATGAGTAGGACAACATGTGAATCAGCATTATATCTCTGGGTCCTATATATATATATATATATATAGGGTCCACTGCTTGACAACAGGGTAGATGCTAAAAAAGGTTGGATGGATGGATGGATGGATGGATGGATGGATGGATGGATGGATGGATGGATAGATGGATGGATGAATGGGTAGATGGGTGGGTGGATGGATGAATGGGTGGATGGATGGGTAGATGGGTGCTCAGGTGGGTGTGTAGAGGCATGGATGGATAGATGGATGGACACATTTCCATGCTTGGTGGAAGGTTGAGCTAGATGACCAAGAAGGTCCCCCCACCTGAGATCCCTGACTGTCTTGCCACTCTCCCAGAAGTCCTATCTTACACAGCTTCTCCCTTATACCTTGCCCATGAACTGGAACTTTGATTGGAAACACTGGGCTCTGTATTGGTGTTCACAAGGCCTGTTGAGAGGGCTTGGAGGTAAACTTCCTGAAGATCGAACAAGCAACGATGCCAAGTGTCAGGCACGTAATAAGTACCAGGGAGCGTTAGCTGCCCCTGCTCCTTATAGGAGGTGGAGGCAATGGGAGATGAAGGAGATGTTGGGCAGGAGAGGAAGGGGAGGGGTGATGGCACTGGGTCCCATAAGCTCCGATGGGAGGCAGGTAGTCCGTTTCTAATCCCACCAGGCTCCAGAGGGCTGCACTTGAAGCAGCAGGGCGCATGCCTGTTCCCAGACTGCTCTCTGCACCGTCCATTTCTGCAGACCAGAGGGCAACTGCATTGGAATGAGCTCTTGTGCTCGGAGTCTGTAGGCTTGCGTCACATGCAGGGTCAGGGCTGATGTGTCGGTGTGGCTTAGGCAAGTTGTTTAGCCTCTCTGAGCTCCCACTGCTCTGTCCTCACCCTGTCCTCACCAGCCTTGTTGCAGGGGTCCCTGGGGAGGCCTGCCCCTGGGGACTACACAGTGCCTGGGACAGCCAGCAAAGCCCCATCTTCCACGCTGCCGGAAAAGGCCATCATCATTTTGAACCTTAGATGAGCACACTTTTCCCTCTGTGGCTCCCATCATGGCAGCCAGGCTTTGGGGCTCAGGCCATGGGACCCCCGTAGCTTGTGATGAGCATCCCCCTTCTCCCCTGTTCCAGGAGGACTCATTTCCTATGTCCATACCTTAACTCACAAACAGATGCCCCTCTTTTAGACAAGCTACGGTATGCTTTACACACTGGTCTGCACCTGGCCTTTTTCTTTGGAATAAAGCTTTGCTAAGATATGATTCATATACCGTGCACTCCACCCACTTGAAGTGTACAAGTCGATGGTTTTTAGTAGATTCACAGAGTTATGCAGCCATCACCAGAGCCGATGTTAGACCATGTTCATCACCCCCAAAAGAAGTCCCCTACCCACTAATCTACCCCGTGTCTATAGACTTGCCTATTCTCGACACTTCCTATAAATGGAAATCACACCATATGTGCTCTCTGGTACCTGCTTTTCGCATGTAATGCGATGTTTTCAAGGTTTGTCCATGTCGTAGCATGCTCGGCACCTTGCCTCTTACACGTCGAGGAAGTTGAAAATCATCCCATATCGGAACATACAGATCTGCCTCATTGTGGCCAGATATTTCCAAATTCAAGACTCCAAAGGCATAAAAAGGCCTCCAGGGAGGAGAGTCCTTTCCATCCCTGGTCCTTTAGCAGCCAAGTTACCCTTCCCAGACATCTCCCAGCCTTCCCTCCAAGGGTGTAAATGCAGCCCGTCCAAACATGTATAAATACAGTCTTTTCCTGCTCTTTTGTTAACTCGAGGGTAACGCACAGCACACACGCTGTTTTGTCCCTTGTTTCCACTTCATAGAATATCTGAAATATTTTTCTTTCTCCGATGGAGTTTTGAACCACTGCATTCAATGGCCTGGTGGGTGCATACAGCTGAAGGATGAATTCCTACAAGTAGTATTTCTGGATCAAAGCATCTGTGACACAATAGTACCCATTCCTTTTCTACTCCCCTCAGCCTTGCAGAAGAGAACACGATTCCTGGGTCCTGGCTAAGCAACGTGGTACCACAGTTGACCCTTCAACATAGGGGTTAAGGATGCCAAAAAAATCCACCTATAACTTTGGGCTCCCCCCAAAAACCTAACTACTGATAGCCTGCTGTTGACCAGAAGTCTTACTGATCACATACACAGTCAATTAACACAATAAAGTACAATCAATTCTTACAATCAAGTAAGCTAGAGAAAAGAAAATGTTATTGAGAAAATCATAAGGAAGGGAAAATACAGGCACAGCAGTATGCTGCATTTATTTTTTAAAAAAATCCACATGTCAGTGGACCCGTGCAGTTCAGACCCGTGTGGGTCAAAGATCAACTGTAGCTCATTAGACATCATTCTAAGAGATGAGAAACAATATCCCAGGAGAGTTTTAATTTGTAGTTCTCTTTGATGAAGGTTGAGCATTTTTTTCCCCATATACTTCAGAGAAACTTCTATTTCCTTTTCCATGAATTGTCCAATCAGATCCTTGGTCCATTCTCCCGCTGGGTTGTTCATCTTTTTCTTACCGATTTGCAGGAATGCTTTAAGAAAATTATCCTATGAGTTAGAAACATGTTCTCACCGTTTTATGCTTTTTCTTTGACGGATTTGGTTTTTCTTTTGTTTTTCTTTTGGGTCATGCAAAAAAAAAAGAAAGAAAGAAATGGGAATGTCGTCCTATTCGTCTGTTTTACAGTTTGAGGTTTGTGTCGTATATGAAAGGGCCTTCTTCTCAAATCAGAGATTATAAAAGAAATTTATGGTTCCTCTTAGTACGTTTATGGCTTCATTTTGCTTCCTTCTTTTCAAAAGCTGCCTAGAATTTCATTGCAGGAGTCTGTCATAATTTACCCTGCCAGTCTCCAGTTAGTGGGCGTTTGCATTGTTTTGTCCTTGGTATGAAACGCGACGCTGCAGCTAGTCCTCGGGTGCGTCCTGCTTTTGTGTGCACATGGGGAAGTCTACCTGAGGACAAATTCATGGAAGTAGAATTGCTAGATCAAAGGACATGGCATTTTAGATTTTGAAAATAGGGGCCCAAATTGCTTTCCTGAGAGGTTTGTCCTGTGTTCTTTCGGTAGTGCGGAGAGTGCCCTGCCTCTCAGCTTTGCCAGCATTTCTTGTTTTTTCAAATGGAAAACATCTTCCTTTCTTTTCTTTGCAAAACACTCAGTGTGGGGAGGATGGGCAAACAGGCCTGTTGGAGCATTTGGGGTGGAGACCTCCGTCTCAACCAGCCGGGCCAGTGATGGAGTTGATCTTGTCCTGACACCTGCTGGGCATCCGACCAAGGCCTGCAGAGTGACAGCCTCGGACATCTGACTTGTCTTTGGAAAGTTTTTATCATGAGTTTGTCTATTAGGCCGTGGGGAAACCAATGACCCTTCTCGAAGCTCGGGTGCTTCATCTCTCCCTTTCTGGAGGAAAAAGTAGAGAGGTTTGTCTTGATGGTATGTTGGAAAGAGACAAGAGTTTGAAAGATGTGGGCTTCCTGGGACGCCTGGGTGGCTCAGTCGGTTAAGCCTCTGCCTTCAGCTCAGGTCATGATCTCAGGGTCCTGGGATCGAGCCCCTCAGCAGGGAGTCTGCTTCTCCCTCTCCCTCTGCCTCTTCCCCTGCTCATGCTCTCTCTCCTGCTCACTCTCTCTCTCAAATAAATAAATAAAATCTTACAAAAAAGAAAGAAAGATCTGCGCTTCCCTATCTTCCCTATTAATTAAATCCTTTTATTGCGAATTATCGTTCTTCATAAACATTTGAATGCCTGAGGCCACTGAGGTTTTGTACCACCTCGCACCCCACACTGAAGGGCTCTCACCACAGAAATCTACTTTCTCACAGTTCCGGAGGCGGAAAGTCCAAGATCGGGGAAACCTCCGAGTTGGTTCCCATTGGGAGCTCTTTCCCTGGCCTATAGGCAACCACCCTCCCGCTGGTTCTCCTTGTGGTAGAAAGAGAGAACTAGAGCCCTCCTCTTTCAAGGACACCCGTCCCATTGGATTAGACTGGATTAGGGCCCCGTGCTTATGACCTCATTATATCTTGATTACCTCTTAATAACCTTCATGACCAGGCCCCCTGGAGGTTGGGGCCTCGACAGAGGAATTTGGGAGGGACACAGTCCCATCCCTCACAGCCTGGGATGCAGAATGCAGCCCAGGTGCCGAGCATCATGTTATCACTCCCCACAGCAGGGTCAAATCCGAAGCGTGACCCCAAGCCTGGTCCCTGACTCCCGCGGCTTCAGGCTTACCCCACTGTAGACACACTGTTCTCTCTCAGATTCACCCCAACCTGTACACTTCAGCCCCCTCCCCCCCGCCATGTGTCGAGCTCTCACCGGGTGAGCAAATCATGCAGAAATAGACTGTGCTTTGGAGCAAGCTGGGGCCAGGAGCAAGGAGGAGCAGCAAGGCAGGACCACGAAGGCTTCCTGGAGGAGGTGAAAAGGACATTCGGCCCTGAGGCATGAGTAGAAGCTGGCTAAGTGGGAAATGCTCACGGTCATTCTAGGCAGGAGAACAGTGTGCCCCGGGCTAGGGTCTGTGGGCTCAGCCTGCTCTGCTTCGTAATCTGATCGTGGGTGCCCAGAAAGGAGAGTCCGAGAACCTGAGGACCTGAATAGCCAGAGAGACATGATTGGAGCTGAGGCCTTGGGGGGGGGGGAGCGCTGGCTTCCCCCCAACTCATGCCCACCCTCTCCAGGCCTGGGAGGGAGAGAGGAGCCCAGGGGGAAGCTGAAGGATCACCCCCCATCTGGCTGGAGCCACACAGACCCAGCGCCCAGGTGGGGGCTGGAGAAGGCAAGACTGGGTCAGTCCTTCACTGACACAGTCAACCACCCTTTTGTCCTCTGGGGCTTACCTGCTACAGCAGAGCGACAGACGACAAACAAAAAGGGAAGCTTCTGGGTATATCAGATGCTGCTGGTGCTGAGGGAAAAGACAAGGCAGGAAGGGGCAAGGCCGTGGCATGGGGCAAGGGGGGGAGGGGGGCGAGGGGGTGTGGTGGCACTGCCCTCAGGGAAGGGCTCCTAGGCACCCCCTTTGCTGCTGCCAAACCCACTGTGACTTTAATAAAGGGAGAAAGGAAGCCGGTCACCAGTCACAGCGCCTCCATCATCAATGGGTTACCCGCCCGGCTGGGCCTCTGTCTCCCGCTGGCCTAGAGGGTAGGGGGCTTCCTCCCTCCCCCTCAGCCACGTCTTTCAGTCAGGCTTCCCCCCACCCAGCTGCCTGTCCCCCTCCGTGGTTTCTCTGCTCCCGACCCATCGTCCGATTTCACCCTGGGGAAAAAAAAAAAAATCCAAGCATGGAAATCTCTTAATACAAACCAGATGAGGGGGCTGGTGAAAATGTTTTTCTCCGCATCAATCACCGGGTCCTCGCTGTGCTGAGAATTTGGTAAGCCCTCATCAGTGCTCCTACCAGGAATCCCTTCCAGACTTGGCCCCGCTGAGGCGCAGGCAAACAATGCCGCCTTCTGTGTGTTTAGCGAAGCACCTTTTCACACGTGCTTGCCCCCCACTCTCGCACCGGGTTCGGGTAGGCTTTGGGGGTCAGCCCGTCCTGCTGGTGCTGGCCGCCTGCGGTGGGGAGAGCTGCCACCCTCAGCGGGGCCTCTTTCCTTCCCCCCCCCCGAGTGAGCAGGTCCCCCCACGGTCCCCCTGGGCTCCGCGCACCGTGTGGCGGGGGCTCTCAGGTGGGAAATGCTGGATTGGGAGCAGGTGGCCAGCAGGACCCGGGACGTCCTGGGAGAGCCCTCCCTAACTCAGGCTTAGGGAGGCAGGAGCCGTCAGGCACCCATGGGGCGGCTGGTCTTGAGAGGGGGCCTTGCGGACCTTCCCTCCTTCCCCTCCCAAGGCGGACGGGCTGTGCCCAGGCGGAGAGCTCAGCCCAGAAGCCCGGGAGTGAATGGGCCTGAAGACACGTCGGGGACAGCTAACCAGGCGTGACAGTGTCATCGTAGCTGTCCACCGTCTGCACGGCAGATCTGTGCCCGTGGCCCCGCCCCCGTCAGCCCTGTGCTCAGCGCCAAGGCCACACCTCCGGCCGGCGGGGGTCAGCAGAGGCCGCGGCCCAGCGAGGGGGCCGTTGGGGCTGGTGGCTTCCTGCCTTAGATGCCCCCTTCTCTGAAAGCCCAAAGGGAAATAGCCCTGCCAGGTGTGTTTTGAGCAAAATAATAGGAAGAGTGTGGCAAGTAAAGGTACCTGAGGGTCACTATACCAAGTGCGGAGGGAGCACGGACGAGATGTCCCTGCAGGAGACCTTGGAGGAGGGAGGACGCAAAGCTGGTGGGAGGAGCCTGCCCCCCGGGCCAGGGGCAGCAGGTGAGGAGCCCAGGGACACCATGGATCGTGGGGGGGGGGTCAGAGAAGCTGCAGCTGGGGCAGGAACAAGGGGGCGTGGAGGCACTGGGGCCGGGGGGGCGGGGCGGGGATGAGGAGTCCATGGAAGTGGCGGGGAAGACTCCCAAGCAGCCCCACCAGGCATGAATTTGGGGTGAGAGGGGATGATCAAAGGCCTGGACGCCTCCGCGAAAGCTTACAGACCTGTGCTGTCCAATGTAATAGCTACTAGCCTATGTGGCTATTTAAAAATTTATTTGTAGTTTTTAAAAATTGAGATATAAATTCACACAACCTAAAATGCACCCTTCTAGGCACCTGGGCGGCTCAGTCGGTTAAGCATCTGCCTTCGGCTCAGGTCATGATCCCGGGGTCCTGGGATGGAGCCCCACATCGGGCTCCCTGCTCAGCAGAGAGTCTGCGTCTCCCTCTCCCTCTGCCCCTCCCCCCTGCTCGTGTGCCCTCTCTCTCTCAAATAAATAAATAAATCTTTAAAAAAAATAAAATGAACCCTTTTGAGGTATGCACTTCAGTCGTTTTTAGGATAATCACCATGCCATGCCATCATCTTCTCACTACCTGAGTCCAGAACATTCCTTCCCTAGCAGCCATTTCTAACTCCCACTTCCTCCCACTCCCCGGCAACCATTGATCCACTTTCTGTCTCCATGGATTTGCCTGCCGTGGACATTTCCTATGAAATGGTATCCGACAATGTGTGGCCTTCCGTGCCTGGCTCCTTTCACTTAGCATCATGTTTTTAAGGTCCATCCATGGCTGTTTAAATTTAAATTAATTAAAGATCAATGAAATGAAAAATTCAGTTCTTCGGCCACACTGGGCACGTTCCAGATGCTCAGGAGCCACAGGTGGATTTTAGCTTCCACATGGGACAGCGCAGCAAATATTGAAAATTCTCAGGGGCGGTGTCCCTCCAGAATGCCCTCAGTGGATGGAAGGGGGGGGGGATGGGAGCAGAACCCCACCCCTGCCCGCCTGGTGGGTGTGGACACATGGTCCTCTTCTTGGGTCCCGGGCGGGTGGTCCTAATGGGCTCCACCAATGATGTTTGCTGTTTCCAAAACTGATGAAAATCAGGCTTGCCAAGGGATCCCCCTGCCAGGCTGACCCAGCGCTTGGGTTTCTTTCCTTTCGGCTAGGAATGCCCCCTATCGGCAGCCATCACAGGCTCCCACTGGCCATGGCCTAGGACTCTGATTAATAAAGATGAGAAGGCAGCTGAGCTGTTGACTTTGCACATGCAGCTCAGGACACATGATCTTTTCGGAGGGAAAGGAAAAGCATAAAAAGGAGCCTTGTGTGAGTTCAGCATCCAGAGGCAACCGTTATTAGCAATCTTGTTGATGGCCTCAAGATTAAGATTTCGGGGAGCATTGTGAGGGTACACACGTAGAAATAGGCCTATACGTATGATATTTGAGTCTCTGTACGTATTTGTGTTTAATTTTAAAAGGTTGATTCAAACACACAATTCTTTTTTCATCCCTGACAATTTACAGTGATCTTTCTCAAGAGAAGTGTGGGGCATTTCCAGAGGTATTGGGCATGCTTGTATCTCTACGCAATAAAACCTGTTCCTATAAGCTCATTTCTATTTAGCCATTTTTGAAAGTTCAAGTGATGGGTACAGTGTAAAAATTAGCAATTCACAGCTGTCTTGGACTTTTGGAGAAGAGAGAAATCTTAGTGAAAAACATATTCTTTGAGGGGAGCCTGGGTGGCGCAGTGCATTATGTGTCTGACTCTTGGTTTCAGCTCAAGTCATGATCTCAGGGTCATGAGATCGAGCCCTGCATCGGGCCCCACATCGGGCTCCACGCTCTGCACAGTCTGCTTGGGACTTTCTCCCCCTCTCCCTCTGCTCCTTCCCCGTCCCCGTTCCCCCCCCCACTTGCTCGCTCTCCGTCTCTCTAAAATGAATAAATAGGGGGCGCCTGGGTGGCTCAGTTGTTAAGCGTCTGCCTTCGGCTCAGGTCATGATCCTGGGGTCTTGGGATCGAGGCCCACGTCCGGCTTCCTGCTCAGCGGAGAGCCTGCTTCTCCCTCTCCCTCTGCCTGCCACTCTGCCTACTTGTGTTCTCTATCTCTGTGTCAAATAAATAAATAAATAATCTTAAAAAAAAAAAACTCTTTTAAAAGATATTTTATAAAGAAAAAAAATGCAGACATTTGCACAAGTAGGCAGAGTAGCGTAATGAACTCCCATGGACCTACATCCGGCTTCAACAAATTTCAGATACACCCCCTCCTCCCCTTCATTACTTTGATTTATGGCTCAGTTGTCTTTCTTGTAAAAAGCTTACAGCTGGATTTTGAGTTTTATCCAACGAACAGTCTCTGTCTTTTTATTGAGAAGTTTATGGTTTCAGCGTGTCTCCTGCTTTTTGCTGTGTTTCTCTGTGAATGCTTTCTTTTTTACAAAGAAAATTGTGATCCATATGTCTCTCTGTCAAGACACGACCTTTACTGTGACCTCATGTCCCGGATGTGTCACCCCCCCCACTGCCTGCATACTCTCCATCGTGTCATTAGGGGCATGCCTCCCCTGTCTCCTTTCTTGGTCTTAACTGATTTGGGGGTGGAGGCAACAGTCTTCACTTGGGAATTTGACCACCCCTTGATCGTGTGAGTCTTGGGGCCTCTCCGGGGCTGCTCTGAGTCCTTCCTCCGAGACTGCTGCCCGTAGGTGGGTCTTCGTGTGGCCTCGTGTGTGAGAATGTCCCGGTCACCCCCTCATACTCGGTTGCCAGCTGGCCACAATGTAAAGCTCCAGGTTCCAGGCGCAGTTGTGAAAACTTCAAAACTCATGTCAGTTCTCAACGTGCTCGGTCCCTTGGAAAACGTGGTGTCGATCTGAGTCTGGCCCCTCGTCATGGGGTCAGCTCTCTCTCTCCCTTAGACCTTGCTGTCTCTGACACTCTTGAACTTCACTATAACGCATTGAGGTATGGGTTCTTCTTTTTTTTTTTAATTTTAATATGTTTTATTAAGGGCTATAAAAATATCCAGAAAGATAAATAAATGTGATGCAATGATATATGTCCTAATATGAAGAACTTTCTTTCAGTACGTTGTTGTTCTTCACAATGGCCTTCAAATCACAGGAGGCAGTGATTCCGTGCCATTTCCTCTTCTTTTATTACATGCTGCAGAATTTCTGAATCAGTATCCCACCCTCAGTATTTTCATTTATCCATCAAATTCGTTTTCAATCCGTTGTTTAGAAGGAACGTATTTTCTTCTGTTCCACATTTTCTTTTGTTTTCACAAGTGGATCGTAATGCAAGAGAGTCAGTTTCTCCCATAGTCGGCTTCTCTGAGTGTTGAAGGAGTAACCTGTCCCAGCTTGGCTCAGCATTTTCACCAGAATGGTTTTTGACTTGCTCTTGGCAAAGGTGACCGCAGACAGGAACATGGTGACAACCTGAGGTATGGGTTCTTTCCAAACTCTGATGTGCTGCGGGCCTTGGCCATCTGAGAGTTTCCATCTTTCTTTAAATCTAGAGAGCTATCTATTTCTACTATTTCTGTATTGTTTAATCATTTCCTTCTCCAGGTACTCTTGGCAGTTTCTGTATGAAATATTAATAAAGCCTGATTTCTGACCTAATAAGAATGCATATCAATAGAAAAGGGGGAGCTTTTGAAACGGAAGGGTTGAGAATTATTGTCACGTCACAACCATCTTCGTTCTTTAAATAAGTGTTCCCAACAGCCTTCTCTGTCCTCCCCCTGTGCTGGCTCCACGGGTGGGGTTCTTGCTCGTGTCAGCCCCTCCCAGTAGGTCCTGCTTTGCAGAAGAGGAGTCCGTGGCATCGGGAAGTGAAGAGCCCGTCCAGGGTCACCCAGCTGGACATGGGCAGCAATGGGGCTGCTCCTCTGTCCTCCTGCTCTGTTGGCAGAACTCTTTGATTGGCAAGTGAGGTAGAGTGTTTCAGGCAGCAGGAACAGCCCGTGCAAAGGTCCTGAGGTGAGAGGCATGCAGGTATTGCAGGAGTAGCACAGAGACGAATTTGGCTAGAGCTGGGGTGAGGGAGACAGAGGGAGAGGGGTGGCCGATGGGCTCAGGGGATAACAGAGGCCCAGATCATGCAGGGGCTCAGAGGGACGGAGAGGAGCCAGCCTGTGGTCATGCAGGCGGGCCACACCTGGGACCCAGCATCCACTCTCCTGACCCTCCCCTGGCCTCCCCAGCCCAGGGCCCAGAGCAAAGCCCAAGGCACAGCCTTACATGGAAGCACATCACCTCCCTGTCCTTGTCAGCTGTCCCTGTTGACTTGGAGATTTTGGAGACAAAATAGGGACCCTGTCACTCAGAGCGGAGGAGGCTTATATGAGCTTTTCTGTGCCCCATTCTAGCAGGAGCCTGCGAGAGGGGGCTACTCGTCCTGGGGGCAAGCTACAGTGCCCCCCGCCCTCAAGGGTCTCAGCTCAGGGCATTTGGGGGCTGTTTGGGGGAGGAAGCAGGAACTGCCTTCCGTTCCCCAGACAAGGTCCTCATTCTCTCTGTGAAGACGCAGCAGGGAGGGCCCTGTCCCGCTCACCATCACTGTGGCCACGAGGGAGGTCAGCCCGAGTGTCTCAGCATGAGGGACTCCGTTTGCTCACCGTCAGAATGCAGGGGCAGAGCTAGTTGGCTGGTTGGTGGGAGGTCCCTGTCTCGTGCGACGGCCACTGCCGCAGGCGCTCTGATGCGACCCCACCTGCCTCTCGGCTCCTCAGCCAGCACACATCAGCCACGGGGCTCTGTCTCACGGTCCTTGTCCACAAAAGGAACCATGCGGCTTTTTGGAGGGGTGGTGGTAATGTCATGTAAGAAAAGCTGGGCCCTGCCCCTATCCACCTCTATTCCGGTGACCAGCCTCGCTCGTTTCTCCTGGACCTCGGGCAATGGCAGCCCCACCCTCCTGAGCCTTGGTAGACGGTCCACGCGTGCATCGGCAGCTCTGGGAGGTTTGGGGAGCCCAGGCCTGGAGGATGGGGAGGGTGGGGCAGGGCGGCCCCGACTGTGGCCTTTGGGGCCGGTTTCATAGCTGGAGCAGCGGGACTGAGGGGGGACTCTTTCTGCCCTGGAGGCAAAGGCAGGAGGGAAAGTTAGCTGCCAAGACCACCAGCTTTCTTTGCCCTTTGTTCCGCTCCCGCTCGGGAGCACCCATAAAGCTGTTCTGACACAGGTCCTTTGGGAAGCTGTCTATTAACTCTTACGTGAGCGCATTTTGGGGAATGCTGGTCGGAGAGGTGGCCTGGTTCTCGGCCAGGCCCATCCTTGCGTCAGACTCCATGCTTTCGTGGATTCATTCCTCACAAGAACATGGCAAGGAGGGAATATCATCCCCAAAGTCAAAGGTGTGATATGCGCAAGGTCAAAGGGTTAGTGATAGGCAACACCAGAATCCCATCATCCCTCCACCCAGCCATCCACCCCCCACCTACCCAACCCCTTTGTCCATCCATTACCCCCATGGGGCCATATCCACTCACTCACCCCCCCAACCATTCACTCATCACTCATCCATGTGCCCATCTACTCCCCTACCCAACCATCCCCTACCCTTCTACCACCTACCCATCCACCCCCCCACCTATCCACTCCCCTACCCATCCACCCCCTACCCCTCTCCCCACCCCCCACCCATCCACTCCCCCGTCTCTCCCTCTGCTGTCCATCCGCCTGCCACCTGTGTACCCACTCATTGCTCTATCCCCCCATCTGGCCACTCTCCACCCATTCATCACTCATTCACACGCCCATCCTTCCACCCCTTCTGTGATGTCCCAATGACTAGTCTGTGCCCTGAGGAGACACAGGTAACTGAAATACATGACCCTTGTCTTCCCAGAGCTGGAGGGTTAGTGCAAAATCAGTCATTGTTGGAAAGTCACATTTAGGTGGGATTTTTATTCTAAAGTGATTACATAAGGCAAAAATCTTGCATGACCCATTCCTCCTGAAAAATCTCCCCGATTGCCCCTAAAATGCAGGAATGTACCATCTCTCTGAAACCCCACAGGGCCAGTCTTTGCTCCAGTGCTGGGGCGGGGGGATCAGGCGCAAATAGCTTGGGCTGGTATTCAGGAGCCCTTAAGGACCAGAAAGGTTTTCGCCACCAAACTCCAGAAGTCCAGCTGGAGACTCTCCCTCACACAAGGCCTGTGGGAACCGAGCCATACTTAGGGGCTGGTAGACTCATGTCCCCGTCTTAAATTTACTCCAGTGCATAAGGGAATATAGCCTCGGTATTTAAATCGTTTCTCTCATGTTTTCCCTAAACACGTATAGTTGGTGGTGAGCCAGTGAGAATGTATCTCCATTGCACAGCCAAGGGACAGCTAGGGACTCACTCCCCTACCCATCCAGCACCTTCACGCTCATCCCACAGCAGACCAGCCAGACAGAAACAGATCAGACCTCTACCTGTGCACCCTCTACACATGAATGAGTCGAGGCCCAGAGAGGGGCAGCAGAAAGCCTTGAGTGAGATACCCATCGTGGCTTCCTGGGCCTGCATGCCAGTGCAGGATCATCAACAGGAGCACAACATCTTCAACAAAGGAGGTGAGAATCCCATTTTGCCCGGAGGGCTCAGTTCTGGGAACCATGGCAGAGAGGGAAGGAACGTATTGGATGGGGCAAGGCTAGAAGAGGCTTCCAGGATGGCAGAGGGCTGTGGAATGCACAATGCTTCTGGGCCCGGGACTGTGCCTGTCCATCTCTTAGGGGCCTTTGGGAGGAATGGTTGGGTTTGTTCTGCATGGTCCCCAGGGAGCATTTAGGCTTTAAGTACATGGTTTCCACCAGACAGAAGCGACTGCTTTATCTGGTGTTAGCACGGAACCAGGAGCGGCCAGCTCTGGGAGGAACAGACTGCTGCCCCAGCCTCCTTAAGAGACTGGATGTTGCTTCTGGCTTGACGCTTTCCTTGGAATCTTCCAGGATGGTTTCAGGCATGCACGGATTTGCCCAAAAAGCTGCCTTTGGACCATAAGCTGCTTCTCCACCATGTTTGGGAAAGCCTGTCCTTGGTGTAAGTAGGACAGTCTTGTTATAGCTCCTTATGTGCATGTTCCAGATGCTTGGTTGCTTTTGTTATCTCCCTGTGCTCCCTGGACATCATTGGAAATGCAGGGCAGGCTGGTTCTGAGGTCTCCAAGTCCCTGACTGTGCTCTCTGCACCATCCCGCTGCCTCCCAGGTGGGACACAAGGAAGCTTCAGGAACACAGGCCAGACATCGACGTCCCGAGGGTCCCAAGTACAGAAAGCTGTGTGCAGTTAAGAGTGCAGCTCTGGCGTGAGACTGCCCCAGTGGCACCCCCGTCCACACCCCCCAAGTGTGTGGCCCAGAGTATGTTACTTCACCACCCCAAGCCTGTTTCCTCAGTGGTAACCTGGGAATATTCCCTGCCTGCGTGTGATGACCCACGCAAGACACTTAGCATCATGCTCGATAAATGTCAGGTATCCCAATTTTCCTCATTATTAGTTTGACTCCTCCATGATCCCAGGAACCCCTTCCCCTCACGAAATAGTGATGGTGGGGGATGGCGCCTGGGTGGCTCAGTCAGATAGACTCTTGGTTTTGGCTCAGGGTCGTGAGATCAAGCCCCGTGTTGGGCTCTGCGCTCAGCATGGAGTCTGCTTGAGATTCTCTCCCTTCCCCTCCCCTTCTGTCCTTTCCCCTGCTCACATGCATTTTTTCTCTCTCTCTCTCTCAAATAAATAAATAAATAAATAAATAAATAAATAAATAAATAAAATATATATTTTTTAAAAGTGATGATAGGGTGGTTGACAGTGAATGATGCTTTTTTGCCCAGAGAAAGAAAGTTGGTAGAGCAGAGAGCCCCTTGCAGAGCCTCCCCCATCCCTGCAGAGCCCACATACCCCTAGAGCAAGAGACAGTGGATCTGGAAGGAATCGCCCCCCCCCAACCTCCTTCCCACTCTAGACCTCTGGGGAGCCTGGCAGCCAGCCCAACTCATGAAAGGGTCTCATGTATTTGAATTTAGTCCATGTTATGGCACTCATTTTAAAACTGGGGAGAGGCAATATCTGGACCTTGCCATGAGTGCCTGCCTCCAGGCTGAAAAAGTGGGTGAAACCCGGTCATGCACAAGACACACAAACTCCTTCCTGGGGGCTGGCAGCACAGGAGGGGGTGCAGGGCGGTGGCTGCGCTCCAGCCCGAGTGAAGATGGGTGGCCAGGGAGCCCTTCTCCCCACACGCCCGGGTCTCCATGTTCAGACCCCTCTGAAAAGGGCTGCTCCCTCTAAATGAATTGTGCCGGTGGGCCAGGGACAGAGGGGAGACATCCACATGATTCCTGTGCCTGCCTCCCTGAGCCGCTGGCTGGCTTTGCCAGAGAAGTACTTTTATTCTTTGCAAGTGCAAGCCATGCCTCGGTAAAACGGAGGGCTTGGAAAACCAGCTGCACCAAAGCTGCACTTGCTTCAGCTTTGCCTTCTTTTTTTTTCCCTTCTCCCCGCTTACTGTAGCCAGTCCCCCCCCCCATTTAAATTTTGTTTATTTTTAAAAACATTATTAAGTCAGAGATGAGACAGTCTGCCCTGCCAGAGCTGGGTTCTCTCTTTTTAATTATGGAAGTGAAATTCACATAACATAAAATTAACCAGTTTAAGTGAACAATGCGATGTATTCAATACACTCACAGTATTGTGCCACCACCACCACCACCCCTACCTAGTTCAAAAGCATTCTTTGCACCCCAGAAGGAAACTCCGTATTCAACAACAGTCACCCCTACCCATACCCCCCACTCCCTGGCAACCACTAATGCACTTTCTATCTCTATGGATTTGCCTCTTCTAGGCATTTCATATAAATGGACTCATATAATAGCTGGCTTTGTGTGTCTGGCTTCTTTCTCTTAGCGTAATGTTTTCAAGGTTCATCCACGTCCTAGTGTGTGTCAGTACTTCATTACTTTTTATAGTGGAATAATATCCCATTGTACGGCTGCGCGGCATTCTATCCATTCATATGTTGATGGACATTGGAGTTGTTTCCACCTTGTGGCTATTGTGAATCATGCTGCTTTGAACAATCCTGTACACGTGGTTTGAACACTTGTTTTCAGTTCTTTGGAGGTATCTATCTAGGAGTGGAATTGCTGAGTTTTATGGTAACTCTGTTTTACTTTTTGAGGAACAGCCAGATTCGTTTAGATGTCATTGAATACCTAAGTATGTGCGCCAGCCTGCTCTACACTGAATGTTTGTGTTCCTCCCAAATTTATATGTTGAAATCCTAACCCCCAACGTGCTAGCATTAGGAGGTGGTCTTCTGGGAGGTGATGAGATCAAGAGGGTGGAGCCTCATGAATGAGGTTAATGCCCTTATAAAAGAGACCCCAGAACTCCCCTGCCCCTTCCGCCAGGTGAGGACAACAGGGAGAAGTTGGCCATCTCTGAACCAGGAAGCAGGCTCTCACTAGACACCCAGCCTCCAGAAATGTAAGAAATAAATTTCTGTTCTTTGGAAGCCACCCAGAAATACCCTTTGGTATTTTCATTATAGCAGCTCAAATGGATTCAGACACAGCCTACACCAGGTCCCAGCTTCATCTCACTCTCCTCGTAGCCCCAAAACTCGGCCTCTCTTGGCTTATTCTGCCCGTGTCACAAAGGGCTTCTTTTCCCCATCTGCCTGCCAGCTCATACAGGGCAAGACAGAGCCCACAACCAGATGGCAAACACAGCCCCCTACAAGACTGGTGATAGAGCAGTTCTTCGCATACCGTGGATCACTTGGAATTCTTTGCAAACAGGGTTGATGAATTATAGCTCCAATGTGATGAGCAAACTGGCATTTTGCGATAACTTTGCAAATTATTACAGTGTCTAATAGTAGTTCCAAGTCTGCTGGGCTTGTTGCAGACCCTTCCCCTGGATTTGTCAGTCTATACTGACAACAGGCTGGGCAGAAACTCCTTTTTTGTGCTCTCTTCCCCTCCCTAGGGAGATACTGAAGTCTCATATAGGGTTGGAAGTGTTGGCAAATTCTAGCATGAGGGTCTCCAGATATTAAATGGAAACCAGACCACCTGCCCTGGCTCGGAGGTTCGGGAGGGAATAACCAGTGTGTGTGTGTGCCCAGGTTCATAGGATAAGTTCATGGAATAAGAGGGAGTCGGGAAGTCATGTGATCTAAGCAACCAGCATCCTTATTTTTGTCTTCCTTGCTCCTTATACCTGCTGACGGGGAATATTCTTCCCCTGACACTGGACGAAAGTTCTGTTTCATGACCGTGACATTCCTGGTCACCTTCCATCCATCACTTTCAGTCCCAAAACACAGGTTTGATTTGGAAATTATGTAGTCTACCCCAAAATTATTATGAACACATCATTTGCATTCAAAGGTCTTAGAAGTTTCAAAATGGGGCATCGCTCTGCAATCCCACCTGTCATTTAATTAGAAAACTTTCTGCTTCTGAAAAATCTCTCTTGGTTGGCACACAACAGCTGGTCCTCAGGGAACCATAAAGCTTACCTTCTCATCTTGCTGTGCTGCCTTTGGCCGTGAACAAGCTCCAGGTTTAACTCAGGGCCTTCCCACTCACCGGGCTCTCTTGCCGTAGTGGGGGGCATCTCCAACTAGGGAGGGTGCTCTTCTTGCCTTGAAGAAAACTGGGAATATGCCCAGGCTGATCCAGGCCCTGCATGTGGGGAAGGCTTTGAAGTCAGCTGTCCTGAGTATGGGTCTCAGCTCCTTCTTATAGAATGTGTGACCTCAAGAACGTCACCTCTTTGGGCTCCATCCCCTTTATCTGTAAAATTAGTGATCATATCCCCACCTCCTAAGATGTAGAAGGACAACATGGTTTGACACATGTGAAAATATTCAGAGGACAGTAGATGCTGGGCTCATGTCATCTGTTAGATTTATCGTTGCCTTCAGAAGAGCGTGTGGCTCTTGATCTCAGGGTCGTGAGTTCGAGCCCCACACTGGGGGTAGAGATTACTAAAAATAAATAAACTTTAAAAAAACATGTATTGTTGGGGTGCTTGGGTGGCTCAGTCGTTAAGCGTCTGCCTTCGGCTCAGGTCATGATCCCGGGGTCCTGGGATCGAGCCCCACATCGGGCTCCCTGCTTGGCAGAAAGCCTGCTTCTCCCTCTCCCACTCCCCCTGCCTGTGTTCTCTCTCTCTCTGTGTGTCTCTCTCTGTCAAATAAATAGATAAAATCTTTAAAACAAACACGTATTGTTTCCTACACGCAGATGGAAGGTAAATGACAAGTTCCAGTGGGACTTTTCTAGGGCTGCATCTCTCCCTTCAGATTTTCCACGTCTCAAGAGAAAGCACAGCTTAGGAAAAGTAAACCGGGGCGCTGCTTAGGTAATGCTCCCCAGCTGGAGGCTCTCCCACATGGAAGTGGTTAGCACTCTGGCCCCCGGGGAAATGCTAAGAGGGACGTGTTCCTATAAGCTTGGTTCAGTTCAGCTGGGGAGCAGGAGACAAGGGAGAGGCTGCTCGGTGCCTCCTGGTGGCTCCCTTCCTGCCCTGCAATAGAGAGTCCTTACTTTTGGGAAGACGGCAAGACTGGCATCAAGGGCATGGTCTTGGTTCAAGTGTGTGCCTTGGGCAGGCCACATCGCCGCTCTGAGCCTTGGTTCCGCGGTCCTAAAACGGGCATTAACACCAACTTAAGAGAGACATTGTGAGGCTTCCTGGAGATTTGGCCTCCCCCAGCACTATGCAGAGCCTAAGAGACGCAAAGTGAGCCAGGTTACAGTTGGGGGGAGGAGGGGGGACACCAGCATGCATCCCCACCCACCCAGGAGAACAGGAGAAAGGCAAGGTGATTCTTCAGTTAAAGATGGAGGAAGGGAAGGGCCTGGGGTGCTGAGCCTGCACCCTGGGGAGGCCTCAACTCTTCCCCCAGGGCATGGGGTGGAGGACAGAGACAAGACCACACATTCCGCTAGCTACTATCCTAGGGTGAAAGGGGAAAATCTCTCCCCGAAGGTATGCAGATGTCTTCAAGCTCTGGAAAGAGGACTGACCGGGGGCTCCCTCACTGGCCGGGAGTCCAGCTGCCCTGTGGTTTCCCTCATTGCCCCCCCTCCGGCCAGGTTTGGGGATGATCCCCATGTCACCAAGGCAGAAAGAAGCAGGGCAGATCTGCTTTCCCCGTGCTGGGTTCCCAAAACTCAGCCCCACCCCCCATTCCACTAGGACAGGTGCTCTCTCAGACCCCGGGAGCAGCCCACTGCCCATGCTTTCTCTAAATTTGGATATCCTCCTGGCACTGGGTTGGGGACAAAGAGGGCCTGCTGGTTAGAAGCACCAAGACAGAAGGACAGAGAGGGGACTGTGGGAGCCCCAGCACTGGAATGCCTCAGATGCAAGAGATTGGGGTGCATTTCACCAAGGACTTGGCTGTCGGAGTGGTCTTAGAGGATGCGTAGGCATTCACCAGGCACGGGAATGAGGAGGGAAAGGGTGTGGCTGGACAGGGAGACAGCCTGGATAAAGAGCAAAGGGTCTGTGCACGCCAGGGTGGGGGAGGAGAGGAACGGAGGGGGGAGGAAACCAGGCTGGATTCCTGCAAAGGGCTTTAAATGCCATAAAAAAGAGCTGGAACTTGATCCCTTAGGCTGTAGTCACAAAGCGGCAGCCCCAAAGCAAAACCCAGACTTGAAGATTTTGAGCTTCTGGGGATTTTTTGGCCTGGAATGTATTTTTTAAGTGTGATTTAGCAATTAAAAATATGAGACATTTCAGGGGTGCCTGGCTGGCTCACTCGGTAGAGCGTGTGACTCTTGAACTCGGGGGTTGTGAGTTCGAATCCCACGTTGGGAATAGAGATGACTTAAAAATAAAGACATCTTGGGGCGCCTGGGTGGCTCAGTCGTTAAACGTCTGCCTTCGGCTCTGGTCATGATCCCAGGGTCCTGGGATCAAGCCCCGCGTTGGGCTCCCTGCTCAGCGGGAAGCCTGCTTCTCCCTCTCCTACTTCCCCTGCTTATGTTTCCTCTCTCACTGTCTCTCTCTCTCTCTGTCAAAAAAATAAAAAAAATAAAATCTTTAAAAAATAAATAAGTAAATAATAAAATAAAGATCTAAAAATAGGGGACATTTCACATAAAAATCCTGTTTTCTGGCTTCTCTTAAAAAGTGGAAGGATCTGGAAACAGTTTGTTGTAACTGTCCCCTTTAGGTATCCTGTCTCTGGGGTGCCACAATCCCCACTCTTCCTTATTGTCTCCCGAGCCCTAAATTTCCTATCAATCACCATCTACTCTGGGGCCTGCCCTCTCTTTTCTCTTAGTAAAGAAAGGCTTCTTTGAACCACATTTCTGCCAAATATCAAATATAGACCAAGAGGCCTGTCTCATCATTTTTTGCTAATGAGTCTGTTCCCTTGATCTATGGAACCCACTTATCCCTGTAGGGCAGAGGGTTTGAAACCCTGCCAGGGAGTCACTGGATGAGTTTGTCGGGATCCAGAGTTGCAGACAACAGAATCCACTCCAGCTAGTTTAAGGAAAACAGATTCATTAAGGGATAGGAAGGAAGACAAAGCTTCCATGAATGGCTCCCTGAGCCACCTCCGAGCCAGCCTGCCAAGAGCGTTCCTGCCAGATCAGTTGGGGGGGGGGGGGGGTCGTGTCTGCTGGCTCGGAAGCCCACCACCTCTCCCTGCAATATGGGAGCCCTGAGCCCCACCTCTGTCCCCATGGAACTCAGCTCAGACGTGACCGATGGGCAGGGAAGTTTGTAACCAGTGTTGCAAGGTGATGCTTGGGGGAAGCATCCAGAAGTGAAAAGGGTGATTGAAAGGTTTGGGGAGGCCACAAATGACCATTGACCACTCGGGCTCTGGGGAAGGGAGGAGTGTTGGTGTCTAGGGGGGCTGGAGTCACCCATCAGAGAGACATAGCCAAACCACCCACCTGGCCCGGGGTGGTCTTGGACCAGGAACTTCACACTTACCAGGAGGCTCCTGAGTTCCCCAATACAAAGGCAGTGCTCATAGAAAAGACAGCCTCAGATGCCCGGAGCCTGGGGTGGTCCCTGGCAGGCCAGCCTCCTGGCAGCTTTGCCCACCCCCCTGGCCAGGCATCTTCACTCGGCTTGCACATGCTTCCCTCCCGACCCAGCCCTGCCGGCTGGTCCCCCCAGGAAAGCTGTGTCACTCTTGGAGAACTCTTTGTTCTCTTCGTGGAATTCAGAGGAAGATTCTGCCAGCTTGGAGACTGGGCTGGGCTCTTTCCCAGCAGCTGATAACAGCTGGGATTAAAAGATGAAACACCGAGCAGATGTCTGATTTCCAGCTCAGCCGGAAATCGAGAAGCCAAGGGTAGGCGTCCAGACCCCTGTGCCCTGTGGCACTCGGGTCTGCCCCGCCCTCCTGGTGGTGGCTGTGTCTGTCCTCAGAGCCCCACGCACCTAAGGATCCCACCCGATGGGGCACTATCAGCGAGCCACGGATTCCCTGGGGGCCATCTGTGGAGCCCTGGGGGCCCACGGCCAGGACCCCTCATGAGATCAGGGGGCTCAAGCTGGATTGTGAGTTCCAAGCCTCAGTTCCTGGCAGGCAGAGCGGCCTCTTTCATTTTGATTGCAACATTCCCCCAGCGCCTGGCTGGTGCTCAGCCCTTGAGCGGTAGGTCTTACGTAAGCCTCACAACCCCACAATGTAGATGCCATGTGATCCTGGGCTTGCAGACCAAGAACCCGAGCCTCAGGGAAATGAGGTGAGCTACCCAGGGCAGAGCTGGGATTCAGCCCAGGTCTGGGTGGCTCCCCAGGCCTCCACGTGGGACCCCTGCACTGTGCACCCTGGTCTGCAGGCTCTGCAAGAGAAACCCAGAAGCAGCATCTCTGCCTTCTAGAAGGTTCCTTTGGCCAGGAGGCATTCATCAGAGTCAATGCCCACACCGATACCCGAGTGAGTATTTCTGAGCTCCCGCTCTATGCCAAGCACTAGGCATTGAAACAGACAAGATCTGTCCTGTCAAGGAGCTTACATTCTCACAACACGAAGACTGGCCGTGGGCAGGTGACAAGATATGGTGATGGCACTGGGGACCTCGGTGGAGAGAGTGTCTCTTGAGCTAAGGTGACATTTGAACTAAGACCCCAGTGACAGAGGGAGCCAGCCACGGGGAGGTGGCAGGGCTTCCCAGGCCGAGGGCCACCTCCTCTGAAGTGGAACCAGGGGTGGGCACGTGGGAAGAGCAGAGAGAAGGTCCACGTATGGTTCACAGGAGCGGGGGCTTTGAAATGAGGGCACAGGTGTAGCCCCGGGGCCAGAGCGGTGCGGGCCAAGAGGAGGCATGGAGGAAGGCTTGGAGGGTTTGCTCAGGGGAAGGAGACACCCTGCGTGACACAGGAGGAAATGAACAATGTGCTCACGGTTGCTGTGGGGACTGGGGACAGAAAAAGCCCAAGGAAGTCAAAGCCCACAGAAATACAGCGCATCTGGGGGTCATACTTCATAATGTCCAGGGAAGGGACAGCGGGGGCTCTGACATCGGCAGGACAGTGGGAGTCTCCAGGCCCTTCTCCTGCAGACCCTGCCGAGGGAGGGTAGCAGGGCAGGAGGTCGGGCTTGGCGCAGGGGCTGAGGGGGGAGGCCACCCCATCTGAGGGGCCCAGTTGGAACGGAGGCTTTGTCCGGTTGTCTTAGAAACAGAAGCTGAGGGGCACCTGGATGGTTCGGTCATTTGAGCGTCCGACTCTTGATTTCGGCTCAGGTCATGATCGCAGGGTCGTGGGCTCAAGCCCCAGGTCAGGTTTCCGGCTCAGAGCACCATCTACTTGAGATTCTCTCTCTCCCTCTGCTCCTCCCCCGACTCACTCTGTCTCTTTCTCTCTTACATACATAAAATCTTTTTCAAATTAAAGAAAAAGAAATGGAAGCTGACCCTGGTGGATTCTAACGTCAGACTCAGCAGATTTCCATCTTGACTGGGTCATCCGCAGAAGAAATCAGATCTGGTTGTTTTCACCTGGGAAGGAATTCGTTTCATAAAATTTGGAAATCAACTGGGCAGTGAGCTCTCTGGCAGGTTTGGTGGGGCTGTGAGCCGAAAATCCAGCTGACACGTGCAACTTGAAACTGGCCACCTGGAGAAGGGTTTCCTGCCGGGGAAAGGGGCTGTGAGGCACTGGAGCCAACAGTGCTGGGGAGCCTGAAGTCTGATCCCGGGTCCCCAGGGCCAGAACCACCCAAGCGGGCTGTTTTCCTACACACCCTTCGGTCGGTGTTCACTGTCCTCAAGCCATCAATCCTCAATCCTGCCATCCATCTCAAGGCCCTTTCCACTTCTAGTCCCTTGCCTGGCTTGGGAGGCCCTATCATCTCCCTCCTGCATGACTACAACAGGTGCCTACCCACCCGGTCCCCCAGCCTTATTCTTGCAACTCTACTTCTAGTGACATTCTAATCTTTGCCTCTATGTTTTCAATTTGCAAGCCATTTTGTGCAAATATTCGCTGGACATTCCTATTGTTGTTATGTTTTCTGTTTTTGAAAACCCGCATCCCCTGAGTTGCTTTTCCCCACTTGTTTTGGCCTCTGTCTTTCATCAGGAGACTCTCTCAGCTGTCCAGCACCTTTGGTTCATTTTTCATGGTGGAAACCTAAAAAAGCCAATTAGCAGCTGCATGGACAGAGAGGGGACTGTTCAACGGTGGCTTTGCAGGGGTGGGAGCTGGATGGATCTTTCTCCTGGGCTCATCAGATTCCCTAGGATGAGCCCTCTCAACTCCTGCCTGTAAGCAAAGGCCTGGTTGACCACGTCCTGGAGCATTGTTGAGGAAGGAGATGTGGAGGCGCCTCCATATTCCATGTGTAAACTTCCAGTTAATGGTACTCCCCCCTCACCTTTGCCCGGCGTCCCGTCGGGTATAAACAGTTTTTTTGTCTCCCAAAAAAAACTGTCCCCCCCCCCCCCCCCAGCTCCCGGCTGCCACCTAGCTCGAGGAAGGGCAACTGTCCAGATTAGGGGCCAATACCATCTCTGTTGAAACTGACTCTGCCATTATAGCACAAAAGCAGCCATAGACAGTCCATAAGTAAAGACATGGCTGTGTCCTAATAAAACTTTATTTACAAAAATCAGTGGTGGGCCAGATTTGGCCCCTGGACCATAATTTGAGACCCCTGGTAACTGGTGCTTCAAGTTCCTGAGCTTTGGGTTTTCAGCATGGCAGGTTGGTTATTCTTGAGTGTTCCCCATTGCTGGCTTAAATTTTTGTCTGTCCCATTTCTGTACAGGCAGTAACCCCTCATTGGTCTCCTTCCCAGCTTCCTAAATATTACTGCTGGAGTGTCTTCTCCTGATTTCTCTGCCTTTGGAGCTCAGGGTTCTGGACATAGTAGAGATAAACGTATGCACTCCATCTCCCATCTTTAACTACCGGGCAGGCTCCTTTTATTTATTTTTTCATTAAAAAAATTCCCTCAGGTTCGTTCCTCTTTTAAGCATCTAGAACTAACATCAATTAGGGTTGGTTGTGTGTCTTCACCAAATGGTACTTTTCTGTTGTTGTTTTAATAAATTCATTGAACCACATAATTAATGAATGTACCATGTTAAGTTAAAGACCTCTGTGAAGAATTAAATAGAAGATAAATCCCTCCTTTCTGAGGCCCTGCGGGGGGGCGGGGGGCTGCCTGCTCACCCAGGCAGGGCAGTGTTGGGCGAGCTAGCTCCCAGAATGCTCTCTCTGGGACCATGGCCACTCTCTCTGCAGGATCCAGAGCCTGGAATGTGGCCTGCGTGGTCCCTGCTCTGTAAGCAAGGCCCCCTTTCCCAGCCCCTTGGCCCAAGGCCAGGAGGAAAGAGGCAGTGAAATAGCAGGGTTGGGGGGAGGGGGACTTTGAGCCTTAGCTTTCCTGGAGAGGGATCACAATTTATCTGTCAGGATGTCCCATTAGCTCTAGGCCCTATGGGGTGCAACCCCAAACAACGGAGCCCAAGTCCCAAGCAGCCTGGAAACGGTCAGAGGGGGAACAGAGAGGCCGGTGGCTGGTGCTGTCCTGGGGGCCTCCCACTGGCCAATGGCTGCAGTGGGCTGCGCAGGCTGACCACCAGTCCCCAAACTGTGACAGGTGGGCTCTGCCACTTCTTTCAGGCCCCTCCGCTCTCCTGAGCCCCGGCGTCCTCCTCTGCAGAATGGAGGTGCAGGATGGCCCTAAGGATCAGTAAGAGAGAGACACATTTGAGCAGGCCCAGGGAAGAAGGCTATTTCTGACACATGTCTATGAGGCCGTGTGGAGTTTCAGGCCGCAGGGTGGCCCTGGACCCCAAGCTGCTGCTCCGTGGGTTCTGGGAGACCAGGGAGGGAGGGGGCAGGTTTCCCCCCTGCGCATGGCTCGGTCTTCCCTTCTGAGCCGGCGCCGCCCCCGGGCATCCGTGCCCCGCCCCCACTGCACCTGTCCCTCCGAGACTCCCAGTGCCGCGTCCTGATTGGCTGCTTGCGCGGCTCCTCCCAGCTCCTCGGGCGCCTCCCCAGTCCCTGGCACCAGGGGCCCTAACGTTGGACGGATGGCCGAGCCAAAGGCTGGATAAACAAAGATGGAGAACTCAGTGGATGGACGAATGGGCAAACAAACATCCAGATGGAGCTTTGGTTACCTGGAAGAACAAAGTCGTTCATTCACCCCACGCGAAGTCCTGAGCCGTGTTTCGACAGAGGGCTCAGTGGGTGGATGAATCATAGTGAGGAAGCAGTGCCTGAGTAGAAGGAACCGAAAGACAGCAGGGGTTAGGGCGCCTGGGTGGCTCAGTCGGTTAAGTGTCTGCTTTTGGCTCAGGTCATGATCCCGGGGTCCTGGGATCAAGTCCCGCCTCGGGCTCCCTGCTCCGCGGGGAGTCTGCTTCTCCCTCTCCCTCTGCCCCTCCCGGTACTCATGCTCTCTCTCTCTCTGTCCGTCTGTCAAATAAATAAATAAAATATTTAAGAAAGAAAGTGAGTGGGGTGGAGGAAGAAACAGCCAACAAGTGAGTAAACAGAAGGTGAACTCGAGAGACGTCTGAGCGGACAGATGACCCGTGTCCACACGTCCATGGTCACCCCTAAGGGTGTCGGTGTCTGCGAGCTGAAGGAGTCGTTCCCAGGGTCCCAAGGAGGAGGGCTGGTGAGGAAGAATTCACAAACACTCTCTTTCTGTCTATTAAAAAAATAATAATAATAAACTTTGAATCCACTTCCAAGTATGTTTGGAAAGAGCAGAGACAGCTTTCATGAAGGGTAAATTTTAAGTGCCTCATTCGGAGCTGTGTTTAGGGACCTTCGGAAATATACGCAGTCCCTGCAGCGAGCACTAAAATGCGCATGAGACAAGAAACATATGCCGCGTATGACGATGTCAAGCAGGCTGACTGCCAGTATATGTGCTTTGCTGTCGTTGGAATATTCGGCAAGTGTTCCAGAAAGAGGCCTTTCCTGAAATGGAGGTCAATGAGAATACTCCCCCTTCTCATAAATCCTTGGGAAAAAAAGCAGGCCTTTCTCCCACACACATGTGGCTAATTATCTGGGGGCTCAGGGCTCTCCCTGGAGAGTGGTTAAGAGGCGTTTCCCTGGGCTCCATCTGCCCCAAGTGGTTTCCAGCAGTTCTGGCTAGAAAGACCTTGCCCTTGGTTCATAAACGTTTGGCCACTTTCCTGCCCCAGTGGGCAGAGCGGGACAGGCAGATGTACCTAAAAATAAAGATCGCATCTTTTCCTTTCCCCGTGCCCACCGGAGATCAGACCTGGACACAAACTGCTGGTGGACACCCTAGAATCCAGAGCCTCTTTCCACGGCCAGTGGTGACCAGCCACCTTGGTCCAGTTTAGCTGGATTCAGCCTGGGCCTCAGACCCAGCTCTCAGAGGACCCAGGCAAACTAGATGTGGTCCCTGCTTGTGGGGCTTGGGGGCTGGCAGAGAGACAGATGGGCAGATGGCTCCATCCCAGTGTACTAGGACTATAGCAAGTAAATATCCCTGACCAAGAGTGGGCAGGCAGCCGGGAAGACTTCTCAGAAGACAGTGTGTGTCTTAGGTGGGTCTTGAAGGATGAGTAGGAGTTTTCTGGCAAGAAATGGGAGAAAGGACATTGGAGACATGAGCAACACAGCTCAGGGGCCATGGTGTTCTGGCAAAAGTTGGGCCAGGAGTGATGTATAGAGCACAAGTCCGGGGTGGGCAGAGCAGGCCAGAGGGGGACGTCTGGCTCAGCTTGAGAGGGCTTTGGCCAACCAGCTTAGACTGTGTCTCAAGGAAGTGGGGAGCCTGTGGATGGCTTCAAAGGGAAGTGGTATGATCAGATGTGTGCCCTGACCACCAGGTAGAGAATGAGAAGAAACGGGGAACCACAGAGGAGGCTGTGACCATCAACCCATAGAGAGATGCTAGCACGGGACCCCGTAGGGACAGACAGGGGACGACTGTGAGGCTTTCTCTTCTTGACTGTGATTTGGGGCATGTTACCTAACCTCTTGATGCTATGGTTCCACATCTGTGAAATGGGGATAATGGTGTCTGCCACATGGGGTTGTGGTGGAGCTTCCAGTAAAACACAGAAAGTGCCAGAGCAGCGCCGAGGCATGGTCAGTCACACAGATCAGCACCCTGTGGCCTTTCGTATTTGGAGGCAGTGATCGGAAAGTGTGACCAGATGCATCCACCCGCATTCCCAGGATCTATGCGGTAGATGATGATGCTATTCACAAAGACTGGGGAATCAGATGGAGAAATGAGGTGGGAATGGGGAATGAGGACCTTGGTATAGGCTATTCAGCCAGTTTCCACCAGAACGGTGAGGGTCTTCTGTCCCAGCTGAGAATAACCCCTGAACTCTGACACCAGACTACCCCGGGGCCAAATCCTGGCCTTGCCGCTTGATGCTGTGTGACCTCAAGCCAGTGACTTGCCCTCTCTGAGTGCAGTTTCCTCCTCGATAGGATGAGATAGAGGGCGGCTGTGCAAATTTCATAAGGATTGGCGTAACAGAGCTCAGAACAGCACCCAGCACACAGAAATGCTTACACTTCCCAACAGTAGTAGGAGTAGAAATAACCTCGGGTGTTTATAAGCCCAGAACAGGTGTTCCGGGGTTTCATAAACTCACAACTTGACTCTAGCCCCCCATCCCCTGAGCACTCAGAAGGCAACATGGCACCATGAAAAAAGCACATGAGGCTTGAAATATTTTGTAGGAAAGACAATGATGTTTAAAGAGAGAGGAGAAATCAATTGCTTTCTGACTGTGTTTGCTGGACCAGCAGCAACAACATCCCCTGAGAACTTATTAAAAATGCAAATTCTTGGGTCACTCCAGCCCCACTGAATCTGAAACTGGGGGGTGGGGCCGAGCACCCTGAACACTTTCGAAGGTAACCCCAGCCCCTCCCACTTCTGCCAAGCAGGACGGGACCCAGGATGGCAAAGGAGCTGCGTGAGTCTGGGGACACCAGACAACAGCATGTGAATAGATAGGAGAAGCCCCAGGCAGAACCCAATTCTTTTTTAAAAGAAAAAAAAAAAGGCCAGTGCTTTGGAATTGGACACAGCTGGGTTCGAATCCCAGCTCTGACACACACAAGCCGTGTGACTTGGGACAAGTTCCTTCTCTCTAAGCGTCTTTTAGTTCATCTGCAGGGTCAAAGAGCTGCCACCTCTTGGCAGGGTTGCTGGGCACACTTCTGGCACGTGGCAGCTCCACAGGTAGGAGCCCCCCTTCCCTGCTCCCCGTGGCATCCCAGCACCCCCTCCAGAGCTCTGGGAGCAGCCAGAGCAGCGGGGACGTCTGCCAGTTGCCGAAGGCTGACCGAGAGCTGTGCAAAGGACCTGGGGTCCGCCTCCTAACACCATCACACTGGAGGGTTAGGATTTTAATATCTGAATTCCAGAGGGGCAGATGTTCGGGTTATAACAATGATGTGACATGGATGAACGCTGAAGACATGATGCTAAGTGAAATCAGCCAGACAGCAAAAGGACAAGTCCTGTAGGATTCCACATTATAGTGAAATATCTAGATATCTAGAACAGACAAGTTCATAGACAGCAAATAGATTAGAGGTTGCCAGGGGCTGGGGGAAGTGGGAATGGGGAGTTCGTGCTTAATGGGCACAGAGTTTCTTTTGGGGCGGGAGGGAAAATTTCAGAACGAGACGGTGGTGATGGTAGCACAACGTTAGGAATGTGCCTGATACCACTGAACTATACACTGAAAAGTGGTCTAAAAGGCAAATTTTATGTTATGTATAATTTACCGGCATTTAAAAAAATAATATGGTAACAAAATGTGGAATACACATACAATAGAATAGATTATTCAGCCTTAAAAAGGAAGAAACTTCTTTTTTTTTATTTTATTTATTTGAGAGAGAGAGAGAGCATGAAAAAGTGAGCACGAGCAGGGGGAGCAGCAGAGGGAGAGTTCTAGAAAAGCAGGCTCCCCGCTGAGCAGGGAGCCTGATGCGGGGCTCAATCCCAGGACCCTGGGATCATGACCTGAGCCGAAACCAAGAGCCAGACGCTCACACCCACTGTGCGACCCAGGCACCCCACCACCATTTTTAAGAAATAATAAAAATGTTTAAAAACAGAATGTCCTACACCAACGCCATGGAGTGAATTGTATGGTATGTGAAGTGAATATCTCAGTGAAGCTCTTTATAGACAGTAATGCTGCCCCAAACACAGGTGGACACAGTGTGGCTGACCATCCCGGGGCCAGGAGAAAGATCTGCAGGTGTCGGGGTACCAGGGCCTGCCGGGCCCCACCCCTCTGAGTGGGTGGAGATGGCAGGTCCCTGCTCAGCACCCCTGTGACCTCCCGGCCCCCGGAAAGGCCCAGCGGCCCTGAAGGGCAGGGAGCCCCTGCTTTATGAGGGATGGGGCAGCTGGAAGACAGTGGGGTCACCCCTAAGCTGGACAGACTGGGCAGATAAGGGCCGGGGAAATCAGACCCCGCTGAAAGTCTCCAGAGGGCGTGTGGGCCTCAGCCTGGGGCTCAAGAGGGACAAAGGGTGAATCAGTCAGGCCCCTGGGGAGTGTGAGTCAGTGGTGCAGGGAGACCGCACGGGGCTAGCAGCCTCATGGGCCAGGTTGCTGGCAGCAGCCCCTCGGGGACCCCATGAAAGTTCCCACACCTCTGGGAAGCCCTCCTCCCTCCCCCACAATGTAACAAGAGACACTAGTGTGCTCAGTGGGGAGCCTGCTTCTCCCTCTCCCACTGCCCCTCCCCCTGCTCGTGCTGTCTCTTATAAATAAATAAAATCTTAAAAACAAATAAAAAAAGAAAACCGGAAACCATCACAGAGAGTCCCTGGGGGCAGGGCACTTTTAGACAGTTGTCAGGGAAGATGTCCAGGAAGCACAGCTAGGAGTCAGCCGCATAGAGATGCGTGAGAGCGCCAGGCAGAGGGAATGCTTCGTGCAAAGGTTCTGGGGTAGGACTAGGCCTAGCAGATTTGAGAAGCAGAAGGAAGGCCATGTGGCAGAGGGTGGGAAGTTGGGGGGAAGCAGGTGGTACATAGGCAGTGTTGAGAGCCTCCTTCCTTCCTCACGGGCTGGAGTGACCGCCCATCCCAGTTTGCCTCGGACTGCCCCAGTTTTAGCACTGGAAGTCCCAGAAAAGTCCTGGGCACGCTGCAATGGTTGGTCACTCTAGTGCCCACCTGCCCCCATATTTACTAGATGCAGAAGGTAAAGCCGCCTGGGCCCTGCTGGGGGCTGGCACGCCTTTCCCTCCAGAGAGCTTTGTCCTCCTGTCCTGGGCAGCCAGGGGTCCACGGTCCAGGGCCCCTCGGGTCAGGTCACCTTGGAGCAGGTGGCTCATGCTAAGTGGCCAGATTTTTCCTGAGCCACCATGCTGGCCACGCTCCACAGACCTCCAGCTGCCTGGCCTCACCTGCCCTTTTCTAGAACCTTCTGCGTGGCACAGGGCGGAGCTTGTAACCTGCAGGTTATGAGGAATTCTCATGAAAATCGAAGCTCCTACAAATGGCTTTTTAAGTTAAAAAATAAATAAAACAAAATTAAATTAAAATCTCATTCTCTGAAAGCAATAAATCCTGGCCTTCATTAAGTTCGGAGGGATACCCTGGCCCATGTGTCAGTGATTAAGGCTTTGGGGTGCACGGAGAGTTGAGGAATTTGGTTTATTTGGGGGGTGCTGGTTTCTGTGTGCCTCCCTGGATCCTGTTCTCCAACAGGAAATGGAGTCTCGGGATATGATAGGCTCTGGGGAGAAGCTGATCTGTATGAGCACAGATCTGGGTCTGGCCAAGCCCCGGTCACCCCAGGCCCTCCCACCCAACAGCAGCTTCCCACAGCCGGTGACCCTGATGTACTCCCCACCTGCGCAGCCGTAATTCCTTAGGATCCAGTACCTTTCTTAGCCTGGCTCCAGCGCTTTCCATATGCAGGGCAACTTCTCAACCTCCACCTTTGAGAGCCCAGGAAGGTCCTTCTTTTTTCCAGAGTCCCTCCCTAAACTCCCCTTCCTTCCACTCCAGTCCAGCGGGCAGGTCAGGGCCTCTTCAGCCTTCAGAGATGCTCTCGTGGGAGGGAGGTACCATGGTGTGTCTTGAGCCCCGTGGGAGGGAAGTACCATGGTGTGTCCCAGCCCCTCCAAGGGGCTTTTCACTCTTCCTGTGAGTTTGCTTCATCCCTTCCATAGCCCGAGCCAAGGGCAGTGGGGGGGGGGCTCTGCCAAGCCCAAAGAATGGCCTGTGACCAGGTAACCCCAACATGGGGTACCCATGTGCCTTACAGCTGTCACTCAAAAGCATTCTTCAAGAAGTCCCTTGAAATCTCTGGGCTAAGACACACATCCCTTGGCCAGAAGCCCTTCCGTGAGCCCCATCACTGATCCAGAAACTATCCACCCACATTCTGCTTCCTCCCGAGTCCTTCTTGCTCTTGCCTCTGGATGAGACATTCCATATTTTTAGCGCTGGTACCTCAACCACGGTCCATTTCCCCGAAAATAAGGAACTGAGGCGGGCAGCCTTGGTGCTGGCCCAACCCTCAGCTCCTGATGAGCTCTGTGACTTGGACAGGTCACCTTCCTTTGGTCTCTGTCCCTGTTCACACCCACATCTCTGAGTGATGAGCAGGATTAAAGAGAGGGCAGAGGCACTCAGCGGGTGGCAGCGGGTCACCCCCCCCCCAAGGCTCACTGCTCCCACCTCATGGGACCCCTTCCCTCCGGAACCCTTGGGTCCAGTGCGCCACCGGCATGAGTCATAGGTCTGAACTCCTTGATTCTGTTTTAAACGCTTTATTAAAACCGCTCCTGACTCAGAGAGGAAGCAGCCTGGAAACAGCGGGTGAGTCGGATGGCGTGAGGAGGGCATGCCAGAATCCGGCTGGAGTCAGTACAGGCTGGTGCTGGTGGCAACATGTGGCCTTTTAATTCAATATTTAATTCACAGGCCTCTGAGAGCCATCCCCGGCCCCCTTCCTTTGTGTGTGGGTCCCATGTTCTAAAAACTATAATTATAATAAATACCAAGAAAGGGTTCTGGAACCTGTGGACTGGTGGGCACCTCTCACCTCCAACGAGCATCTCCTTGTGTGGGAGGCAGGCAGCAGGGTTTGGATGCACACGCTCGGGGTCTACACGGCACGGCCCCACCTGCTATCAGCTGTATGACTCAGAAGGTCAGTTCATCTCTCTGCGCCTCAGTTTCTCCTTCTATAAAATGGGGATGACAATGGTAGCTTTCCTCATAGGTTCACTGTGAAGAGTAAATGGGTCAATACCGTGGAGCCGAGATTGGTACCAACCGTAGAGCAAACAATAAATGGTGTTCCTCCCTGTTATTTTTATTAAACACCATCAGGGGGCCTCTAGGGCTGTCCGCTACTATCAGCTCCTTTGGAGAGAACAGGAGGGTCCACATTTGAGGCCCTCTGTGAATGTGAGGTTGGGGTCCCCCACCAGTCCGCCCCCCCCCCGCAAGATGGGCCCTGTTCATTCAGCCACTGAAGGGCATGATATCTAAGTGGGCTTGCCCGATCTGGTCATGGGGACTGTAGGAATCTGTCACCAGTCTGGACACAATCCCCGTCCCAAACAAACATTTCCCCTACCACCCCAGCAGCCTGTGGTCTTGGTTTTCCAAACTGCTTGAGGGCCTTCCAAAACACAGCAGGGCTCCCCGTAGCATGATGTATGGTGGAGCCTTTGGGCGCAATAAAGTCCTTCTGCAATGAGCTGTATTTGCTGAGTAAGAAGCCGTGATTTTAATTCCCGAAGGATGACATGGCCCTCGATGCTGGCCAAGCTCAAGCAACCTGCCAGGTGACCGGCTACTCCAGGAGGCAAAGCCACTCCAGGAGGGCCGTGGCCCCCAGACCCTCCCCGAGGTGTCCATAGGACGCACCTGCCCCCACTCCTGCGAGGGACAGGGGGCTTTGTTAGCCCAGGCAAGGAAATGAGCAGGGAGAACACTTCCCTTCCCCCGAGCAAGAGTTTCCAACTCCAAGATTGGTCTGAAACTTAAAAAACAAAATTGTCTCGGGAGGTGTTTTCATGATCTGGTCTTAGCCGCTCAAATCGAGGGACCTCCCCTGCCTCCTCTGCTCAGCACGCACCCCCACAATGGCCCCCGGGGCCTCAGGCAACCGCACGCAAGGAGCTCCAGACTGAAGGTCTAGAGCATTCAAACCACCTGACCCCCAGGCTCCTTCCCAGAGTTCTGGGAAGAGGGTCAGAGAAAGGGGCCCCCAGTGCCCATGAGGAGGGCCAGGTCCTAAGGCTGCAGGAGGCTCTGGACGCATCCTGGGATGATGATAAGAACTCAGCCTTGGTCACAACAACCCAGGAGTTCAGAGGACATGCGCTGGAGTCACACAGACCTGGGTTCGAGTCCCTGTTCTGCCATCTCCTCACTGTGTGACCTCGGGGACACCACCATGCCCCGTGACTACATAGGCCAGGCTCTCGGCAGACACTCACCTGTGGACAAGCCGTCAGCCACACCGCCAATGACATTTCTGTGGTCTCTAAGAGGCCAACCTGAGTTCACACTCATGCTCCGGCCCTTGGGAGCTGAGAACCCTGGGAGCATTTGTTTTCTTTGTTTTAGCTTTTGGTAAAATACACACCACTTAAAACTTACCATGTTAACTATTTTTAAGTGTGACGATTCAGTGGCATTAGGTATATTCGAGGTGTTGTGTAACCATCACTGCGATCTATTTGCAGAACTTTTTCATCCTCCCGAACAGAAGCCCCGTCCCCATTAAACACTGACCCCCGTCTCCCCCACCCAGCCCCTGGTACCCGCCCTTCTGCTTCCTGTCTCTCTGAATTTGATGATTCCAGGCACCTAACATAAGGGCAATCAATCATACGGTATTTGTCTTTTTTGCAACTGGCGTATTTCACTTAAGATGACGTCCTCATGCTTCGGGCGCCTGGGTGGCTCAGATGGTTAAGCGTCTGCCTTCGGCTCAGGTCATGATCCCAGGGTCCTGGGATCGAGTCCCGCATCGGGCTCCCTGCTCCTTAGGAGCCTGCTTCTCCCTCTGCCTCTCTCTGTCTCTCATGAATAAATAAATAAAATCTTTAAAAAAAAAAAAAAAAGATGACGTCCTCATGCTTCATCCGTGGTGTGGCACGTGTCAGAACACCCTTCTTTTCTGAGGCTGAATAATATTCCATTGTGTGAACACAGCACATTTTCTTCATCTCGTGCCCCGTCCGTGGACATTTGGGTTTTTCCACCTTTTGGCTGTTACCTCTGACAACATTTCTTGACGTCTCTGAGTCTCCTTTTCCCCAGTCGTGAGGGAGAAGAGAGTGGGAAGAGATTAAAGCACTTTCTAGGGGCGCCTGGCTGGCTCAGTCATTAAGCGTCTGCTTAGGTCATGATCCCAGGGTCCTGGGATCAAGCCCCGCATCGGGCTCCTTGCTCCGTGGGGAGCCTGCTTCTCCCTCTCCCACTCCCCCTGCCTGTGTTCCCTCTCTCTCTGTGTATCTCTCTGTCAAATGAAAAAAATTTTTTAATTAAAAATCTTAAAAAAAATAAAGCACTTTCTAGAACTATGTATAGATTCAATAAGATGAATTGCACAAAAGCCTCTGTCCTCGGAGGAGCGTGGGAAGGGCCGAGGACTGGGTGACCTGGAGAACACGGGGGCCTGGGCAGGCTGTCCCCCACATGTCCAGGCCGTAATAAGGCAGACATAGCTGGAGGAGGAGTCCTGGGGGACGTTGGTGCCAGGGAGGCTCGAGGAGGCCACCACTTTGAGAGCCACCTCCTCAGGCTTCAGACCTCCAAGAGAGCCTTTCCGGGTGTGGGGCCCACATTGGATCTGGTCAGTGCGTGAGTTCTCCAGCCCAACCAGAGATGATGAGGTTTTTATGAGTTAGAAATGGTTCCATGTTGTCTGGCTTCAAACGGTACTTAAGAAAACCATCATCCTCCATGGTTACTTACTGGGCAGATGGTCGTCACGGGCATCCAGAATCATTTTGCAGCAAGTTGGAGCTCAGGCTGGGCCTGAAACCTCGGGATGTCTTTGAGAAACCCCATTCCCAGGCCGTGCAACCCCTGCATCCTGGTTCCCAGGTCCCCAGACAGACCATGAGGAGGGACATGGGAAACCCCCAGCCTGTCCATGCGTCGGGACTCAGACCCTGCCCACAGAGTCACTGACCTGCAGCTGCCATGTCTTAGGCTTTACCCACCCTGGGGGACACACAGGAGGCTGTTGACATCAGGGCGCCATGTTCTGAAGGCCCAAAGGCCCGTCCAGCCAGTTACTTCTTGGGATCCCCAGTAGGCACCCCTTTTGTGCCTCTGAGCTGGTGCTTATGCCACGTGCTCTTCTGTTCACTAGTTCGGCACGGCAGCCGTCTCCCCTAAAATTCCATCCGCATGGGTCGGGAACCTGAGGCCCAGAGAGGCTGAGTAACCTGCCCCAGGTAAACAGCTTCCATGTCAGTCAAGTCTTTCCCGTCCTGCACTGCCCCCACCTGGCTGGTGTGTGTTGCCCACACCTCACGGATACCCCTGTGGGTGGCATCCCCCGCCGCTGTGTGGGTCCCACGCAGCGGTGGGGAGAACAGCACGGTCTGGGCTTCATCATGCGCAGATTTTCCAGCTGGAACCGTTTTCCCAACAGCATCCTTAGGCAAGACCTGTCCTCCCCCTCAAAGCCTCAGTTTTCCCATCTGTACATAGCAAGCCAATCAGGACCTACTACTCCCAGATGCCTCCCAGGGCAGCCTGAATGTCTGAGTGTGTGCTGACGGTGGGAGAGGTTTTCCCACTGGAGAAAGGAAGGGAAAGAGAAAAAACAGCAAGGAGAAAGTTCTGGGGCAAACCACTGGGCCAGAGGCCTGCTTTTGCTTATTGGCACAAAAGGTTGACCAGTTGTCGATTTGTGAGTTGTTCACACTGAAGCCTCTAGTATCTGGTTTGGGCTGGTCTGGGAGAGGGTTCAAGAGCATCAGGTTCATTCTCTTCCTCTACCAAGGCCCTTTCAGTTGGGAGTCCTGTCCAGCCTGCTGGGCCTGCAGCCCCACAGGCCCTGGATGCCTGAGGATACCCAGGCCCTGCCCCACTCCAGGCCTGCTGGGAACTTCCCCAAACGCTCTGGGAGACGGGGCACTGCACCCTGCCTGGGCAGCTGCTTGCCTGTGAGCACCCCTCCTCCTTGGTCCCTCTGCCTAACCATGCCACCCAGGAGAACCACCAGACCAATCCATTCGTTCAGCCGCCTCAGCGAAGGCAAATGTCTTCATCTGGCTTGAGTTAACGCAGACAGAGAATTTTATAGTCGTACCCAGTAATGACCAGCAGGAAACCATGGTGTGCTTTAGCTTTCAGACCCAGGAAGAGCCTGGCTTACTGTCCCACCTGGGGGCCCCTTTCCTGCCTTGTCCCTCATCTCAGCCTGAGACCCAAGGCAAGCAGCCTTGCTGAGCCGAGCATGAGCTTCTGTGGCCTGGTGAAAGCCCAGAAGCCGGTGACCAGCGCCCTGGGCCTTGTGAATGAAAGTGGGCCTTTTCCCTCCTACAAGCAGAGGAGCATGATGCTGTGTGTGCCAGTGGGGTTCCCATTCCCACACCCTCGCTCTCCCTGAAAACAGATGTGCCCAGAGAGGAGAAAGGGCCTAATACCAGGCCAGCTGTGCACAGGAGCTGGGAAGGAGACCAGGATGTATGTTTTGGCCACAACGGGCCTGAGATGTTGGTGAGATCCACATAGAGATGTTAGGTTGGCAGGTGACCGAGCGGCGTGGGCTCAACTGAGGTCATGGACCTGGAGGTGCTCCATAAGCTGCAAATCCCTCACCAGGGTGAGGAGCTGTTGTCTGTTATGAAAGTGCCAGAATCTCGGCCGTGCCAAGTCAACATGGCCCATGGGCGATTCCAGCACAAAACTCAAGGTCTGCGTCGGGTATTGAGGAAAAACAAGGGCCATATGACCGGCAGGAATTTCTGCTCTCAGAACTCAGGGCTGCATCACTTATATGGTCAAATGATCTTCAACAGAGAGGCCAAGGCTGTCCAGCAGGGGAAAGACAGTCCCTTCAACAAATGGTGTTGGGGAAACTGAATATCCACATGTAGAAGAATGACTCAGAGCCCTTACCTCACACCATACACAAAAATTAACTCAAAAGGTTAAAAAGGCAACAAAAGCAAAAATAGGCAAATTGGACTACATCAAACTTAAAAACTTCCATGCAGCAAAAGAAACCGTCAACAGAGTGCAAAGGCAACTTACAGAACGGGAGATGATATTTGCAAGCCATGTGCCTGATAAGAGGTTAATATCCAGAAAATGGAACTCTGGCCATTCAACAACAACAAAAATCCAACTAAAAAATGGGCAATGACTAAACATTTCTGCAAAGGAGATATACACATACAGATGGTCAACAGGCACATGAAGAGATGCTCAACAACACTAATTATTAAGGAAAGGCAAATTAAAACCACCATGCAGTATCACATTATACCCCTTAGGGCAGCCACTACCAAAATATAAATTAATTAATTAATTAATTAATTAATTAAAATATAAAACAAAACCCAAGTGTCAACAAGGCTATGGGGAAATTGAAGCCTTCATTGGTGGGAACGTAAAATGGTGTTGTCAGCATAGAAAACGATATGGAGGTTCCTCCAAAAATTAAAAATGGGATTACTGTATGACCCAGTATATACCTACTGCTTGTAGGTATACATCCAAAAGCACTGGAAACAGGATCTTGAGGTGGTAGTTTTACCCACATGTCCATCCCAGCACTATTCACAATAGTCAAGAGGTGGAAACAACCCAAGCATCCATCACCGGACAAGATGAATGGATGAACAATACGTGGTGTATACATACGATCACCCCCAGACACCTGCAAAGGTTTTAGGGTGTAACATAGCACAAAGGGGCCCCCTCCACATCCAGAGGAGTCTTTCTTCTCTCTCTCTCTCTTTTCCTTAAAGACCCTCCCTCCTCATCATTCAGGACTCTCCTGAACAAAAGTCTAGAAGGGCCGTTGGCCCTGGGCTTCTTCTGCTTTTCCACTCCGTCCCGATCCCTGGTCTGGGGCGCACAGTGACTGCCCGCTTGAAACCAGGAGGAAAGAAGGAAAATTCATACATACAATTTTTTTTTAATTTTTTTAAAGATTTAATTTATTTGTTTGAGAGAGGGAGAGCACAGAGGGAGAGGGAGAAGCAGGCTCTCCGATGAGCAGGGAGCCTGACATGGGACTCGATCCCAGGACCCCGAGATTATGACCTGAGCCGAAGGCAGACGCTCAACTGACTGAGCCACCCAGGCTCAAAATTCACCCACGTGAATTTTTTAGTAAACCATCCTGCCTCGGACCTGATTCATGGACAGCCTCTGCTTCTTCCCTTTGGTTGTTCCGGGGATTTGGGAGGGAGGTTAAGGTTGACTTTGATAGGAAAGAGCAGTTCCTTGCAATACCGACCGAACCTGTAGATCTACCGCCCCCGGGGCCCCAGCAGGCCAGTGTGCAGCCGGTGGGCACCATGGACGGAGAGGTGTCACATGCATCTCAAACGGCAGTCTAGTACGTACACCTTCACTTCTGCACACCTATTCCCCCAGCACCTGAGAAAACATCCCCTGACTCGGGGCCGGGGGCTGGTCGGCATTCTCCTCCTTCAGCATCGTGGTCGCTGGGTCTGGGGACTGATGTGAGCATAGTGGGGAGAAGGTGGAGGCAGGGTGGTCCGCATCACAAATTCAGAAAGGCTTCACAACCTATGGACGGAGGATGCGTTGGGGTGGACCTTAAGTGCAATCAATCACGAGAAATTCATGAGCCGCTCCCCCGGGGTTGTGGGGGAGGGGTGCGGAAGGTTCTGGAGGGCGGAGGAGGGTTAGGCGGTGGACAGAACAGTACCTGCTGTTCCTGAGTTCAGGCATTTGGAAGGCCACGGTAGTGTATGTGGTGTGTCGTCTCTAACATTTTACCTTGGGGGATATTGAAAAGCGTTTGTCGGGGCTTTCGTAAAAGGACTCCCAACCTCGCTCGGCTCTATTGTCCCAGATCCAGTTTCTCAGAGGCAGACTCTTCTGCCCTTGCAGTTCCAGGGAGTCAGTCTCTGGGAGTGGAGAATGACTCGTGAAAGACTGGTGACTGGATGGCGAGGAAGGGGAAGGATGCCGCCAGCAGGGCGGTGGGCGGTGGGCACCGGCGCGGGGTGGGTGGGCTGCACCCAAGCCTGCTGGCTTCCCTTCTCAACCAGTCTGTCTTTGTTCTCCTGCCCAGGCCCTCCCGGACGGCGCGGCAAGGCTGGAAGAAGAGGCGACCCCGGTGAGTCCCCGGTTTTCTTGGTTTCCAAACCCAGCCCTGGAAGTCTGCCCTTGACCTTGAGACCTGACCTGAGCCCTGGCCGGAGGTGCTGGTCCCCACCCTGCCCCATAACTCGGGATGCTCAGACCCGGAGCCAGGCCTTCCTCTCCCTTCCAGCTGACCATTGTCCCCCGAGTCATGGGTCCAGTACTGCCTTAGCTTCTCGGTATCTGCAGTTCCAGGGACAGTCCCTCTGTGCCCTTGGCCACTCCCTGAAGGTCACTGTCAGCCCCTGAAACATCCTCTTCCCTTTGTGGGGGCTGCCGATGGCCCTCCTGGGTGCGTCCCCTGCCCTCCCCAGACCTGGACTGTCCTTCCCCTGACTCCTCGACCTCCCTGCCACACAACCCGCAGACTCACCTCTACTCGCCACCCCCTCCCTCCTGCCACCTTCATTTCACCCAAAATGCACTCACCCTGCACAGCCCCAACCCCCAAGACCGTGAAGTTTCCAGACCCCCCTGCCCCCACGCCCACTCCCCACCTCGCCTTCCATCATCCCAGGCTTCTGGTCTCTTCACGGCCTTGCCGGTGACGTCAGCTTGGCCGGAGTCACCGCCGACCGCAGTGTCCCTGGCTCGGCGCCAGCCTGCATGTACTCCCACATCTCCCACCCCTCCCTCTCCACCTGTTCCCTAGGACCCCACTTGCCTCTCAAACCAGCCTGCCCGTGGCCCTCTTCTGTCCTCTCTGCCACCCCCGGGGCTCCGGCTCCCCCATGATGCTTTCGACGCCTCCACCCCAGTCATCTCTGGGCCCTGAGGTTGGAGGTGCCCCCCCAAACCCAGCACCCCCAAAACTCAGCACCCCCAAACCCAGCACCCCCAAAACAGCACCCCCTCAAAACCCAGCACTGCCCCAAAACCCAGCACCCCCACAAACCCAGCACCCCCCAAACCCAGCACTCCCACAAACCAGCACCCCCCACAAACCAGCACCCCCCACAAACCCAGCACCCCCACAAACCCAGCACTCCCCCAAACCAGCACCCCCCACAAACCCAGCACCCCCACAAACCCAGCACCCCACAAGCCCAGCACCCCCCAAAACCCAGTACCCCCAAAACCCAGCACCCCTCCCCAGAACCCAGCACCCCCCAAAACCCAGCACTCCCCAAACCCAGCACCCCCCAAAACCCAGCACCCCCAAAACCCAGCACCCCACAAACCCAGCACCCCTCAAACCAGCACCCCCAAAACAGCACCCCACAAACCCAGCACCCCTCAAACCCAGTACCCCACAAACCCAGCACCCCACAAACCCAGCACCCCTCAAACCAGCACCCCACAAACCCACCCCCACCTGCTGTTCTCTGGCTCCCTGCCGTCCCAGGGAGACCTCCGGCCACTGCTTCCCTGTGCAGACCCCAGGGCAGCATCCTCGATGCCTTCCTTCCCCGTTCCCACGCCGAGTCCCGGTCAGTCTCCCCCTCCGAACACCTTGGACCCGTGCCCCCTTCTGTCCAGGCCACCACCGCCTCTCGGGGCTCTCCCCTCTCCTCCCACTATGTCCCCCACCTCCAGCTTCACCCAGGGGGTCGGAGCCTCCCACTCTGAGCCCGCCCAGGGTGTCTCATCCTCTACCTGGACTCTCGGCCCAAGCTCACTACCCTTTTGTCCTTATATCTAGAGAAAGCCTTCTCGAACCCGGCTGGCTGGGGGCTCTCACCCCGAGTCTTCAGAGCCCAGCACACAGTAGGCTCAGGGAAGGCAGGTGCACACAACAGGGAAGGAATGAACGCGCCCATGCTCAGCCCCTAAGCAGCTTCACCAGGACCCCAGGCAGATCGCACCCCGCGGGGAAACGGGGCAGGTTCTCTCTGCGCCTCTGAGTCTTCTCCCGGGCCCTGGGCACGGGCTTCCTGCCCCCTGTACCACTGCATGCTTGCCTTATCTCATTCCCTATACAGAGGACTTACAGACAAGCTCCCTAGAGTTCACTGCTAGGAAATGCCCTTCATGGATCTCTGCTCCCTTTGACTTCCAGAGCTGAAGGCTCTTTTGTGTTTGATTGCTAGGACTTTTCTTTACTCTGGGTTTTGTGTGTAATCACCCACAACCCACGCCCCTCCACACACACACTACCAGCTCTCCAAAAACACACAGCATCACTCAGTTCTCCTTTCTACCCTTGTAAAAGGTCTCATTGCATTTTATCGTAAGCTTCTGGTGTCCTTTTTGGAAGGAAATGAGGAATACTTAGGGACTTTTTTTTAGGATAAAGTATAATATTACTCAGCTTCCTCAAAAATCCATTTAGAATTCGGCCTCCACTTTAAGACAATCTAAAAGTCAAAGACAAGGATTTACTGGGCTCTGGGCTGGGTCCTTTCAAGTTCTTCATCTAATGTGACCTTCACAGGGCCCTGCAAAAGATAAAAATATGGTATCATCCCCATTTTGCAGATAAGGAAACTGAGGCTCCAAGGGGATGTCTTGTGTAAGGTCAGCTGCTGGGCAAGGGGTAGGCAGGCCCTCCTCCCTTCAGTGACCTTTCCCACACGGGGTCCTGATTCTCTGCCTGTCAGGGAATGGTGTGAGCAGCACAGAGCAGATGTCCCTCTCAGATTAGCTTTGGCGGGGCCCCCTGTTTATTTCCAGATAGTTTCGCATACATGCACATCCTGGCTTTGGCGCCTTCCCTTGCACAAACCAGGCCTTTTCCTGCGTCCCAGGGAGAAAGGCTCTTTTTGTCTGGTGGGCCAGTATCTGGCCGAGATGCCTTCCTGCTGCTGCCGCCTCCGCCCCAGACCTGCAGACAGAGCTCACCCTGCCCGTGGGAGTCTTTGCCTGGAAAACGCCTCCAGAGCCCTGCAGTGTTTATGCGTCTCCATTGTAATGGAATGGATTTCTCATCTCCCCCATTTCTCAGCCCGAGAAGCCCAACACTGCTCTTGCACTCTGGGGTCCTCTTTCTAGGGACCTTGGGCAGGATTCTTTTTCCATCTAGACCCGCCTATCCCCAAGAGCCTCCACTCTCCCCGGCTCCCCCTTCCCCAGATACCTCCCTCTGTCCCAGCATTTCTACACCTGGCTGCGGGGGGTCTGCTCTGCACACCTGTCCTTCTCCAGCAAGGCAGGGGCTCCTCAAAGCCGGGACCGGACCCCTAGGCACTCAGGAGACCGTCAGTAAATGCTTGTTGACAGGAAAGAGGGAGGAAAGGGAGGAGGAAGTAAGAAAGAGGGACTGGTGGGTAAATGATGGATAAAGGGTTGGGAGACACAAGGACGAAGCAACCGAATGCTGCTTGGCTGGTGGCCATGCTACACCTGCGGAGGCAAATGGAGGTGCTCACCCCATCTCTGCAGCTGCCAGCCTTCGATCAGCAGTCTCGGTGCTAGGGTTCTATTGTTGTTGTCTTTGCTTTAAATGGATTTGTGCATTTATTCGTGCCAGTATGCATTTGAAAGTACATCTCTGTGCAGAAGAGATTTATTCATTCTACTAATGATGCTTCCTTTGCATTTGGATTTGAGGACCCTTAATTATGCATATTACACATGCGTTCCCCAGGAGTCTAGGGCTCTTAGGGTAGGAAAGAGTTCTATGAGTCCCACTGGAAAATTCTAGAACAGGAGCCATATAGTTGGCAAATGACTGTAAGAAGATAATCGTTGATGTTTTGTGTTCGGATTCATACAACAATGTTCTCTTCCTTTGTTCCGTGGCCCACGGAGACCATAGTATTGCCATTCCCTTCCTTCCCTGGACCGTGGGGGCCATTCTTAGGTCTCAGAGTTCCAGAAGTTTCTGGGATTTAAGAACTAAGACCAATCATGCAGGTCTGTCTTTGCCATGTCAGTGCTAGGGTTTTTAATCTACCCTGACCCCAAGAAACCCTTTCTAAAAATCCAGTGGAAGAAGCACTTCTGGAATGGTAGAGTAAGGACCTCTGAAAATCTGCTTCTCCATAAAAAGCAGCAAGAACACTAGAGGAAAAAATAGACCTTTTCAGAACTCTGGAAATTAATGTCTAGTAACAACCCAAGAAATGTTTATTCAAGACAAATATCTTGCTAAGAATAGTGAGGTTTGTAGCATTTTAACTCGCCCATTTCCCAGCCCCATGGTAGCCTTAAAAACCATCAATCTCACAACCACAGTACCTGTGAAAAGTAGCAGCCACTGAAGGAAGCAAAACAATTTGAAAGTCCCTAACTGCTCATTCCCAGAGATTTGTCATTATCTGTCAGCTTCCAGGAAAAGCCCATACACAGGACTTGTCTCTATTTGACCTGATGCAGAGCTCACTCACCGGGAAATCTCTATCCCGGAGTGCTTGCCAAAAACACTCAGCAGCAATTGTTTAACGTCACAGCTGCCTAAGGTAGCAACACCAGTTGGAACAAGGAAGAAGCTGACACAAACACTTAAATGAAAATCTAGGGGATGAGCCACCCAGAGGGGCTTTGAAATGCTCCAGCATATTGCTGGGACTCCAGAAGGCACATTCATGTGCAAGGCTGTGTACATGTCCACAAAAGACCTGAGAGAACCCCAAGTCTCACTTCTGGCTGACCTTGAGGCCCTGCTCAAGCAGGAAGTGAAGGCAAAGGCAGAATTGTAACCTGGCAGAGCACTGGAGTTGTGTTCCAACACACACAACGAGCCCCTTGGCACAGAATGGGAGACGTACTGGATCAAGGCATTAAAGGACACCTCTGTCTCAGCTGACCATTAAGCTAACCAAGAGAGAATTCAGAAACTGCACATGACAAAGAGTATACACTTTGGAGAATTAGTCCAGGAAAACCCCTAAGCCAACAAAGAGCAACAATAATGACAAACAGCAACAACAAATCCTGGAAAGGAGGATGGATATCTAATTTCCAGAGTAGCCACATTAGATTCTTTGAAATGCCCAGTGTTTAACAAAAAATTGTGAGACACACAAAGATATAAGAAAGTATGGCAATGAAAAAGGAAAAAAAACAGTCAATAAAAACCGTCTGTGAGGAAGCCCAGATGGACTTACTTGACAAAGATTTTTTTTTAAAGATTTTATTGATTTATTTGAGAGACAGAGAGAGAGAGCAAGCGTGGGGAGGGGGAGGAGAAGAGGGACAGTCTGCTTAGACTGCATGCTGAGGGTGGAGCCGGACACAGGGCTCAATCTCAGGACCCTGAGATCATGACATGAGCTGAAATCAAGAGTCGGACGCTCAACCGACTGAGCCACCCCGGTCCCCCTAAAAGATTTTATGTTGACTATTATAAATTATGTCTGAAGAACTAAAGGAAACCAAGTCTAAAGAATTGAAGAAAAGCAGAAGAGTTATGTGCCACCAAATAGAGACTATCAATAGATAAAAAGTATATTAAAAAAAATAGAAATTCTGAAGCTGTAAATTACAATAACTAAAATGAAAAAAATTCACTGAAGAGGTTCAACAGTAGGTTTGGGCTGGCAGAAGAAAGAATCAGCAAACTTGAAGATAGATCAGTTGAGATGATCCTGTCTAAGGAAGACAAAGAAAAAAGAATGAAGGAAAAATGAACAGAGTTTCAGAGACCTGAGGGACACCGTCAAGTATGCCAATATACATGTAATGGAGGCCTCAGAAGGGAAGAGAGAGAAAGAGGCAGAAGGAATATATAAGGAAATAGTGGCCAAAACCTTCCCAAATATAAACAAAAAATATTATTCTACACATCCAAGAAGCTCAGCAAACTTCAAGGAGGATAAACTCAAAGAGATCCACACCTAAGCACATCATAGCCACATTGCCAAAAGCAAAAAAAGGAAGAGAGAATCTTGAAAGCAGCAAGAGAACAATGACTCATCACAGAAAGGGAATCCTTGGTAAGATTCATAGCTGATTTCTTTTCACGAAATCAGCTATTAATGAAAAGGATGAAAGCCAAAAGTCAATGCGATGACATATTCAAAGTGGTGAAAGGAAAAAAAAACTGCTAACAGAGAAATCTACAGGAAAAGTATACTTCGAAAGTGAAAGAGAAATTAAGACAGGCCCGGATTTAAAAAAAAAGTGGAGAGAACATATTTCTATCAGTCTGTCCTACAAGCAATACTAAAGTGATTCCTTCAATCCGAAGTGAAAGGACATGAGACAGTAATTTATTTTTTTAAGAGACTTATTTATTTGAGAGAGAGAGAGAGAGAGAGAGAGAGTGCAAGCGGGGGGAGGGGCAGAGGGAGAGAGAGAGAAGCAGACTCCCCGCTGAGCGCAGCCTGACGCAGGGCTCGACCTCATGACCCTGAGATCATGACCTGAGCCAAAACCAAGAATCAGCCACCCTACCAACTGCACCACCAGGTGCCCCTAGACAGTAATTTAAATCCACATACAGAAATAAAGAGCTTCATGAGGTAGCTACATAATATGAAAGACAGTATAAATGTATTTTTATTTGTAACTCTTTTCTCTCTTCTGATTTAAAAGCCAGTTGTGTAAAGCAATAACGATAAAACTGTATTGATGGGCTTATGATGTACGAAATAGTAATTTCATAAAAGTACACTAAAATTACAAAGAAGGAGATAACTAACACAGCTATATGGGAGCAAAGTATTTGTTTACAACTGAAAGTAAACTGTTATTCATCCAAACCAAATTATTTATTAGGATGATAATTATAAACTCCAAGGCAACCACTAGGAAAATTATTCCAAAAGTATGGCAACAGAAACAAGAGAATTAAAATGGTACAGTAGAAAATATCTATTTAACAAAAAAGAAGCAATAATGGGTCATAGAGGAACAAAAAAGACATAAAACATAGAGAAATTACATACCAAATGGGCACACATAAATCCTGTGTCCCGAGCAATTACATTAAATGTAAATGGATTTTAAAAGCCCCAAATACCCAAAGAAATCCTGAGAAAGAAGAACAAAGCCAGAGGCATCACGCTTCAAAACAGTATGGTACTGGTATAAAAACAGACACCTTTAGGCACATAGACCAATGAAACAGAATCCAGAGTCCAGACGTAAACCCACCAACAGAGCACAGTTTCCAATTTCTCCACCTCCTTACTAACACTTGTTATTTTTTTATAGTAGCCATGCTATATGAGGTGATGTCTCATTGTGGTCTCGATTTGCATTGCCTTCTTGCTGATGGTGTTGAGTGCCTTTTGGATCACACTACTTATTTATTTACTTTTTTATATAAAGAATCCACAGGGGCACCTGGGTGGCTTAGTTGGTTGGGCGTCTGCCTTCGGTTCAGATCATGATGCCACGGTTCTGGGATCGAGCCCCAAGTTGGGCTCCCTGCTCAGTGGGGAGTCTGCTTCTCCCTCTCCCTCTGCCCCTCCCCTCTCCACTCCTGCTCTCTCTCTCTCTCTCTCTCTCTGTCAAATCAATAAATAAAATCTTTAAAAAAAAGAATCCACAGAGGGGCGCCTGGGTGGCTCAGTCAGTTGGGCGGCCGACTTGATTTCAGCTCAGGTCATGATCTCAGGGTCCTGGGATCGAGCTCCATGTCAGGCTCCACACCCGGTATGGAGCCTACGTAAAACAATAACAAAAACAAAACAAAATCCAATGTGTTTACTTTCCATTCGGGCTTCTCATCAGTACCTACGGCCTGCCCCGCACAGTGTGTGAACGGGGTGATTGCCAGATTAGCCTCCATGCCCAGGCTGGCCTGTCTGACCCTGACTTCCAGGGAGGCATTCTTATCCCTGACTGTGCTGCCCAAAATGCTGGGGCCCTTCTGAGGTGCCATCTCAAAGGGACACTCTTCAGACCTGCTTTCAGTTAGGAGCGTACTTTTGGAATAATTTTCTTAGTGGTTGCCCTGGAGTTTATAATTGCCATCTGAACAAAAAACTACCAGCTGTGCTTCTCTCCACCCTACCATCTAAGGGGTGTGCGAGTGCACGCACATGTGTGTCTGTGTGTAGGTGTGGGTGTGCATGCCAAGAGAGAGCGTGACAGAAAGAGAGAATGCTGTCATTCTAGCCAACATCGGTGTTTGGTGACTCTTCTGTACCACCCCTGTCCTGGGCACCTTACACCTGTGCAGTGCGTCCCTCAATCTTTGTAGCAGTCCAGAGAGGAAGGGGGGGTCACCTGCTCAGGATCTAGAGCTTCTCAGCTGGAGGGTCGGGGTTCTAATGCTTCTATCCTCCCTGATGGTACTGGCCAAATTAAATCTGGGCCAGAGACCCGAGCTGAGTGTCAGCTCTCAGACTCATTACTGCCTCTGGATTTGCCAACCTGCAAGCCTCATTTCATCTACCCACAAACTCAATTTAAAAGTCCACTCAGTTTAACGGGCGCCTGGGTGGCTCAGTTGGTTAAGCAACTGCCTTTGGCCCAGGTCATGATCCCAGAGTCCCAGGATCGAGTCCTGCATCGGGCTCCCCACTCAGCAGGGAGTCTGCTTCTCCCTCTGACCCTTCCCACTCTCATTCTCTCCCTCTCTCTCAAATAAATAAATAAAATCTTTAAAAAAAAAAAGTCTGCTCCGTTTAAAAGCCCCAGAGAAGCATGGCTGAAGGTCTCTGTCTTCGTGGTGGGCTGGGTCTTCAAGGCCTCTTACCCGGAGCAGGCTGAGTGGGGAGAGGCAGAGCGGGACTCAGGAGTCCAGGCACAACACAGAGGAGCAGGTGCAGACTGTCCACAGGGCCTCAGGTACCAAGGCTGCCGCACCCCGCTCCCCCCAACCGGTGTGTGGGCTGGGCACCTGCCAGGCAGTAGGAAATATTCTTCCCAGTTTGATTTCCAGGAATATACCCTTTGGGAAACCCTCAGGAAATGTCTATTCCCCAGAGGGACGAAGAGTTCCCGGTTTGGGAACCCCTTTTGGGCTACATCGGTTCAGTTCAAGAGGCCACAAAATCAATGAACCCTCTACTCTGACCCATTTTATTTAGTTCCCAAGTCATCTGGCTCTTATTTCATTGTTCCCCACATTCCTGATAGCAAAGTCAACGGATCCAGGCAATGCCTGGCACACATGTTGGACAGCTGGGTGCAGAACGGGGCCGGGCCGTGGGAGGCCCTGCAGCCAGCCTCACTTTCTAAACAGGGACCCCTGGACGGCCTGAGCCTAGCCCTCCGCCCAATCCATCACCCATGGATGCTCAGCTCCCTGAAGACCATAGCATCCGTGTCCACAGGCCACGGCCGCCACAGCCCAAACCCTGTGCATGGTTGGTTGCTCAGGGCTTGGAAGTGGTGATGAGCTGACTGTCTGTCCCCCCCAATCCCCTAAGAGCTGTGCCTGCCAGCCCTGTGCAAGGCAGCAGGGAGACAGCAGCAAGCCCGGCAGCTGGGGTCCCACCTCTCAGGGAGCGACCTCGTTAGGGGGACTGACAGACCATAAACGACCCCCAAGGAAATGGGGTTGCTAATTAAAGATGGTGATAAGTGCTTGGAAGGGAAATAGAGCAGGTAGCTGTGATGGATACCAGTGACGGCAAAGGAGGAAAAGCCACAGCCTGCCAACCATGGGGCCGGGGTGGACGTGGGTATCCTGAGGCCAAGGCCATGGGCACTGAGGAGGTGCAGGGCCAGGCTGAAGAGCTGTGCAGGGGAATTCGGATGCTACTCCATGTGCCAGGGGAAGCCCTGGGAAGGGTTGGGCATTTTTTAAGAGGCCGGTTGGTGGGTTGGGGGGCCCAGAGGAGGTCAGTTAGGAGGCTGTGGGGTAGTGCTGATAGAAAGCAGTGGTGGCCTGGTGATGTCAGGCCAGCAGGACCCGAGAGAGGTGGCGGCTGGGGTGCTTGGAGACTCTCGGACGGGCTAGATGTGACCTGTCCCCTCTAGCGATGGGACCACTCTCCCGAATGCCGCCGTTCCCACGCTGGCCGCCCCTCTGGAGGCATGGATGGTGCCGTGGGTTTGGGGTCCCACGAGACCTGCCTCCAGCCCAGGCTGCCCCCTCACTAGCTTGGTGACTTCAGACGTGCCACGCACACTCCGGGGCACCTTGGAGGAAGCTTTTGCTACCAAAGCGGTTTCTCTCCGCCCCCTTTGTTAGGCTCAGAATCAGACGGCCTGGGTTCTGGCCCGAAGGGGGCGGGACGTGACTTTGGGCAGGGTAACCTTTCTGAGCCTGTCTTCTCATCTGTAACCTGTGCCCGGGGAGGACACAGCGTGGGTTAAATGAGATGTTTGGGGAAACCGCGCAGTTCCCAGAGCACTGGAGGTCGGGCGTGAGTGATGGCTACTCTTACAACCCCTCCTCCCGCCGGTCCCCCGGGGTTGCACGCTCAGGACCCCGGGCGCTCCCAATGATAATCCCAGTCTGAGCTTTCTGGGTTTTTGTTTTTAAAGATGTATTTATTTGAGCGAGCATGAGCAGGAGGGGCAGAGGGGGTGGGAGAGAGAGCATCTCAAGCGGACTCCACACTGAGCACGGAGCCTGACACGGGGCTCGATCTCACGATCCTGAGATCAGGACCTGAGCCGAAACCAAGAGTCAGAGGCTCAGCCACTGCGCCCCCCCTCCCCCAGTCTGAGCTTTCTTGGAGGAAGCTTAGAGGGGAGCGTGAGAAAGGGCAGCCACAGCCAGAGGACCAGACAAAAACACAGACCTCACTCCCCCCAATTTTCAGTTAAAGCTTATTGCCTTTTCTGACTTGGTAAGCCCCACACATGCATCCAGTGACACCAAAGAGCCGGGGGGGGGGGGGGGAGAGAGTCAGTCTCCCCTCCCCCCGCCCCCCTGCTTCTGTCCTCCCGCCATTCAGTGCCCCTCCCCACAGGCAACCTGATGAACACTGTCTGTGTCCACACCCAGAGATGTACCATGTTTATCCAAACAAAAGCCTCTCGGGTTTTTTTCTTAGCTCAAATGACTAAATAAATAGTAATACACTATTGCATACCTTTTTTTTTTTATTGTTTTTTTTTTTATTGCATACCTTTTTAAAAATGTAACAGTAAGGGGCGCCTGGGTGGCTCAGTCAGTTGAGTCCCTGTTTAGCAGTGAGCCTGCTTCTCCCTCTCCCGCTCACCCTGCTTGCTCGCCGGCTCTCTCTCTGTCACGTAAATAAAATCTTAAAAAAAAAAAAAAAAAGAAAGAAAACATAAATAGACTTTAAGTATATGAAACAAAAGCGAATCTTCATTCATAATATGAGAAATGATGGTTAAAACTATAATCACAGCAGATACCCATTTGGCAATGCTAATTAGGACTTAAAATGTTTGTGCCAATTGCCACAACGTTGATCCTTCTAGAAATGTATTCTGTAGATGTGTTAACACATCTGTATTACGTATATGTGTTACATATATGTGTTACAAATATCTGTTAAAAGGACAGGTATATAAAAATATCCAGGGGCGCCTGGGTGGCTCAGTTGTTAAGCAATTGCCTTCGGCTCAGGTCATGATCCCAGGGTCCTGGGATCGAGCCCTGCATCGGGCTCCCTGCTCAGCGGGGAGCCTGCTTCTCCCTCTCCCACTCCCGCTCCCGCTGCTTGTATTCCCTCTCTAGCTGTCTCTCTCTCTCTCTCTCTGTGTCATATAAATAAATAAAATCTTAAAAAAAATAAAAATAACATAAAAAATAAAAATATCCATAGCAGAACTATTTGCAATGGCCAAAAATTAGAAATAGGACAGTGGAAATGCGGAGGTACGTTTAGGTACGTTTCAACTCTAAATGGAATACCACACAGCTGTGAAAAAAGACTAATGTGATTCTGTGTGTTCTAATGGAGAACAAGCTCCAAGGCATATTGTTACATTTTTGATGTTTTTAGAGTTGATTTCTAGGGGCATTTTTACATCAAGGTACATCAGCCTTTGTGACATGAGTCAGAAATATTTTTCCCACTTTGGCTTTTGACTTTGCTTATGGTGCTTTCTGCCTTGTAGGCATTTTTGGTTTTATACGGTTGAATCAGACTTTCATTTTATGGCTTCTGATTAGGGACTGTAGTTGGAAAAGCCTTTCCCTCTCCACGGTTAGAAAGGAATTTCCTCTAGGATATTTTTTTTAAATTGAAGTATAGTTGCCACGCCATGTTACATTAGCTTCAGGTGTACAACATAGTGATTCAACTTCTCTACAGGTTGTGTGTGCTCATTACACGTGTAGCTCCCATCTGTCCCCATACAACATTATTACGCTATCATTGGCTATATTCCCTACGCTGTACTTTTCATCCCCGTGAGTTGTTCATTCCGTAACTGGAAGCCTGCATCCCCCACCCCCTTCATCTCCCTCTTCTTCTGGCCACCACCAGTTTGTTCTCTGTATTTATGGGTCTGTTTTCCTCTAAGATTTTTATGAATTTTTTAAACCTGTAAGTCTTTTGATCCTTCTGGAATTTATCGTGGCTCATGCTGAGGCACAGATCCAGCTTCACTTTGTCCTGATAACCACCAGTCTGCCCAGCACCCCTTAGTAACACGGCCCCTCTTCCCATGGGTTCAAGGGGCTCAGGTGGAGAGTCAGGGACAGATCGCAGCATGTGACGTGGGATTGGAGCCTTTGTCCCTAAGAACAATGGGAAAATGAAGACTGGGGGGAGAAGGGGTGCCATGCTCGGATCTGCATCTTGAAAACAGCACCCTGGGCCCAATGTGGAGATTGGAGTAGCGATATGTCAGCCCTGACGCCGGCACATCCCCCTCATTGCTTGTGGGTTTGACCTCCTGGGTCTGCAGCCCTCCCACCAACTCTCCTTCTGGGTCGGTCCTGGGGGATCTTGATATGCACACAGAAGCCCCTCGCACACCCAGGCCTCCTTCAGTGAGCTGGACCTCCAGCCACCCTCCCTCCCACGGCATTGACCAATGCCTCATCATCACCAGCAAATACAGCGTCACTGTACCCCAATTCACACAATTCACCTGAGCCCACTGCCTCTTTCCCTACCCCCACATCCCTTCCATCTCCTGCATCTTCCAACCCACGGATCCCACCGTGTCGCCCCCTCTGGCTCAAATCCCACACACACACTCCAGCACCCATGTGGCCAGTGACACTTTGAATGCCAGACCCACATGCGGATGTCCAGCCCCTGCCCTATGTGCCATCCTCAGGGTCATCTCCCCAGCAGGGCCACCTCTATGTGCCATCCTTAGGGTCATCCCTCCAGGAATCCCCCATTCTCCAACATGTTGGATCCTCCCCTCCCTGCGGATGACTCCCGTTATACACACATATGGTTGTGTCTCTCCTCTTGAAGAAGTAGCCCTCTCTGGACCCCATGTCGCCAAAGCACCTGCTCTGTGTCTTTGCTCCCCTTTGCAGCAAAACTGCTTGAAAGTGCTCGCTGCCCATATTCCTCCTTGCCCTTCTCCTGGAAACCATCTCCAACCAGATTTGCACACCCATCACTCCCCCTGCCCTTACCCCTGTGTGGCTAGAGCCAGTGGGCTGGTCTTTTTTTTTTTTAAGATTTTATTTATTTGAGGGGGAGGTGCACACAAGCAGGGTGAGTGGCAGAGGGAGAAGCAGGCTCCGCACTCATGGGGCTCGATCCCAGGACCCTGAGATCACGACCTGAGCTGAAGACAGACGCTGACCTGAGCCACCCAGGCGCCCCCAGTGGGCTGGTCTTGGTCTTCATCTTACTCAGCTGTCCGCAGTGAGGGGCACGGGCAACAGCCTCCTCCTCCTCAATGCACTTTCTCCACTCCGCTTCTAGGAATTCCTTCTCTTCTTCCCAACCTCGAACTGTTGGGACACCCCCGAGTGCCATGTGTATGTAAGGCTGAGCTCCTGATCCTTCCAGCCAAACCCGCCTGACCCCCAGTCTCCCCACCTCTGCTGAGGGCAGCTCCATCCCTGCAGTTTTTCCACCTAGAATCGTGGCATCTTTCTTTACTCCTCTGTCTCACGCTCTGGAGAAAAATCTGCTTGGCTCTACCTTCAGAATCTATCCAGAGTCCAGCCCCTTGCACCCCTGCCCCTGCCCCGCCGCCTCTCTCTATGCTGTACGTGTCATCTCGTAGGTGATGTACTTGTTCGTCATGCTTACGGCATCTTGGCTGCCTCCCTCCCTAGAAGGTGAGCTCCTTAGGACGGGTATCTTTGTCATTGTCACTGCTGTATCCCACGTGCCCAGAACAGCATCCAGAACAGCAGGCCCTCCATGGATGTCTGTGGATTGGATGTGCCAATACATTGGGGAGGGAGAGCATGTCGAGGGGGACTCGTCATTGTCCGGGTCACCAACTGGGCAGGAGGGAATCTCACCCACGGAGACTAGGAACCAGGAGAGGAGCATGTTTGTGGGCAGAAGACCATTAGCATGTCTGTACACCTTGGCTTGAGGAGTCTTGGGGACTGTTCAAGGGGAGATGGCAAGCAGACAGCTCAAGGGAGGGAGTCTGGGCTTCTGAGACACAACTGAGGCAGGAGGCACCCACTTGGGACACTTCTGCCTAGGGTAGTCAAGAGCGTGATGAGATCCCTGGGGAAGACGGGAGAGAGCAGGGACAGATGAGCCCAGAGGAGAACTGAAGAGAAAAAAGCCTTTGCCATGAGCTCCGAGGAGCCTCTGCATAAGGCTGGGAGGGATGGAGCCAGCTGAACAGCCAGGGAAGTGGGAGGAACGTGACCTTTTGGAAGCCGAAGGGAGAGAGCGCTTCCAGAAGGCGGGTGTGCTCAGCAGCGTGGGATGAAGAGGAGAAATCCTTGGCGGGCTGACCAATGTGGAGGCAGGTGGTTGGGGACTGGGTGAGAGCCGTTCTGCTGGTGATAAGGATGGAACCCATATCAGAGGGTCACGAGGTGCATGGAAGGTGTGAAATTTAGAGGCAGTGACAGGAGACCCCTCTCCCCAGCAGTGAGGGAGAGGACAGCCAGGGCCGGAGCTGAGGAGGGCGTGTGAGCAAAGGATGGGCTTTCAGCGGAGAAACTGGAGCCGTTCCAGAGCTGCTGGGAAGCATCTGCTGGAGAAAGTGGGCTCGATGCAATAGGCAGGGAGGCAGCGGTGGGTGCAGGGCCCCTGGAAGGCGGGGCGGGGCGGCTCCTCCGACTTCCCCGGAGGGACACAGACAGGAGGCTGGGCACAGACGCAGATGCAGGCTGGTGTGTGCGTGTGGCGTCAGAAAGATGACGTGCGTGTGGCACCCGTCCAGTGGCTTTTCTTTTCCTGGGAAAACAAGGTGCGAGGTCCCCAGCTGAAGGTGAAAAAGTCTGTCCACGGGGCCAACGCCTTGCCCCACCCTAGTCTAGACTCAGGGGACCCACAGCCCCCCACATTACCATTCTCGGGCATTAGCACCACCGTACATCAGTTTTTCAAGCCAAAGATCTCTGTCTTGTCTCTCCTTTTTCTATGCCCCATGCACATCCCCCCCACACGCCATTAATTCGATGAGCAAGTCCTGCGGGTCCTCACTGACAAGTGTCTTCTGACTCACTTCTCTCCACTATGAGCATGCGGAGTCCCGGCCACCGTCACCTACGCGGGGACAGCTGCCCTGCACCCATTCTCACCACCTCCCACCCCTCCTCCAAGCAGGACCCTTCTGTGCCTGTGCCCCCTGCCTCCCCCTGCCTTTCAAATCCCAGGCCATGGTGTGGACACAGGGCCCCGAGCTCTGGCTGGCCTTCTCCCCACGCCCTCCCTGCCCCATCTCTGTGGATCCCAGCCCCTCAGAAGCCCAGTGATCCTGGCGCATTGGGAGCTGTGCCATCCCTGCTCCACGGCTCCCTCCCCTCTCCTCCCTGAGATAACCATGTCTCACCTTCAGGACCCCACCTGGCTGGGAGCTTGCTGCGCTTCTCCCTGAGTCACTGTTTTCCTAAGCATCTATCCTTCCCAGAAAAAAGTCTGCGAGTCAGAGATCCTGCCTCTTGTACTCACCAGTGGGTCCCCTTACTTGCCCCCCCCGGGGGTGGGGGGGCGGCTCATAGGTGGCGATCCATAAATATGTGTGGGCCAACTGCCGGCCGAGTGTCCTCTCCTCCCCGTGCCGGCCCCACTACCCAGACTGAGGCCCAGGGTCTGCGGCGGAGGAGAGAGTTTACTGGATTGGCAGTGGCATGCCTTTAGCGGAAAGTGTATGGGGTTCAAGAGTTGGGAAAGCTCTTTCCGGGATGAGTTCCAACCCTTAGCCAACTATGTGGCCTTGGACAAGTCCCTGCTTTCTCCCTGAGCATCTGTATTGTTATCACATCTCCCGCAAAGATGGCTGAGAAGGTCAAATGCAGTGTGGTTTGCACCCCAGAAGGCGAAGAAGACACCTGCGGGTTTCGAGAATGTTCTCGGCAAGCCCTCATCTGCCGGGGGGGACAGGTGTCAGCGTGCTGCACAAGCCTTTCCCAGAGCAGCCCCCTGTGCTTCTGGACTCAGCCCCTTCAGCTTCCCCACGCACACCCAGACTCGGTGCCCCTAACCCCAGGCTGAGCCATAGGCACCCCCTGCGTGTCTGCTCAGCTCCACCCAGAATTGCACCCTTAGGAGTGCTCTGCCCTTTGCCCCAAATGTTTTCTCCCCCAAGTCTTTCCCCTTCAGTAGAAATGAACTGACCCCAGGTGAGCACCAAAATTTGTTCTTCAAGCAGGAACGGGTCTGATTCCTACCTGGCTTGCCAAAACCGGACCCGGATGGGCCCCAGGCAGGGATCAACCATAGCCCTGTGAAATGAACGCCGGAACCAGGGAACCAGTACACGTGGGATTGTCATTTCCACCCACACGCCGGCCCCTGCCCTGCAAGGGCAAAAGCACCCCCTCTGCCCTGCCACTTGGCTTTGGGGCCCATGAGAACATCAAAGGCTTGAAAGGAGGGGCGGCCTGTAGCTGTGCGAGAGAGAGGCTGGCCTGGGCAAGGGGACCCTCTCTCCCTGTGATGCTGACTGTAGGTTCTCTGCTTGTGTTTTGCAGGTCCTCCCGTAAGTGTCCTGGATGATGCTTTCTGCTCCTGAAAGATAAGAGATTTTGTCCTCTTCTGTAACTATTCCATGAAAATAATTTTTAGTTAGAGAGGTGTGTTGTGTCCTTTAAAAAAAAAAAAATCAGTCCTGGACAGGGGCCATATGTTATTTTTTTAATTTGTAGATGAATGCCAGCACAGAATTCTATGGGCTTGACTTGCCCTGTGAAGCACTCTGTGACCCTTTTCCTTCCAAGAGAGTTGGCACTCTCGGGCCCGGCTGCTCCTCGCCAGGTCTCAGCTCAACTTGGTGCACAGAGACGCAAGCACCGTGTCCTCATTTTCTAAATGCTCTGTGGCAGTTAATCTGTTTAAATGTTTCTGTCTCGCGTGCTTAGGCACAAAGGGCCCTGGAGTCAGGCAGCGGTGCCACAAGACTCAAGGGGTCCCTTTCCCCGATTTGCCAAAATGCGTTTGCCTCCCTGGCTCGGGCAGCTGAGCCCTCGCGGGAGCACCCGGAACACCCCACTCACTGGCCAGTGGGACGAGGGTGCACGGGAGGGACTGGCCACCAGGGGACAGCACGGAACGCAGGGGATGGTCAGCACCCCGGAACTCCCGGGTCCTTCTCCAAAGACATGTGACAAGTTGGTCTTTGATTCATCCTGGCAGTTTTTCAGAGCCCGATGAATCCTGACGAATCAATTCAGGGAGCACACTGACAGTCCGCTTGGGCCAAAGTGAACCTTCTAAAGGAATTCCTTTCCGGTGAACAGTTTTATTTTTGACTTTCCCAATCAGCACCCTTCGGAAGCCGGGCTCCTCCGTGCATGAGGCGGCACTGCCCTGAGACAGGGAGCGAGCCCAAGAGAATTTGTAGATTTATTGGCCACAAGCAGTTTCTGGCTGTTGAGTCATTCCTGGCTGTCACGCGGAGGCTAGCCTGTGTGAACTTGCTTGAAGTGCGTAACGCGGAGGGCAGTGGAGTGATTCTCTTTTTTTTCTTTTTGACTTGGCTGTTAAACTCTGCAGAATTCTCAAGCTGCAGCCTGAGATGGATGCCAATGTGTGGGACACTGGCCTGGCAGTCAGTGCTCTGAGCTGGTGGGGAGCAGAGAAGCATCCAGTAGAGAGAAATGCCCCGCCCCCCCGCCCCCATATCTCCGGCTTCCAAGGCTGTCTTCCTCCATCTACCCACTCCCAGTGGCAACAGGCAGGAAGAGCCATTTCTGCTCTCTAGACCCGACTCAGGGAGCCTTTTCTATAGTGGCGGTGACACCACCCTTCAGAATCACCCACCCCCCTGTGGTCCTCGTCATGTCCCCCCCGCCTCCCTGAACCGCGTGGGTGTGCTCCCTGGTGGCCCCTCCAGCTTCGCTCCAAGAGGCAGGAAATGGGTGCTCTGTCTCCCAGACCCGGCGGAGCCCTGAGTGTCCCCCCCACCACCACCACCAGGAGTCATTACCAAACCATCAGCCTTTGCTGCAAACCCCTCAGAACATGGGGGGGCCGGGGGGCCCTGATTGAGTTGTAAGTGTTGCCATATGGTTTTCTGCTCAAAGTCTGATTATTAATGACATATTAATTACCACAGGGGCAATCAGGACGAGATGGCTACCCGGTAATTTGCCATTTATTTTTTTGCTCTTTGTGCCCTTTTCTCTCCAGCTGATCTTCTTCCTCTGAGCCTTTATTTAACTCTGTCTACACTCCTGCCCACCCGCCCCCCTTCTGCTCTCAGTGGCTGAGGTCTGTCTGTAGAGGGGGGTTAGCAGTAGCTCTGCGAATCTGTCTGCCGCTCCAGCTGTCCTGCAGGCAAAGCAAAGAGGCTCAAGGAAGAGCCTCCTTGGCATCTCGAATCCTCCAGACACTCTTGCTGCCCAGCCCGTCCGCCCTGAGCCAAGGGTCCGGCCCTTGGCTGTGGAGCGCCCCCGGGGGCTGGCTCGGCTGTCAGCCTCTCCCCAGTGGGCAGGGGGCTGCCTGTCCCAGCCCACCGTGATCTGTCAGCACTCGGGATCCGGAGACTGGCTGGTTCCAGTGTGGTCTCTGTGGTGTCATCACTTCTCAGATCTTTTGAATTAAACCTCAGAGTTGGCTTATATAGACATCCCCCTCCCGGGCTGGGTGAGCACTGCATGAAAAGCAAAATTACATGGAGCTGTGCTGATGTCCAGTCCTGCTCAGAGAGGTTAAGGACCACGGCCCCAACATCCAGAAATCCTGATGTATCAGAGCAGGGTGGGTGACCTCATGGAAGGAGAGCATGGCGGGACCCGGGGTGTGGATGGGGGACAGAAGTTGTTCTGTGCTCTCAGGCCAAGAAGATGCAGGGAGGAAAATGTTGGTTGATTCAGAGCCCTCGATAATGACCAGCTCTGTCCAGAGTCAGGACAAGCTGGTGATGGAGGGCAAAGGGGGGGGGTGTCCCCCAGTCCTGCTGGAGCTGCCTTGCAAGGAGGCTGTGAATGGCAGTCCAGCACCGAGCACCAGAAAGATCTGAACTTGCAGGTCAGCGCTGTGCCTCCCAGCTGGGTGCCCCAGGGAGAGTGGGTGGTAGCTGGGGTGAATGTGTTTCTTCCCTCATCCCCCATATTGGCTTCTCTGAGCACAGAGTGACATTGACTCCTTTCTCCGGGGCTGTGAGCATGAGAGAGGATGTTGGCTGATGGTGGGAATCGTTTTACCTGGGTAAAGGACGGGGGTTCCAGACCAGCCCCCAGGTCCGGGTGTGGAGTTAGGAAGTCAGGGCTTGAATCCCTGCCCACTGGCTGTGAGCTCCCTCCCTGTGAGGACAGCAGTGGGGTTCAGGAGAAGTGAGGTCCTGCCTGGAGCATCCCAACACCAAAGGTCACCGCGGACACACGACTGGGGCTGCTCCAGGACTGTCGGGGAATGAAGCCTAGGGTTTAGCATGTGGGGGGCTTGGTGTCCACCTGGGCCAGAGATGGGGCTCCGTGAGTTGGGGGAGGGGAGGCAGGGGGATGGATGCAAGGGCAGTTGTGTCCCTCTGGTGTGATGTTGGGAGCTTTCTGGGAAGGAAGTGGCTGGGCCCGGTGAGGGGTGAGGGGACCTTGTCAAAATCTCGGGTCACACACCCGCGAGCGCACGGGGCCGGGGCGCCCCTCTTCCTGAGGTCACCTAGCCCCGGCTTGAACCCATGCCGCCCTCTCCACACAGATATGGGCATCCTCCCCGGCTGGGCTGAGTCCCAGGTGTCCAAGCCTTGAGCACCAGGAGCCAGCCAGGCCCCGCCATGTGCCGCCCAGCACCCTTGTTGCAGCAGTCCTCCTGTTCACGCGGTCCCCTGCAGGGGGCCCAGGGTCTGGGAGTGACACCCCGCTGTGCTCCTGCAAGGCGGGGAAGCAGGCCCATGCGGGCAGGAGGCAGGTGGGACGATCTTCCGTGGCTTCGCGGGGCCCATGTGTTTTGAGCTGAAATTCAGATCTCTTGGCCAGCGGAGGGCCTGGCTCCCAGCCTGGGGGGCGGGTACAGACGGCTCCACCATGCTCATCTCAGAGGTTAGGGTGACTGACGCCGCTGGAGAGCCCGGGCAGGCTAAGAGACACCTCGTGTACTGAGTATCCATGGGCTTGGAGTCGTTCAGACCCAACTCAGGATCCTGGCTCCACTCTGTGGCCTCGGGCAAGGTACGCGGCCTCTCGGAGCACAGAGTTGGAAGATTAAAACAGGGTAACATATGCAAGGTCCAAACGCAGCATGAATGTGGCAGCTCCTTGATCATGTCGCTGTCTTTCCTCACCAAGGAAAGCCGCAAGAGGAGGAAAGACAGGTTGAGGAAATGACTTTTTCTTTTATTTGAGAGAGAGAAAGAGAGTGGGGGGAGGGGCAGAGGGAGAGGGAGAAGCAGACTCCCGCGGAGCAGGGAGCCCGATGCGGGGCTCGATCCCAGGACCCTGAGATCATGACCTGAGCTGAAGGCAGACGCTTAACGACTGAGCCACCCAGGCGCCCAGGAAATCACTCTCACCCACCAGCATACACTGGCAGTGTTGGGAAAGGAAAATGGCTTTGAGAACGGTCAGTTTTAGGAAAAGGTGTTTTTCTGCAGCTTAGGAAACTTCAGGACCAGCCTCAGGGAGGATTTTTTTTTCTTTGTGTTAAAAAAATGTCACTTCCTAAAAGGAGACTGCCCCGGCTGTGTGTTCTGGATTAATCCATGCTGGCCCCGCCCCTGAGCGAGATCAGCTGAAACCAGGTCCATATGTGGACTGGGGCGCAGGAGCCAAGCACAACAGTGGGGCAGGTTGTGGACTGACAAGGGCACAGCCTCCTTGCAAAGAGGCCAGCGTGCCCCGTTCCTACAAGTGTTCACGAATAGCTCCCTGCCAATGACAACAGAAGCATGTTTATTAGAAAACCGTCCCTCTCCTGCTCCCCCTGCTTGTGTTCCCTCTCTCACTGTGTCTCTCTCGGTCAAATAAATAAATAAAATCTTTAAAAAAAAAAAAAAAAGGAAACCGTCCCAAAATAGAGAAAAGCACAAAAAAGGAAAAAGCGATTATCCGTAATCCTACCACCCACAGATAAGTCTTCCCAATATCCCCGTGGTTGTTCTTTTCGGACTTCTTATGTGTGAGTTTGTTTTTATGTTTATTATTCTAAAAATGGGATTACTGGACATACTTTTTTGGAGCCTTTTTTTTTTCTTTTCATTTAACGTAGCATGAGATGTTTCCACATCCTTCAGAATTCTTCTAGAAGGTAGTAGCTACATAGTATTTTTTCATCTGTATAATTTAACCCATGTTCAAGTTATGGTGTTTATATTGACAATTTCTTAACCCGTATGGTCAACATCCTGGGAATAAATGTAGGTGTATTTCCATGATTATCTCCTTAGAATCGATGTCTAGAAGTTGAATTGCTGGACCAAAGGGTTTGCACATGTTGGAGGCTTTTGATGTGTGGCAAATTGCCCTCCTGGAGGCTATTCTAATTTACATTCCCACCAACAGCGTAGGAATGTTGCATATTTCCCCAAACCCTGACCAACTGTGGGTATTATCATACTTTTAAATCTATGCCAATATGATAAGTTAAAAAAAATGTGTGCATGTATGTGGCTTGTTTTAATTTAGGGTATATTTTAATGAGAAGTACAGTCTTGGAGATTAAACTAGTTTTAATAGTTTGTGTAAACCTAACTGCCACCTGGTGGTAGAGCTTAGAATTGCAGGTATAGTTGAAAGAGGAAATCACCATTTTTTTAAAGAGCTTCCAGATCCCCGTTGGTCCCGGGACATCATGGAATCAGCAGCCTAGGGGGAATTCTGAGCTCCAAATATTGTGAGTCAGAGGTGGAACCCACAGAGGAGCCCTAGGCACTGTGCTCATCTTGCATTTGGGGGGCAGTAATCAACATTTATGTTGATAAAGGGATTTTTGCCATCTCGTACATAGGAGGCTTGGCTCTGTTCAACAGATCTGGACGGTGTCATGCCCTGTGCTGGGTACTGCGCTAGCACAAAGATGAATCACTCATAGTCTTTGGGGAGCTGTGAGGGAGTCGGACCAACACAACCAATTTGCCATGGGATAGAGAGGAAGGAACTGTTAGGGGTCACTGTGACTCCCTGGAGATTTCTTATACAAACCCTTTCTTTGCTCCAAACCATGGCTTCTGTCTAAGACGAAAAGGTTAGATCTTGCCTACACCTTGACTTTTGCACGGAAAACTCTAGACTCTCATCATCCGCTGATTACAACATCGAAACTCTTCCTCTTTTGGTGTTTTGATTCTTTTGACTCTTAACATTGAGCTTGAGTGACTTTCTGGTTTGTTTTATACCTTCAGAGTGCAATTTAAACATTTTTCCAAGAATGTTTGTGGCATATCTTACAGGACTTAAGGTTTCTATGTACCTGAACATATGAGGAGAGCATAAGGTTGTGAGGCTACAGGTGCATAGAGATGATGAAATCCAGTGAAGCCAGGGTGGGGAACTGTGCTCACCGAGCAGTTGGTCAGTGACTCTATGCTGGATGCTTTCCTGGGTCTTTGGACCAGCACTGAACAAGAGAGACAGGGGAGAGGCGCCTGGGTGGCTCAGTCAGTTAAGCATCTGCCTTCAGCTCAGGTCATGATCCCGGGGTCCTGGGATCGAGCCCCATGTTGGGCTCTCTGCTCAGAGGGGAGTCTGCTTCTCCCTCTGTGCTCTCTCTCTCTCAGATAGATAAATAAATAAATAAATAAATAAATAAATAACCTTTAAAAAAGAAAGACAAGGGGAGAGAAACAATGAACAAGGAAACCAACAAACCAACAAAAAGTGAAATGTGCTAGGAAGAGAATAAAGCAGGGATGTATCAAGAGTACCAGCTGGGTGCATGGGTGGGCATAACTGGGATTAAGTCATCGGAAGGCTCTTGGGGAGGATGACGTTTGAGCTGAGCTTTTAATGGTGAAAACAATGCAGAGATCTTGTGGAAGGGAAAAAAGCAAGTGCATGAGGTCATGGGGTGGGGTCGACCTTCATGCATCCAGAGTACAAGAGAGGGGTACGGGGCGGGGGCAGGGGGGTGAAGCCGGAGAGATCTCCAGAGCTGCGTGGTGCGGAAGCTTGTAGGCTGTAGGCTAACAGGCTGACCGAGGCTGGAGGCCAAGGAAACTTGGCTTTGTGTTCATAGAAACCACAAGCTGCCTTGCCAGGAGCTCAGAGATCCCCCACTCCTGAGGGAAGACAGGACTGTCTCCTCCCCTCCCCCCTCCTCCCAAGTCCTTCCAACGTGCCCGGGAAGCAAGTGCACTTATTGAGTGCTGGCTCTCACCCTGGGAGGTCCATTGTCTCCTCCCTACTTGACAGATGAGGAGGCTGAGTGCCCAGGCTAACAGCACTTGGCTGAGACACAAGGCCCACCCGCATGACAAAGTCCAGATTCGCACACAGGCTGGGGACTCCTCCAGAACACCAGCCACCCTATCAGCAAGTGGGCTGGAGCAGCAGGTTGGGGGCTCAGGGGGGTCTTTCTCCTCTTAGCACCCAGGGACACTGCTATTTGGAGCCACTTTCTTCTCTCGTCCTCACCCCTTGCTTTTATCCCGGGCTGGAGCTCACCCCAAATGCCACGCCCATCACCGGCTTGTCGAGACCCTTTCCTGCTCTCCGGAAAAACCAAAACGGAAAGCCAAGCCTAACTTAAAGAAAGAAGTCCGTTTCTCCCTTCCACCTTCTTTGCTATGCCTCGTTCATGTGTTTGTTCCACTATTTGGAATTAGGAAGAAAGGCATCCCCCTTGTGATGAAATGTGCAATTCTGTCTCCGTGGCCAGCATCCTGTCCCTGTCACTGAGCAGCTGAACGGAGCAGGGCCCCGACAATCACTTAGGCCTTGTGAGCCTCTGTGTCCACGTTGGCCAAGTGTGAGGCTTGGCCCAGTGACAACGTCAGGAATCAGATCTATGCGGCACTTCAGAGTTTCAAAGCACGTCCCAACACTATATGTGCTGATTTGTGCCCATTTGATGTCTTGAAAAGCTGAAGCTTACAGTGGGCAAGGACAAGGGGCCTGGCTTCCCTCCTGAAAACCCCCAAAAACCCAGGCCATGAGAGCCTCCCATACAGAGAACTTTCCGGCGCCACGGGTAGGGCTGTAATACATAGGGACAGGGCTTTGGGCCCCGTGGAGGAAGAAGTGGCTGACTCTGCCTGGGACCAGGGGACGTCTGAGGTGTGTCTTGAGGGAGGAGCAGGAGTTTGGCAGGAGGGCAAGCTGGGAAGACACTCCATGAGGCACACACGTAGGCGTCGTTGACCCCACAGGGCGTACAATGTGGTCCCTTGTCCCCCGGGGACAGTGACTCTGGGGTCAGCAGGGAAAGGAAGGAGCTGAAGCTGAGTGCGGGGCGCCCACCCACCCAGCAGCAGAGTTTGGAGGCCACAGAAACCCCGAGTGACGTGGACGGGTGTGAACACAAGAGACAGGCCTCCCTGGCAGCGGGGCAGAAACTGGAGGAAGGCGGTCCAGGTAGGAGGTGGGGACAGTAATTCGCAGATGAAGCCAGGGTCAAGACAGCCCCGGGGAAGAGGGAGTGAAAGGGGACAGATGTCAGAAATGAGAGCTGGCAGGAATTGCAGGCCAAGTGACAAGTGAGGGACTGGAACCAGAGCTCCTTGGGCAGGCTGGGCAGAGCCCCACCCCCGAGCACCACCTGGATCTATCAGGAGAAATGCATGGGGAAGGGTGAAGGGGCAGGACCTGCACTGCGTCTCCAGAATCAGCAACAGGTGCACCCCCAGACCAGGGAAACCAGCACCCAGGTCCCAGGGAAAGTCTAGCCTCGCTCTGAGCTGAACTGTGGTAGATGAGACAGAGTCTCAGCCTGGGACCAATTTTGAACTGCAAAACTCAGTTGGACGTTTGGAATTAATCAAGTGAGCCAAAAAGGACCACAGAGAGCCACACATCCATATGCTTTCTTGCACTCCCGAAGTTCAAAAACAGCTTTGATTGTAAAAATGTAATTAGTTAAATGATTCATCTGTAATATTCCAAATTCATCTGTTTTTAGATTTCGACAACCAAATTTTCATCTGGCCCCCTGCGGCGCCGCTCCCCAGCCCCCCAGATTCTGGGTGGAGCGGGGATGGGATGAAAGGAGACTTACCGAGCCCCCGATAATGGCCCCCAGGTTGGAACCTCAGGGAGACACAGCTGGGCCCGCGGGAAAGGGCCACCTCGCTGGGATTTCCTCCCCAGGGTCTCACACCAGCATGGGGTAGGCACGGCCTCAGGCACATCCCTAACGTCTTCGGCCCCTGCGGTAATCCGTAAATGACCCCACAAGAGCCCTAATGCTGGGCACACAAGCTGGGTTCGGTGAGTGACAGTTCCCGCCATCATGATGGCCACTGCCCTCAGCGAGAGGAGCCCTTGAGGCTGAAGGAGCCCTTTTCGGGCCAATGTCCCCCATGCCCAGCACCCTGGTGGTGACCAGGGGGCAGGAGTCCTCAGGCGCCCAGGGCAGCCTTCAGCGGGTCAAGAGCGCCCTCTGGTGACCCCAGGGGTTAGACACCAGAGCCAGTGGGAAACTGGACATTCATTCACAGAGGCATCCACTTGGCAGTGGGTTCTTTCAACAACTGTATATTGCGTTCTCACTAAGTATGAAGGACTTTGTTTGGCACTTGGGATAGAAGAGCGAGAAAAACACCCCCTTAGAGGTTGTGGCTGAGTGGGAGAGAGAATCAAACAAAGTTCAACCTCACTCTGCACCAAGGTCAGGGCTAAGACCACCTGCAACCGCGGCCTAGCCTGGTGCGGGTCAGGGGTGCTGCCCTGGGGGAGGGAGGTGTGAGCTGAGGGCAAAAGGCAAGTAGGTGCTGACACAGGGAGTTGCAGAGGAATATCCAGACAGAGGATGCAGGCCAGGCTGACTAGGGAAAGGGGGGAGGGGTGGGAGGGGAAGGGGCCAGTGGCCCTGATGTACCCAGCATCTCTAAGCCGGTTGGCTGCCTCCCCAGAGGCCGCAAGGTGGAGGGAATTTGCAACGGCGTCCAACCTGGGGAGGACTGGACGGACACAAAAAATTTGCAAACCCATCAGGCTGCCCAGGAAGCAGTGAGTTCCCCATCACTGGAGGTGTGCAAGGGCTGCACACCCACTTACCAGGAAGGACATCTAAGGAGAGGCTGGCCCCAGTGGGTCATCTTCCCACAAGTGAGTTATTCCACCAAAAGGGCCTCTTTGGGGGGCTACTCAGACCCAAACTCAGTGCAACAGGATGGCACAAGCCTAGCTTGGGGAACCTGGTGTGTGGGTACTTGCCAGGTGCTTGCTGAAGCCAGAGGGGGATGTTGAGGCAGGATTTAGGCACAAGATTCAGGCTTGTGTCCCAGGCAGACCTGACCACGCCTGGCCTCCCCAAGGAAGGCTGGGCATGTGGGGGCTGGAGACAGGGAGGCTGGTGGAGGCTGGTGTGGGAGAGAGGCCAAGTCCTAGGCGGAGACAGGTGGGGGGCTGGAGAGGGGTCCACAGTTTGGATAGATGGTTCAGAGCTGGAAATGCAGGCTCACACACCCCTTGATGCATTCCCTATATGGGCCAGCCAGGTGAGGAGTAGGTGAGGCTGGCTGGGTGTGAGAAAGTGCAGGGAATGGGGGCGGGGTGTCCAGGCTGAACTGGGGGGCACACGTCCCACCTCAAGGGGGCGCCACAGTGCAGCCCACGCACCTTGATCATTCTCTGAGCTTCCAACAGTTCGAGAGAAGCTGGAAATCAAGATTTCACACAAAATCTTTGGATCCTTAAGGGATCCAATTCACTACCAGTGGGTAATAATTGCATTGTCTGGAAACCAAGGAGGGCCGGCCCCCCAGCCCAGGGGGTGGCGACCGGAGAGACCTGGGCATGGCCGGGACCCCACGGGTCCCCACGGAGCACCTGCAGCCTCAGAGTCTGTCCCCTATCCCTCCGTCCTCTGGTCTCTCGGTTTTGCACCTTCAGCCTCTCTTAGACTATCTCCATCTGTGGATCATGCCACACTCAGACCATCCCCGCCTGGTCAGCTGCTCCATCCTGCTAGCTCCCCACCCTGGCCTCTCTGCCACCAGAATGGGTGCCCCAGTCAGTCTGCTACTTCCAGTGCCTTCCACCAGACAAGCCCCACGTGCCCGAGCTGGAGAAACCAGCCCAGAGGCCGGGCCGCTCAGGCACACACGGCGCACCTCCCGGACCCATCCTCCATGGTCCCACACCCAATGGGAGTCAGGCTCATGACTCCCTTCACCCCACCCAGGAACGAGCTTTCCCGATACCTGACAAGCTAATCATGTAGCAGGCAAATGTGTAATTTAAACAGGTATTTGGGGATCCGTTCAAAGGCGTAGCACCACCTCTTCCAGCCATGATGTATAATACGGACATACGCGTAATTGCTTCCAGCGCACACAGGATATACTGAGCATGCCCTCCTACCAAAATAGAAGCCAGGTGGCTTCCTGGCCTCACAGAACCGTAGAGCTGAAAGGGACCCAGGAGATTTTCTAAGTCGAGGGTTACAAACTGAGATGCATCTACAGAGCTGGCAGGTCACCTGGACTGGGTGGGCCATGCGTGGGGCAGTAGGGTGGGGCGGAGCCTGAGGGCCCTGGGGCGGAGCCACGCTAAAGGAGCTCTTGCCTCAGCCCCTTTGCCAGGCATGCAGACCGGGGGGTGGGGGGTGGGGGGTGGGGGGCGGGCACCATCTTCCAGCGTTTCTAGAAAAGTACAAATTCCGGATGTTTATACGCAACATCACAATTTTAAAAGACTGCAACTAATTCAGTTCGTTGGGTTTGGGTTTGGGTTTTTTAACTGTACGAACCAAACCAAACCTGGCTCCAGGCCAGCCCTTCGCCCTACAAATAGTAGGCGGGTGGCAGCAGGAGAAGGCCCGTAACCTCGGCAGGTTCCTTGAACCCCACCCAGCTAAAGTCTTCACGGCTGGCTGAGTTGGGGAACGATTAACTGGTGGCTCTACAGAGGGCCCCAGATCCCAGGACGGGGTTCCCGGGAGGAACGGGGGGGGGGGTGCATCACGAGGGGCTGGACCTAAGAAGCGAGGGTCGTCTCTTTACCCCAGGGCGGAATTCGAGTCTGGGAAATCGCTAGACCCGGACAGTCTTGCTGTGGTCCATGTGTGTGAAGCCTGGTCTGAGAAATCAGAACCACATGGGGCTGACCTGCCCCGCGGGGGCTGCCCACCCACTCTAATGAGGGAGCCTTCACACAGGAATGTGCACGTCCCAGCCTGGGACCCTGGGGCCCAACAGCCTTGTAATTTGATGAATTGTCAACATCTGGGCCATAATTACTGGTCCCTGGACTGATAATCCTGGTAAGCCCCTCACATCCAGGGGTCCAGTCCTGGTGCAATTTGGAGGCTCCATTCCCCGACGGGAGCCGTCAGCATGAATTACAACCGGCAAGCGAGACAGTCACCCTGCTCCAGCCTGTCTGAGCATCGACTCCTGTCTGCATCTAAACACAGCCCACTTATGGATTTAGTTCAGTGCAGCAGATACTCTCGCAGATTGGGAAGCCTGCGCCCCATCTAATCAGGGGAGAACAGAGCCAACCCCCCATGTGGGGTAAACAGTTGGCCCAGCCCCTTTGCTTCAGGGTCCCTCCCCCCGCCCCAAGCTGATGCACATGGAGCCTCCAGCAATGGAGCCAGCAGACTCCACTTCCCAAACTTATTTCATGAAGAAACCTCCCCTCCTTTGCGCTCCTGTTAATTTTCCCCAAAAGATGGCTCTGTGGATCCCTGCTTAGGGAATATTCAGTGGTGGGAGGGAGGGAGGGAGCAGACCCACGAAGGTGCAGCCGGAGTCCCACCGCCTGCCATTCCGCAGACCACACAAGGTCAGCCCCCAGCACTGCCCACCCACCCCCACCAGGGCTAATGCAGACCCCACGCCCGTGTCAGCCCACCTACAGGGTCTGGTTGGTCTGGGAGAAGAGGAGGGAGAGGAGACAGACCTGGGATTCCTGTTGGACGTGTCCTTGGAGAGGAGAAGGACATGTCCCCCATTTTGCAGATAAGAAAACTGAGGCCCTAGGTGGCTCAGGTCGCTGAGCAAGGCAAGGAGCCAGCACACAGAGGCTCTCTGCCCGCCTGGCCCGCACCTCATGCGCAGCTCATCCGGAAACCGTCCCGGGGCTCTGCTGATCTGCACAGGCCGGAAAGAGTGATTTAAAGCAGAACCGAGGCTTGTAAACAGCTGTGGGGTTTCGTGGAAGGCAGAAGGTGTTGAAAACCTCTGGTGAATTCCATGGCTTTGATCAGGCAGGAGGAGGGAGCTTGTGGGAACGGAACCAAGTGCCTGTGGGCACAGTGCTGTTGGCATCTGACCCTCCGGGGCGCCCGTCCTGAGGAAGCAGAGGCTCAGAGAGAGGATTTGAACCCTGGCAAGGCCAAAACTCTGCCTTCACCCATGGGCTGCCCTGCGTGCCTTCCTTCCCTGCTCCTTTTGTGGGAGATGCCCCTGGTCTGGGGCAGGGGAAGGCTGCCTTGACGAGACAAGACCCCTGCCACCAAGGACATGCCCCCACCCAGGCTGGAGCTCTCCTATTCCAGACTGTTTGGCTTCCCAGATGGCCCTGCTCTGTCCAAAACTGGCTTGTGGCTGGCGAGGACACTCAGCCTGGACCCTGCCCCGCTTCAGTCCAGGCCGACCATGCCCTCCACCCCGTGTTTGTCCTTGGCTCCCGTCAGACCAACCCCTGGCCCTTCCCTGGAGTGTTTCTGCTCCTTCCAGAGGACCCAGAGCCAGGCTCATGTTCCCCTCCAGCCCATGGAAACGCCTAGTTCATAGATGGTCCACATGGCCTCCCAGTGAGGCTGGGAACGCTGCCCTCCTGAGGAGCCACAAGCAGAACCAGGGTTCAGACAAGACAAGTTGCCAGAAAGAAACCTATTTCACAGCGTGGAACCCGGTGTTTCTCACACTTACTTGACTGGCGAATCCGTTCCCTGCAGGATAGTGTTCCCTGGGACTCCAGTTTGGGCAAGGTAGTATGTGGTATAACAAGGAGCAGGGCCTGTCCTTGGGGGTTCACAGCCCAGGCCCAGCCGTCCCCAGGACAAGAGGGACCCACTCACTCCCCCCAAGCCAGGCAGGTCCATCTGGCTCCAAAGCCAGGCTGCTTCCTTCCTCTGCCCCACTGAGTCCCCTCATTAGTGACTCCAAGTGACCCCTGGTCACCCCGTAGCCTCTCCAGGGGTCAGCTCTTCCCCCAGACAGAGAAATCGGGGGCCCGAGCACAGCTCTCTTGCCTAGGTGTCATCAGAGATGAGCCCAGAGCCACCTGCCCAGACCCCGGGGCCACGCTGTGGGTCAGCTCCAACCGCAAGGCCGGGCCAGCTCCCTTTCTCCATAAATATGCACATGTGGGGTTTCTGTGTTTGCCCCAGGAATCTGCTCAGCATCAGATCCAACCACCCGTGGTTCCAATCTTGGTTCCTGGGGATTAGGGACGACCTCCCTTCTGCCTCCTGCTTAGGCTGCACCCTCTGCCTTTATTTATCAGAAACTACAAACTTCATTGACTTTTTTTGGAAAACTCCTGGGAACTGAGAGCTCTGGGATGCCAGATAGAGTCAGGGCCCTAGGGAGGAAAATTGGGTTTTTGCCTCTTGTAGGCTTTGTCACACACCAGAAAGAGGGCTTGGGGACACCCCCCCCCACCCCCGCCAGGAATAATCTGGGAGTTGAAAGAGGGCAGAATCCCTCCCAGGAGACAGGAGGCCCAAGGTCACTCTCAAGAAGAGACAGCAAGGTCTTGCCGTTGGAATACTTTCAGAGACAGTTGGCAAAAAGAGATTCTTCCTGTGGGGGTCCAAGCCAAGGGAACACCCCAGGCTCCCTTCTGCAGCAGACGCTTCTAGAAAAGCAGGGTACCTACAGCTCTGTGTGTTTTCTGTCCACCCAGCGGACATCCTGGAACAGGACCTGGGGACCCAGCGATGGACCAGAGGGAGCCCCAGCCCCAGGAAGGGCCAAACCAGGACCATGCTCCCCGTGCCCAGCATGGGGCAGGCGGGCTTTGGGCACCAGACCAGGAGGTCTGGACATTATCCTTCAGGAGTGAGGCCACCCCAGAGGGGCTCAAGCAGCAGAGCAGATTTGCATTCTAGAAAGTTCTCCAGGGCATTGCATGGGAGAAACCACAGGTATTAGGGAAGGGCCGTGGGGATGATGCTCGGGTCTCGGTGTATGTCGTAGGCCTTTCCTGGAATGCAGTGAGGAGGGCTATGACGTGCCTCGCAGGGCCAGGGACCAGATTCCCCGGCACCATGAAGGCAGATGGACCCACAAATGTATGCTGCTCGGCCCATAGAAGGCTTTCAAAATAAGAAAGGCAGGGGTCCACGTATGTGCTTCTCCAGGGCATGGACTGCTTCCTGGGGGGGGTCAAGCTGACACCGGTGCCCGTGCTGCCCCCCAGGAGAGTAGCTGGGGAGGAGGGAAGGAGGCCTGGTTTGTCCTGTGTCTGTCTGCACAGTCCGTATGTTTCACTCAGCGCACATCCCCCTTCTCAGCAGAACACACGCACACACACACACACACACACAAGCCAGCAACGCAGGGAGGCCTGCATCTCCCTGTCACAGATGATGAGGCCCAGGTCACCAGCTGGCATATGGGAAAGGCTGAATTTGGTCCCAAGTGTGTCTGAATCCAGAGCCGGCTTCCTCTGACCGCCTGGCGTGTCCCCTGGAGTTTGGCCACGGGGCTCTCTTCCAGAAGGATGGGGACCCAGCTCTGGGGCAGACAGACTCAGGGGATGCTTCTTCTCCTTGGGGAGGCTCCCAGAAGGGCCATCTGAGCTGGGCCTTAGGGAATGAGTACGAGTTCTCCAGGTGGAGGCGGGACTGTGTGCAGTGGAGAGAACTGGGAAAGCTTGGGGCCAGGAAACAGCATGGTGGGTGAAAGTCCGTGGGCCTCCAGAGGCCCCCGATGTAGCACTGAGACCTCTGGAGCAGCTCTCTCCAAATCCCAGGGGCCACCAGGAGGCCGTGGTGTGGCAGAGTTTAGGGGAAAACTGGGGCGAACCTAAGGCAGGAACAGCCCTGCTGGGGAGAGCTGGTAAGGAGGATGCTGAGGTTCAGAGAGGTTGACTGGCTGTCCCAGAGCCACACAGCACTCCCTCTGCTAGAGGGCTAGGGTGACAGAGGGCCCAGAGAGCCCTGCCCAGAGACGGTCTGTTCAGCTGGGGAGACAGACATCCCAGGAATCCCAGAAGGCAGGCAAGTCTTGCAAGGCTCCATCCTAGGTCCCCCAGGGCCGCCACTTGTCAACTGTGCTGCCCTATGCTGCAGGGGAGGGAGCACGGCGTAGAGAGGAGAGCCTGTTTTAGCCCTTGGGCAGTCCCACCAGCTCGGCTTCTTCATCTGCAAGATGGGGCCCTGGGGCCTGCCTCCCAGGGCGACAGTGAGAGCAGAGGCTGTGCAGGGTATGGCACGGTTCAGTGGGGTCCGTGTGGATGAGCACTGGAGCACTCGTAGACTTGCCCTGTAGAGTCTCTGCCTCTGTGGCCCCAAGGGCAGGGGTGCCCGCTTCCCTCAGACCAGCCCCGCACAGGGTCCCAGGCCCTGTCAGGGGCCCCTTGCTGCCAGTGACTTGGCCGTGGGGCCCACTGTGTCCTCCCTCCCAGCAGGTGAAGGGGAAGGAGATTATTTTAGCTTCAGCTGCACCTTCGTCTCTTTTTCATCTCAGGCTTTTTCATCCGCAGGACGGATTTGGGCAGACGGGGGAGCGTGGCCAGGAATCTTGGCGCCCAGAGGTCGGAAACCTGAAGTGCCTTTCTGGGCTCCAGGCCTGCCTCGTTACTGGCTGCCTGGCCTGGGGCAAGGCCTTCCCTCCCTGGGCCTCAGTCCACTCCTCTGTAAGAGAGGAATGATAAGACCTGCCCTACAGGCTTGTTGTGGTGATTCAGACTGAGTATGGGGGCCACGAAGAGCCCCCAGGTGAGACCCAGGGTAGGACTGGGCCCCGTGAGGCCTAGCAGGGCCTGAGTGTGGGGAGTAGAAGAGGTGCAGGGCCCAGCATTAGCAGACAAAGGGGGGGGGAGGCCTCAGGCATGTGGATCAGGGGTCAGAACAGCCAGGAGATGGGCCAGCGAGGGCAGCTCCTGGTGAGCCTCAGCAACGAGGCCTGGGCCTGGGGCTGGGGCTGAGGACCTGACCAGGAACCCCCAGAGCCGAGACCCCCAAGACTTTGGAATGACCCCACTCCCCATCTCCTGGGATTCCATCTGCCCCCAGGGCATTGCCCCGAGGTCCAGACCCTCAGCCGACCTCGAGCCGACCTTGAGGCTGATGGCTAGAGGCACTTAAGGGACAAATTTTCAGAATTGCCCTGGTTTCCTGCCTGGAGCGAGGCCCTGGTGTGAGCGCCTCAAGGAGTAGCCCCTCTTAGGGCATCTGGGGACTTGGCTGGTTCTTGGGGAGGTCTGGTGGCTGAGCCAGGGAAATGGCTATTCCCTGCTGGGCCCGGCGGCCAGGGGCTGCTGGCTCCCAGGCTGCGTGTACACCCGAGGGAGGAGAGACTGGCTTCCCAGAGCCAGAGAGTGTCTCCCAGATGGAGGAGCCAGGGAAGGGCCCAGCAAGCAGGGGGAACAGCCCATGCAAAGGCATGAAGATGGGAAAGAAGCAGAGAGCTTGGGAAGACCAGGGACACAGGGCAACCGCAAGGCAGAGGCTGGCCCTGGCCAAGAGGACTCCAGTGCTGGGCCGGGGAGCGCAGTCTCCGCGGTGACAGGGACAGACCCACGTGAGAGAGACCAGGAGGGGAGGGAGGGTGATTCGAGGCAGAGCTGCCCCTCTGCCCACAGGCCCTCTGCCTCTGGGCTGTGCTCTCTGAGCATGGTGCCCTCCCTAAATGCCCAAATACTACTTTCTCAGGCTAGTGCTCCCTAATCTTTCCCAATACCCACCCCCCCCCGAGCCTGGCAGGCTGTCATGCCGCTCAGAATTGGCAGAACCCTTTGTCTGTCCTGCCCCTGAACTTTCCGTCTTATTCCCTGTATATCTGCACACGCTTCGTCTCTCTCGCTACCTTTCCTTGCTTTGACTCAACACAAATTGAGAGGCACACGCTCTGCGCCAGGCTTCATCCGAGCACTGGCGACACGGGGATCAGACCCTTTTCCTGGATCCACTGGAAGACTTGTGTAGACCACACGGTAACAAAGCATGGTGTCATGTGCGACACCTAGAAAATGTGCTGGGTGCAGCAGCAGATGGCCTGACTCTGGGGAGTGGAGGAGCCTGGAGGGCTTCGTGGAGGAGGAGGTGACTGAGCTGAAGATGGCGCACAAGGGGGTGAAGGGTGTGCGAGCGGGCAGGCGGTGTGTGCGCGGGCTCGGGAGAGTGGAGCTGCCCGTTTGCGGAGTCTGTGGGCATGAGGAGGCTGTGGCAGGGAGGAGGACGGGGGTTGACAGGGAACGGACGGACCCGGTTTGTGGCACTGCCCTTGGATTCTTGTATACTCCCACCGGGTGGTGGAGCTCAGCGGGGCTCTCTGACTGGGCAGAGGCTGGACAGGCGGAGGGCGCCGGTGGGGGCTGCTTGGCAGCAGTCCCTGACACCACGGAGCCCCCAGAGCCTCTGAGATGGCCCAGCCTTGGGAGATTTGGCTTCTCTTGACCTTGACTTCGGCAGTGCTGGGAACTCAGAGAGCCTTCAGGACTCTTCCAGTCCTGTCTTAGCCTGTTTGGGCTGCCCCAACAAAGCACCACAGACCGGGTGGCTTAGAAACAACAGAAATCGACTTCTGGCAGTCCTGGAAGCTGGAGGTCTGAGGTCAGGGTGCCGGCGTGGTCGGGTTCTGGTGGAGGCCCTCTTCCAGGCTGCAGGCGCCCATCTCCTGTGTCCTGTGGTGGACACAAAGGCAGGCAGCTCTCTGGAGCCTCTCTTCTAAATAGGCTGACACCCCATTCATGAGGCTCCACCCTCATGACCTAATCGCTTCCCAAAAGCCCCCCTTCCTAACGCCATCACACTGGGGGTTAGGTTTCAACACATGCATTTGGGGGGAGGACGCATTCAGTCCCTGCCAACTTACACGTACAGAACTCAATTCGAACTGGCTTAAAGAAAAACCGTGGACAAATGGAAGTGTGCAAGGGTGGGTGATTTCAGCTTCAGACCCCTTGCCCTGTTTTTCTCTGTCTCTCAACTCTGACTTCCTCTCTGTTGGCTCTTCCTCAAGCCACCTGCTACCCGCAGGAGCTCCACCTTAGCCCCATCAGGAGAAAAGAGTCCTCTTTCTCCTAAAGGGGCCGCCATTCAAAGTCCCAGACATGATGCTCAGCCCTGAACCACTCACTCTGGTTGAGGGAATGTGACCACATGCCTAAGCCCCATATGTGCAGATGGGGGTGGTCCTGGAGAAGGAGAGGGGCTGTCTTGTCAGAGGAGGGGATTCTGGGCAGCAAGATCCGGATGCCTCCACTCCAGGTCCGTGTGAAATGTACTCAGACCGTGGGCTCATGCCAGGTTTTGGTCTCTGATACTCAGTAGTGCCTCTGGGTCATAAAACACACAGGAAATGCCTTTCTGGTGTGTAACCTGTGCTATCTGTCTCTCTCATTTCCAGGGGCCACTGGGTCTGGATGGCAAGCCCGTAAGTGATGACAGGGCAATTCTAAGTGGTCCTGGGACTGGGCCATTTGTGGGGCTGGAAGTGATGGTGGGGTGCCAGAGGGAAGGGGCCACTGGAAACCTGGCTCAGCATGGAGAGAAGTCATTTGGGCATCAGACTGAAGTTCAAATCCAGTTTCACTACCTGCTGACTATTCAGCCTTAGGGAGGCCCCTTCACGTCCCAAGCCTGAGGCTCTGTCAAATGGGTCTGTTAACCCTCCTCACGTTACCCAGCCCAGCACGCTGGGGATGTGGAGAAGTGTGGATAGCACCATCCCTGACATCTAGTCAGCCTTCAAAACAAACAAGCCCCTCCTAGCCAGCCCTAGGCACAGAGCATCTCCCCACACAGTCTCAAGACTTCAGTGGTAGGCATCGGGCTGATGAGTTCTCAACATCTGGGGCAGGAGCCTGCGGTCCACAGGCATCTTCAGCACAATGAATAAGCTGCTCAGGGAGACGGCATAATTACATACATAGTTGGATTTGGATGTATAGGTAGGTGGGTGGGTGGATGGATGGATAATGAATAGTTGGATAATGAATGGTTGGATGGATGGATAGATGAACGGGTTGATGAACAGATGGATGGGTGAGTGGATGGAAGGTAGGATGTATAAATGGATAGATGGAAGTATGGATGGATGCATGCATGGATGCATGAATGGATGGAAGGAAGGAAGGTACGGTGGATGGATGGATGGATGGATGGATGGATGGATGAATGGATGGGCAAATGGATTGATGAATGGTTAGATGGAAGGATAGACAGATGGATAGATAGATGAATGGGCTGATGAACAGATGGATAGGTGGGTGGGAAGGAAGGAAGGATGTCTGGACAGAAAGATAGTCAAATGAGGTAATAAATCAATAATTGTACCAACAGTCGGATGCATGATGGTTGAGCAGACAAGGAAGTGAGGAAGGAATGAAATAAGTGTTGCGGTGTTGCCAGATGATGTGTACCGTATTAGAGGATGGAGGAGTGAACTGACCTCCTAGATAGACAAGTTGTTAAGTGAATGAACCAGCAAAACCATTATGGACTGAAGGGATAATGGACAGTTAGGGGGCAGCGGCCGCCAGGCACAGCAGGGGCTGAGCTGGGAGGGCTCTGCTCTCTGGGGGGAGTGACAGCACATGCACCCCTAACCCCAGCTGAGAAGTCCTGGCAACCCTCAAGTCCCCTGCCTCCCTCACGCAGAGGACTGGTGTGTGGAGCTTCCTTGGGGCCGGCAAGGGCAACCCTCATTAAAAGCAGACAGACTTACATGTTTCCCCACCCAGCTACCCACAGCTCTGCTCAGCTTCACAGGCCCTTCTGCCCCCACCTCCTTAGGGAAGCCAGCAGGGGAGCCAGCCCAGTCCTCCTCGCTCATGCCTGTCTTTCTGCACCTTTTTTCTACAGGGACTTCCAGGCCCGAAAGGGGAAAAGGTAAGTGAGGCTGGCAGCTGTCTCGTTGGGGATATGATGAAGGATGCCAGAAACCTGCCCCCAAACCCCAGCTCTGGAGTGTGACCCCGGGCACATCACACCCCTCCTGGAGCCTCAGTTTCCCCATCTGGAAAGTGCGGCTAAGAGGGCCTCCCTCCTAATGGTTACGTGGCTTATGTTTAACAATTTCAAGTGCCCAGGGGGTGACATTGGAGTCCCACCCTCCACCGGAGAAAGACAAAACTCAAAGCACAGTCTTCCCAGAATAAGGAGTTTCCAACGCAGGTAACCTGGCCGGGTGGGTGGGGGAGTTGAACAGTCACTGTAGATGGTATTCTTTGTAAGGAGTGCATGCCCCCCACCCCAGGCAAACAGATGGCTGAGAGCTGCCCCTGTGATCTTTACAGCCCCTTGTGAGAAAGGCTTCCCTGGCATTCGGCATGAAATGTCACGGCAGACCCCTGGAGGGCTGGGACCTCCAAGTGCCGCGGAAGGGAGGGGGAGAGAGGGGCCACCCATGTGTCCCACTGTGGGATCAGAGCTAGGGAGGGACCAGAGCGGATGCAGGTGTGGCAGGACGCTTCTAGGGAAGGGCTAGGCGAACGCCGGCCACGTCCACCCCAGCCCCCGCTCTGATGTGCCCACTGAGGTAAGTAAGGGCGGCCAGGGTCCCCATCCACCCTCAGAGCTGTGCCGGCCGGGTACAGGATCCGGGGCTCAGAGCATCCAGGTTTGCGTTAGGGCTCCACCACCAACTGCATGGCTTTCGATGGGTTGGCCGGCTCCGTGGGCCTCAGTTTCTCCATCTGTCAGTTAAAGCAACCTCACAGAGACTTCCTTCTCATTGGCTCCGGCTGAACAAAGCAGAGGCTTTGAACCCAGAGAGAATTTGGCATCTTGGCATCCGTCACTTGGTAACATCCTGCCCCAAAAGTTGGTGACTTAAACAATCAAGTAATTTCCAGCCCTCACGGTGTCGAGGTTCCAGGATTCCAAGAGGACACGGTGCGAGCAGCTCGTCTCTGCTCCGCTGTGTCTAGAGGCTGGCCCCAGACAACACGGCACCTGGTTCCAAGCCCTGCGTGTGCTGGCTGTGTGACCTTGGGCTGGTTACTTAGCCTCTCTGTGCCTTGGTTTCCTCATTGGAAATGGAGATTAAAAACAGAGCCCACGTGTTATGTTTGTTAGACTTGGGTGAGACTACCCCACGTATAACACGTGTGCAGCTCACACGTGTGCAAAGCACGGGGCACAGAGTAAATGCTCAATACGTATGATAAAGTAATAATAGTAGCATTGATCTGTCTTCCTGCTTCTTGTCCTCAGGGTGCACCCGGAGACCTTGGCCCTCGGGTAAGAGCTGACGCAAGACCCCCTCACCCGCCCCACACAGTTTGTGTTATCATATAGTAAGGCGTATCTAGCGTTTCTTCCGGGTCCCTACACCTTACCGCACGGGCCCACAGTCTCTGCCCACTGCCCACTGCCCACCATCTGTCCTTCTGTGTGGTTTCACTTAAGTGGCCACGGGCTGGAAGTCCCAGGGCTTCCTCCCAGTCCTACTTGTCACCATGGATGGGGGGCGGGGGAGACAGCGGGGCTGGCGCTGGCCCCAGACCCGAGACTAACCTTCCTGAGGGTGGCTGGGACCCCAGAAGGAGGGAAGGTTATGGGTCAGCAGCTGAGCTCAGCCACTTACCAGCCAGGTAACTTTGAGCAACTCAGTTTCCCCTCTGTGACTCAGTTTCTCCAACTGTGGTGGGTGGGATTGACAGCCCCTGACCCAAGCTGCTGTGGCAAAGGTTCATTGCAGTCATAAAGGTGGGCAGCCAGCACCCAGCATGGGGACAGTAGATCCCCTGGCCCTCAGTGCCCGCAGGGCCCAAGGGACCCAGAAGGGCCTCATGCCAAACCTGGGGCCTCTTCAACGAAGCAGAGTGCAGAGCCCCACAAAGCAGATCTGGGCAGAGAGAGGGTCACGTAAGGGGGCCCAAAGGCGTGCCAGCACAATTCCTAACACCACTGGGGTGGAGGCCTGACTGCACTAGAGGGGTGTGCTCCCAGGGGTTTTCAAGAAGGTTATGGCGTGGAAACTGTAGCGGGTGAGCGAGTCCCCCCCAGCCAGCATCTGTAAGCCCTAGAGGCAGGGGATGGAGCAGGGGTGAGAGGTGGGCACTGTGGATGGGGGATGGGAAGGGAAAGCAGCTGCAGGACCAGGTATGGGCACGGTCCCAGTCCCAGCTCTGCAGCCTCACAGCTCCGAGCCTGCTCTGTGCACCAGGCCGGCAGGGCCCACATCACAGATGGTCACGAGCAGGAGCTGAGAGCCCCGGGCTGGCCATGCTGATCTTCTGAAAAGGGGGTGCCCACGCCTCAACAGACTAGAACTCCCCCAGCCCGGGAGTCACGAGAGATCCTTTCCAAAGCCCTCCCTCCACCCTTCATGGGTGTGCTCTCATTGTCCCACGTTTCCAGCCACCTCCGAAACAACCTCCGTCCTTGGGAGTTCCGGGGCTTAAATCAGCAACATGTCACTGTCCCTCACGACCCCGTGGGCTGGTGGGGGGATCTCGCTCATCGAAGGCAGAGGCTGCTGGGCCTGCAGCCCAAGACAATGGCACCCTCCCTCGGCCTCGGTCGGTGCGGCTGTTGGCTGGGAGCTCGGCTCGGGGGTATCTCTGTGCATCTGGGCTTCTCCCCGCGTGGCGCTGGGCCTCGCAGAGGGGCATCCCAAGACTAGCATTCCAGGAGGCTGGAAGCGTACCTGCCCGGCCAGTTAAGAGCCTGCCAGGCCTTACTTCTGCGGCATCCTGTCCGTTCACGGGGCCCGTCCAAAGTCAAGGTGGGGAGAGAGGAACAGGCCTCCAGCTCTCGATGGGGCCTGGTGGGTGGGACCCCATTGCAAGGGGCCTGTGGGATGGGAACGAGCATAGTGGCCACCTTTGGAGAACGTCGTCTGCCTCTCCCGGTTGCTGGCCCTTTCTGCCTTCCTGACCACACAACCTGTTTGCTGGCCAGATGGTTTTCCCACGGCTCAATCCAGGCTTTATAAGTAGAGACCATCACGGGTACAGTCGCCGCGTCTTCAAGGTAGCCTGGCCCCGTGGCGTGTCCGGGCCTGCTGGTTTGCGTGCTCCCTTGACTCACCCCTGCATTTCCAGGGTTAGACCTCAGCCAGCCGATCCCAGCGTGCAGACAGGGCCAGCCTCGTGTCCCGGGTCACTCAAGGCCAGAGCCAACAAACCTCTGCTGGGGCCTGCTCAAGTGTCGAAACCCATTTTCCTCCTCATTAAGTAGAGTCCGGCCAGTGGTGCCCCTCGTGGGGCCCCTGGGCTGTGGAGGGAACAGCGGGGGATGGGGTATCTTCCAAGTCTTCCTGACACAGCATCAAATGGAACAGGAATTACCCACCACCATCCCCACCCGCGCCTGGGCGAGCTAACCAAACTGTCGGTTTTCTTTACTTCAGACTGGAGGCATGGCCTCTGCATTGGGACCCTGAGTGGTGGACACTGAGAGCCTCAGTTAATTCTTTAATTGGGGGAAACAAATGAACCGTGTCTGAAAGTCCAGTTGGCCAGAAAGGCGAACCTTCACATCATGGGATCCAGGGATAAAAAATGCGTCCAAAAGGCATCGCTTGCCTCACTGGCCAGAAGAGGTGCTGCCTTTCTTAGCTCTGTAACCCTGGGGCGACAGTTACCCTCTCTGGTCCCGACCACTCCATCTGTAAAATGGGTCCATAGCAGGGCCTTGGCCGGGTGGTCACAAGGGTTGGGCGAGCCAGCTTCCGGGGAGGTCAGTGCTGGGCACACAGCGGGGGCTACCTCCACAAGAGGCTTCCTCCTTTCCTGGCCACGGGAAGTTTGGGGACTGCTGTCGTGGTGAGCCAGCCGAGCCCCATGACTATGCCCAGCGGCAGTGCTGGGCGGGAACCACGGGGGCTGCAGAAAGCACCGGTGGCACCGTGGCCCCCCCACCCCCGTCCTCGCAGCTGGGGCCAGGAGGTGAGGGCTCCGGCTGCCTGAGGTCTGACCCCGTACTAACACCGGGTCCTTGAGTCGGGGACAGGATGCTGCATGACTGAGACTTTGTGGCCCTTCGTTGCTCTCTCTCTCTCTTTTTTTTTTTCAACTTTTTATCTTGAGATAACTGTAGGTTCACAATTAGTTGTAAGAAATGATACCCCGTGCACCTGCCCTCCACGTTCCCCGGATGGTGACATCCTGCCTTCCCCGGAGTAATCTCACCACCAGGAAATTGGCACAATCCACCTGCCTCATTTGGAGCTCAGCCATTTTGCCCGTCTGGGTGTGCTTAAGTCTGGGCGACGTGATCACGCTCAGGAGATTCCAGTGACCACCGCACGCAGATCCCTCGCGCTGCTACAGTCGCCCCATCCCTACGCCCGCCCCGGGCAGCCACTGACCCATGCTCCATCTCTGTGATCTTTCCGTGTCAGCCGCGTGGTATGGTCAGCCATAGGGTATGGTCACCTTGTAAGATCGGCTTTTCTCACTCAGCAACATTCCCTCGAGATGCATCCATGCCATTGCAATGTGGCTGTGCCTCCTTGTTCCTTTCCATTTATTGCCAAGCAGTGCTCCGTGACAGGGCTGTAGCCCCGTCCCTTAACCATCCACCCACGGAAGGACAATTTGGGTTGCTTCTAGTTTGGGGCCGTTACACCTAAGAGTGGCTGTGAGCATTCGCGTGAGTTTTCATCTCTCTGGGTAAGTGCCCAGAAGCGCACCTCCAGCACCAAATAAAGTAGGAGCTGACCAACGAGGAGGGTCCTTCAGGACGTGTGCCGCCCCCTTTCCAGGAAGAAGGGGGCTGGTGGGGCCCACATGCTTCGCTCCCGCACCCAACATGTCTCATCTCTCAACGAAACACCAGAGCTGGGCTCCGGGCACGAAGGGCTGAGAAGATGGCACATCCCTTGGAGTGTAGAAGGTCCTGTTAGCCTTTTATGCCAAAGTACAGGGACCTGTCCCTTCCTGCGGCCGCCAAGAAGCAGCGAGAAGCCCAGGAACCAAACACTCTGCTCTGAGCCCACCAAGGGCTGGGGAAGGGAAGGCATCGGGCCGTCCGTCTGCGGAGGCTCCTCTCTGGAGACCAGAGCCCCTTCCCTCGCCCTCACGGTAAGCCAGGCCCCATCTCTTCCAGGGAGACCAAGGACGAGATGGAGCTGCTGGGCCTCCGGGGCCCCCTGGACCCCCTGGGGCCCGGGGCCCTCCTGGAGACACAGGGAAAGATGGCCCCAGGGGAGCAGAAGGCCCGGCGGTAAGAGAGGGCACAGAGGTGGAATACCCCTGTCCCCAGTCCAGACCCAGACCCATGCCGCACCCCAACCCCAGCCCCAACCCAGACGCCTGCCACACGCCAGCCTTATACCTCATGCCGTTTAAGACCTTGACCTCGGGCGCCTGGGCGGCTCAGTTGGTTGGGCGACTGCCTTCGGCTCGGGTCATGATCCTGGAGTCCCGGGATCGAGTCCCGCATCGGGCTCCCTGCTCGGCGGGGAGTCTGCTTCTCCCTCTGAACCTCCCCCCTCTCATGCTCTATCTCATTGTCTCTCTCAAATAAATAAATAAAATCTTTAAAAAAAAATAAAAATAAATAAATAAATAAATAAGACCTTGACCCCCAAACTCATTCCCAAATCCTGGTCCACACCCTCATTTCTGGCTATTATCCAGACTCTACCTCTGACCCCTGCACTCTGACCTGACTCCAAACCCAACGCTTACCCTCCACCCTAACCCCAAATACAACCAGAGACCCTAAACCTGACCTTGGTTGCAATTTCAGTCGCAGTCCTAACCCTGACCCTGAAACCCATATGGGGGCGCTTCCCCCCCAGATTTTACGCCCCCCCCAGCTCTGGCTCTCTCTCCCCCCTCCTTCCCTCCCTCCCTCCAGTACTAACTAGTTAGGCTCAGTTGTCCTCCTATAGTTCTATCCAGAGCCTAGAGACCAGACTCCGTGGTACTACCCCTTCCCCTACCGCAGGGACTCAGGGCTGTCCTTCCCATCCCATGCAGAGCCAGCTCTGCCACCAGACTGCCACCAAACTGCCTCTCAGGGCAGCCAGCTACTCAGATGGCCCATCCATTCCTATTCACATTGGGCACCTAACTCCTTGAGCCTCAACATTCTCATCTGCAAAGTGGGAACAAGAACTCATGACACGAGAGACTGCTTGCAACCCCCCAACCCAGGGCCTGGCGCGGCGAGTGGGCTCTGTTAACCGGGGAGCCCTGCGTCCCCTCAAGAGGCTCTCCTCTTCTGCCTCCTCAGGGTCCCAAAGGAGAGACTGGACGGGACGGCGAGATGGTCAGTATCCAGGGCATCTGGGGAGGCCTGGCCTCTGGCACCTGGTGTCACCCTTTGTACAATGAAGAGGAGGTGGCGGCCCAGAAGCAGCCTCCAGTACCCCATTTAATACTTTCTCTTCTCTTGGTCCAGGGCCTGAAGGGACCCCCAGGGCCCAAGGTGAGTGCTCCTCACTCCCTGTCCCCTGCCCCAGGCCTGGGAGGGATGGGCTCCCCTCACCTCCCCCACCCCACAGGTCAGCTCTTCCTTTTCTTCTCTGCCTGCTGGGGTGGGGGGGTGGAGCTGGGGTCTGCCCCAAAGGAGAAGGGCTTTCCTTGCTTTCTCCCTCATCTCAGAAACACCCCCTGGAGGCTGGGACGTCACATCCCCATTTGCAAGAGCAGTGACTTGCCCAGGGTCATTCAGCGTGGGGGGGGGCACGGTCAGGGGTGGAGTCCAGGACTGTCAGCCCCACCCACCATCCATGTGCACCTCTCTGGGGGGCCGGGGTCTCTGGGCTGTACCCGGTCATCGAGGCCACTTCTACCACAGCGGGTGGCCTGGTGTCTGGGCCAGGCTCTGATCTCTCTCTTGAACCCCCCCTGCCTCCCTCCTCAGGGTGAGCCCGGCATTCCTGGAAAGAAGGTGAGGGGGGGCCCCCAGGAGGGGCTTCTTGGTGGGGGTGTGGGAAGTGGCTGGGGAGATGGGCAGGAGCTCCCCATGGGCCAGGGCCGGGGGCCAGCCACAGGGAAGTCCTCACCAGACCCAAGCCCTCACTGTGGATGACTGCTCCGTCCGTCTCTGAAGCCCGATTTCATTCATTCACTACTTATTCGTCCATTCTTTCCTTTCCACAAACACAGCAAATTTATTCCCACTTCAGGGCTCTGGACAGTGGTTCTCAGAGTATGTTCCTGGGACCAGCTAGTATCAGCATCGCTGGGGGCTTTAGACGGGCACGTTTGGGGGCCGACCTCAGAGCCACCTAGTCAGAGACACTAGGGGTGGGCCCCTGGGATGTTGTAATTTATAATAAATCCATATTTGGTCTCAGTCCTCTGGTTTTTGGAACAGCTCCTAAAACCCTTGGAATGTCCTGAGTGATGAACCTGATTTGAAGGTGTCTATTGTTATGTTAATGAGGCGACTTTGGGCTCGTTGCCTGGAGAAACAACCACATGATTGGGGGGTTGGAACTTTCAGTCCTGGTCACCAGCCTGCCAGGGAGGGGCTGGAGGGTGAACCAATCTCACCAGTGGCCAGTGATTTCATCACTCACACCTATGGAATGAAGCCTCCATAAAAACCCAAAAGGATGGGGTTGTGAGAGCATCTGGGTGGGTGAACACAGGGTGATTTGGGGAGAGCAGCACGCCTGGAGAGGTCACGGACTCTCCTACCCCCTTTCCCATACCTTGCCCGCTGCATCTCTTCCATCTGGCTGTTCTTGAGTTCTGTCCTTTATAATAAACTGGGAATCTAATAAGGAGAGTGTTTCCCTGAGTTCTGTGAGCCGCTCTAGCAAGTTAATGGAACCCAAGGACGAGGTGGTGGGAATCTTCAGTCTGTGGTGGGTCGATCTGTAACACAAGTGAGAGCCGGCTTACTCCTGGTGCCTGGAGTGGGCTGGGGGGCTGGGGCAGTCTTGTAGGACTGGGCCCTTAACCCGTGGGATCCGACGTTCTCTCCAGGTAGACAGGTATCAGAATTGGGTTGAATTGTAGGATGCCTGGCTGGTGGTAGGGAATCGCTTGGGGGTATGGACACACCCCGCGCCCATCAGAATTGGTGACCCAACTTTTATTTTTTTGTTGTTTATTTTTTAAAAGATTTTTTTTTTTTTATCTATTTGACACACACACACACAGAGCACGAGCAGTGGGGAGGGGCAGAGGAATAGGGAGAAGTAGGCTCCCAGCGGAGCAGGGAGCCCGATGCGGGACTTGATCTCAGGACCCCGGGATCATGACCTGAGCCCAAGGCAGACGCTTAACTGACTGAGCCACCCAGGCGTCCCCCTGGTGACCAGAACTTGTAGCCATGGTCTGTTCAGCAGCCCCCCTGGGGTGATGGTGGCATGCACTCAAATTTGGGAACCACTGACCTGGGGTGATCTTCCCCCACCCCATCCCTTGCCAGGTCTCCAAAAAGCTGTCCCCTCTCCCAGGTGACCATCCCTCTGAGTCCCTCCATCCTGCCACCCTCTTACACTCTTCCCAGCACTGCTTCTACCTCCTGACCTGGCTCTAGGTGTTTATCTGGACATTCCTTTGCCCTCAAGCCCCTGTCTCCCCCACTGAGCAGGGACCCCACCCGCCTGGCCCACAGACAGTGCTCACGGTGCTCACAAGCTATGTGTTGACTGAAAGGAACGAATGCCCTCCCCTGCACCTGCCCACCCCTTCCTTCGGTGCACCCCTGCTGACGCGTGCTCTGGGCTGGCCCCAGGGGACCTGCCCCACCCCTGTCCCCACCCCGTGTGACCAGGGCTGGTACCAGCAGAGGGCTGGTGGGGCGGTGGGGGGGGGAGACAGCCAAAGTGGGTCTGCCCAGGCCTGAGGGCTGCACCTCAACTGCTCTCTCCTCAGGGGGATGACGGGACACCAAGCCAGCCAGGGCTCCCTGGACCCCCAGGCCCCAAGGTAGGTACCTGTGCCTCCCCCACAGGGCCCCCTGCCTCACACCTCCCTCGGTTCCCATCGGTCTGGTGCGGCCCCCGGCTGACCCTTTCACAATGGGGGAGGGGGGCACGTGCTGACGCCCAGGGCAGGCCAGAGAGAGACTGGGGGAGGCCCCGGGCCCCACTTGACACCGGGCGGGGCATCCCATCCAGCCATTTGCCTCCCTGCACACCCTCAGGCCCTCCTAGTTCCCATCTCAGGGGGCCCCCACTCTATCCTGTCTCCCAGCTAGGACCAGGGTATCATCCTTGCTCCCCCAGGCCGTGGAGACCACCATCCTGCCTCCAAAATATCTCCAGAGCCCCTGAGAGGCCCTAACTAAGCACCAAGACCCAGACCAGAGAGGGTGGCGTGCTCCGGAGTCCCCAGGGCTGGGGGGAGTCCTGAGGCCCACCTCCTCTCAACCCCAGGGGGGCTCCGCCGTGTTCCCCAGGAAGCTCTCAAAGCCAGCAGGCCCAGGCGGCCCCCAGCCTGCCCCTGGCCCTCACTCAGCCGTGAATGTCTCTGTTACAGGGTGAGCCCGGGAACGCGGGGCCTCGAGGAGAAAATGGTGTGGACGGCGCCCCAGGGCCAAAGGTGCCTTACAGTGCGCGGCTCAGACCAGTGCCCCCATCCTGGGGTGAAAGTCCCGGGAGGGCATGGGCCTGGGGGTCTCGTTCCACAGGCAGTCAGAGCTGGCCAGGGGGTATGGCCACGGGTTTGGGTGAGTGACAAGCCTCCACCAAGCTCAGCCATGTGGCTAAATCACCTTGGAGCCAGGGGAGCCAGGGTCTCCCTCGGTGGCCCATCTCTACACACCGTGGGGCCAGGGAGGCGCCCACAGGCCCTCCTTCCAGGAGCCCTCTTCCTGGGGTGCCGGCCGCGTACATTGGTCCCTTGGGGCTCCAGCACGTGGGCCCTGCGCTTTTTGGTGACCTGGCGACTGGAGGGGCGTGGGGCGGCCATGCGCACGTGGCTGCAACCTCACGTCTCCACAGGGAGAGCCTGGCCCGCGAGGCGCCGATGGAGTCTCCGGACTGCGGGTAAGCGAGTCTCCCCTCTGGCCACACCGAGGGGACCCACGGGCCGGGTTCTTCAGAAGGCCCCATCCCCCGGGGAGGTCCCAGAGGAGCAGTCGAGCCCCGGGAAATGGGAGTCGTTTTTTTAATAATCATTCATTAGCGATTTAAAAAAAAAAAAATTTTTTTTTTTAATCTCACAATACCTGCTTTTCGTAAAACATTCAAATACACATGTGCGAAGGCGAGGCCTCCCCAGGTGAGTGTTAGCCCTCCCCGAGTCTTGTCTTCTCATATTCAAGCACAGACCTCCAATGCGCCACCTGGGGGGGGAAAACCCTCCCCCTGCGGGGGGCCTTGCCCCACCCTGAGGTTCGCTCCTGTCTCCAGACGCACAGCCTCCCGGCTGGTCTCCGATCTTTTGTGACCTTTTGTGACCAGCCGCTATCAACCCACCTTTTTAAGTCAACATCCGGGATCCTCTTTTCTCTGCTGGGTGCCCTCATGCTCCCGGAGGCTGCTTTTCTCCTCCGAAAAAAGGCCACGCAGGTGGCCGGGGCTGGATGAGGTACTGGCTGTGGCATTCTGTGTGACCATGACCGAGGAGGCTTCTGGCAGGTGAGGCCCCGGCCCGGGTCTCTGGCCCCAGGCCTGACCAGAGCGCTGCCCGCCCCTCACGGTGGGCCCCGCACCCTGGGGCTCGGAGAAGAAGGGCGGGGCCGGCAGCCGAGCACGTGTGGGCGGGGACAGGTGGGCGGGGCCGGCAGCCGAGCACGTGTGGGCGGGGACAGGTGGGCGGAGCCGGCAGCCGAGCACGTGTGGGCGGGGACACGTGCGTTCGCGGACCGAGCGTGCGGGCCCGGGTGGACTTGTGCTCGTTGCGAGTGCGTGGCGCGCACACCCTCGACCAGAGCTTGGAAGTCAGAGGCACGAGGCCAAGATTGCACTTGGCCTACACGGTGTCTGGGCGTTTGGGGGAGTGTGTGGATTTTTGCGCCTTTGTTGGCCGACGTTTAAAAATCGTAAGAGATTAAAAATCGGAGAACTCCGGGTTAAGACCTCAGCGGACTTCAAGTCCCACGCAAAAGGCAGCCAGACCAGGCACGGGCAGGTCCCTCCGTTGGCTCCAGGGCCCCCTACCCCCTTTCCTCCGGGATGCCTGCTGCCTGAGCCCTGGAACGTTCTCTCGGGGACTGGGGTGCCAGTGGCCACGTAGATACCGGAGGATGAGCTCACGGGGGTCCCATCGGGTTACAGCTGAGCCGGCACATGGCACACGGACCTTCCTTCGTGGGGGTCAGTTTCCTAGGGTCCCTGGTTGAGACACAGACGCAGCTGCCCAGGCTCTGCCCTGAAATTCTTCCTCTTCCTCTCTTCCTCTGCTTCAGGGTCCCCAGGGCCTCAAGGGTGAGCAAGGAGACACAGTGGTGATTGACTACGATGGCAGGATCCTGGATGCCCTTAAGGTAGTTTCCCGGCAGGACCAGGATAAATCCTGGTTCTTTTCCTAAGAAGACAACCACATACTTTGCATATCAATCCTGCATTTCTTTACACAAGGGGGGGGGCAGCTTAGCACAAAGACCTCAGCTTCGCCAGGTGCCCCCCAATAAGGAAATCAGGGCTATGTTGAGCGCCCCCATGGATGCTAAGAGCTGCCGTGAATAGGGCTTATGTGGCCCCAAGATCCCCAGAGGCCAAAGCAAAAAGGGAAGCTCCCCGTTCACGGGCAGGAGGCAGAGTCTTTCCTGATGTCCGGTCTCCGCAGGACCTCCTGGCACCTTCCCGGGGAACACAGACTGGAGGGCTAGGTCTTCTAGTAGCTGTTGGCCATGGGGGGGGGGGTGACAGCGGCCAGATCTGCCCCCAAGGAGCCTCAGGAGATGCACGGCCGCTGAGCCCTGCCTAGGGGCCGACAGACTTGGGACCCATCCCCCATGGGGAGAGAGGTTGGGTACCAGCCACTCACGGTTCCCAGGGAAGGGAGCTCGGGAGGACGAGGGGCAGGCATCAGAGACCAGACTGGGCTCTTGGCACCTGACCCCACCTGAGCTCCATTCCAGCTCTCTCCCACAGGCCTCGGGGAAGTTCAAGCTGATGGTAACTGTGGCCCACCCCAGGCCTGCACGGTGTGGTGTGGCGTGGTGTGGCATGGCATGGCCCAAGGGCATGCACAGGCATGGTGTGTCCAGGCCCCGCTTGGAGAAGCAGCCTGAGTGCAGGGAGGTGGGAGGAAGATTCTGGATGCCAGACTGGAATGATGCCTCCAGCAGATGGGCAGTGGGCTGCCACCGTTGGTTCTTGATCCAGGAAGTGGGGCTCACAATACATATTGTGGGGTGTCTGGGTGGCTCTGTCGGTTAAGCGTCTGCCTTCAGCTCAGGTCATGATCTCAGGGTCCTGGGATCGATCCCTGAGTCAGGCTCCCTGCTTCTCCCTTTCCCTCTGCCCCTCCCCTGCTTGTGCGCGCACTCTGTCTCTCTCTCTTTCTCTCTCTCACTGTCAGATAAATAAATAAAATCTTTAAAATATATATATACACATACATATTGTGGGCAGGCTAGCTGAGGAATGACATGGAAGGTGAATAAAAGTGGGTGTGGGGGCAACTGGAGGCAAGGAGGCCATGGCGGGGTGGGGGTGGGCTCTGGGCCTGGGTGGGGGGATGGAGGAAGATAGGAAGACCAGAGATGTCTCCATGGAGGTGCCAGCAAGGAGGGCACAGGTCGCTGGGAGGAGGGGCTGGGCCGGGTGCAGGCTTGAGGAGGGGGCACGAGTCTGGAGGGCGACGATGAACCACGGTGGGCAGGTGGTCTGTGGGAAGCCTGGGAGCGGGGTCAGACCTAGAGACGCTGCAGGTGCCATCCCTTACCCAGGACTCTCCAGCACTAGCAGACAGCGGGCAGCAGAGCCGATGGACAGAGAGCTCACAGGAGGGACACAGAGAGCAGTGCTGGGCCACCGTCAGGGTTAACATTTTTAGCTAGCCTTGAATGCCAACGGGGGATATGTGTTTGCTGCAAGAGGCCATAGGGAGCCATCGCAGGATCTTGAGCAGGGGCGTGTTGTGAAGAAATCTATATTTGGGGGATACTAGCTCTGAAGGTAGGGGGATTCTGGACTCACTGTGGCAGTGGACACCGTGGTATCCCACCCGGTCCCTGGTGCCACCTCCCTGCCCCTCCCCCCCCCGAGCTGCAAGACAAGAGTTGGGGGACTGGGTGGGAAGCAGGCTATGAGGGCCCTCGACCTGTTGCAGGCCAGCCCGACGGAGCCCTGGCCCCTGGGGGGAAGGGGTGAGCCAGCAATGCGGGGGAAGACCCACGTAAACACTGACCAGCTTGACTTTCACATACAGGGTCCTCCCGGGCCACAGGGGCCCCCAGGGCCACCTGGGATCCCCGGAGCCAAGGTGAGTTCACGGGCCTGTTGTGTGGTCCCCTCCAAGCCCCTTAACTCCAGCGCCATGCTCTCTGCCATGCTCACCCCTCTTCTCTCCTGGCATCCCAGCCCGGCTCCTGGGGGCTCAGAGAACGTGGCCCCGCTCCTTCCTAACCAAGCTGGATGCCTTGCTCCCGGCCCTAGCTCCTCCCTGGAAGCCCCAGTCGCACGCATAAGCCCTCAGGACGTCCCCAGGTCCCATAGATGACAGACATAGCCATTCTTATGGCCCGTACACATCGTTTACCGCCTGCCCAGGTGGCTTAGGAGACGTGGAAATCGCAAGATCTGGTCCCGGCCATCGCCCTGGGCTGTGTGGCCTGCAACGAGTCATTGGATCCCCCCTGAGCCTCAGTTTCCCAAGCTGTAAACTCCCAGACTGTAAATTATAGCCCTGGTCTGCATCTGCCCGGAGGAGCTGAGGAGGGTGCTGGGCACCCAGTGGGCACCTTCCTAGACCCCACCCACTTTAGGGATCCAACCCAGGGATGTCGTGCTGATCAGGGAGGGGAGGCAGCCCAGCCACAAGGCCCTCTTGGGAACCACGGGACACCGTAACCTCCCTTGCTTTCTGTTCCCTTCTAGGGTGAGCTGGGGTTGCCTGGTGCCCCGGGAATCGACGGAGAGAAGGTCTCTGGGCCTTTCGTTTGCTTGGTGATCCTGGTCCCTAGTAGTGGGCTGTGTGTGTGTATGTGTGTGCATGCATACGTGTGTGTGTGCGTGTGTGTGTGCAGAGTTAGAGGCCACAGGACAGAGTGCGCTGCCTGGGCACCTGTCCTGGTTCTGCCCTTAGGCCTCGGGCAAGCTGCTCATTGCCTGGCAGCCTCAGATCCTCACCTGGAGGGGAGGATGGTCACAGTTGTAAGACTTACATAATTGTGTGTGGAAAACACTTAGAGCAGTGCGCGGGGCACAATCTAGGGAAGAGTCTTCAAATGCTAGCTAATGTTCCCGTTACTCTGGGTCCTATGAGTATTGCTGTAAGTACACACCTGTGTGTCCCCCCCACACACAGCACAGTGTCAGGGACATCACTGGACATTCATGGCCGTGGCTTTAGGGCCGCATCTTGGACGTTCCGTGATTGGCTGAGAGAGGGAATGAGTGGCCGGAAGGGGCACTGGGTGGATGGTTGGTTGTACATGGGGGTTGGGGGCTCCCACTGCCATCTCCTGAGATGCGAGCGCAGGGTTGACCCCCCCAAGCTCTGTAAGGGCCCCCGCAGGGGCTGCCCGGTCCCACTCCCCCCACCCCTCCCACCTGCTGGCCTGCCCTACACCCCTGCCTTCATCCAGGCCCCTCGGTGCATTCACCGCCTGGGCCAGAGGCAGGGATCCAGGATGAAGACATGGGGATGGGGGTCTGGCCTGGCCAGGACTAAGCTCTGGGGACCCTCTGGGGTGGGGGAAGAGAGAACTGCTGAGTTCCACCGACCCCTTGTTCTTGTGGCTCACAGGGTCCCAAAGGAGCCAAAGGAGACCCGGGAGAGGCTGGGCCGACCGGACCCAAAGGGGAGGTGGGCGAGATGGGCCTGTCGGGCCTCCCGGTAGGTGGCTGCATGGGCCCCGCCCTACTCTGCCCCCCTGTGGGGTTCCAGGGCCAATGTGTGCCCACGACAGCAGCCGCGGGGGAGGGGGGCACTGCTGGGGCGCTGCCAACTCCACCCGGCCCAGGGGCGCCAAGCCTTGCAAAGAAAGCTCAGACTCAGCCCTTGCTGCTTGGACTTCTGAGCCTCCGTATAGGGACCTACCGCCTACCTCCCAAGGCCTCCGCAAAGGTGGAACAAAGGGGTGGTTAGAGCCCACCCTGACTGCTCAAGTTTTCATCCTGCTCTGTCCCCTGCTGGCTCTGGAAGCCTGCACGAGTCTCCTGACCTCCCTGGGCCTTGGTTTCCCCACCTCTAAAATGGGGATGATAACCTCCTCCCAGTCACGAGGGCCTGCCCGACAGGGCTGAGAGTGGTGGCTGGCCATGTGATAAAATACCCACTGTGATGGTCACTGTGGCTGAACAGAAAGAGCTGTGGGTTCAAGCGGCCAGCAGGTGCCCCCTCTTCGCATCTGATGTACATCCACGGGGCTCCCTCAGCTAGAGAGCTGTGTGCCCCCCTGCCGCCCAGGAGACAATTTATACCGCTGTCAATGTGCTCTCCAAACACCCACTTTCTGGGCACCCAGAGCGTGTCACCAATTTAGGGAAAACTGCTTCAAGCTGCAAATGCCAACGCATCGCTGCTGCTGGTGGCCTCATGGGGAAGGCAGGGGAGGTACTGGTAGGTCTGTGGTGGTAGGTCTGGTGATGGGCAGAAAGGGCTGAAGGTGGGTGGTAGGTCTGGTGATGGGCAGAAAGGGCTGAAGGCCAGGCTGTCCTGCAGGGCACTGACGGTCCCAAGGGCGAGAAGGGAGAGTCGGCATCTGACAGCCTACGAGAGAGCCTGGTAAGGGGGGCTGCTGAGGACCAGGGTCTCCCCTCAATGCCCGGCCCAGGGGCCCCGAATCTTGGGACAGAAAGGCCACCTGGCCTGACCAAACCCAAGGCAGTGAGGGAGGGGGAAGGGGGCACCTCGGGCTGTGTCCTCCAACTGAGGCCCATCTGAGAACCCCAAAGCCCAGCCCCTGGGCCCCCCACCAGGCAGTGCCCTTCTGGAGAGACTCAGCCCAGTGGCTCAGGGCCCAGCACCACCCCCACAGGAGTGCTCATCTGATGTCCAGTGCGTTCAAGCATGAGCAAGTGAGGTATGTTGGGGCGGGAGTGACTAACCCATCTCTGACTGCTTCCTAGGCCCAGATCATAGTGGCGCCAGGGCCCCCCGGCCCCCCTGGGCCCCCAGGCCCCATGGTAAGAACATCTGGCATGAAGTAGCGGAGGTGTGCAGGGGGTGGTGAGCCCAGGCCTGGAGCTGTGACCCAGGGGAGGACAGGGTTTCCGGTGGGGAGGGGGCACATCAAGCAATAATGGGAGAGCCTGGGTCTGGGCTTGGGAGTCTGCAGAGGTCAGGGCCGCGGGGCCAGTGAGTGGCCTATAAGCCTTTGTGACCACTCTCCTCCTCCTCCAGGGCCTTCAGGGAATCCAGGGTCCCAAGGTAAGTTCTGGAAACCCTTCTACTCACTGCAGACGCCCAGCCCGGATAGTTCCAGAAAGCCTTGCTAATGAGCAGTGAGAGCCCCACACTTGGCCCCAATCCAGCTCTGTATTATCCCAGGGCCTGAACATTCTGAATCCCCTGGAGCACAACCTCCCTGATGTCCTCGGAGCTGGTGCCCCCTAGCCCCACACTGGGACTCTGTTCTTTCACCCTGTCCCTCTGAGCCTTCATCTTCAGCCTCTGCCTCCTGTGCCACGCCCCCCTTCCTTACACGCTTCCCCCCCTGCCCCCCATGCACACCGCTGTCTCTCAACTGCCCACAGGCTGGACGTGAAGTCTTGGGTTTGGTGTGTATTACATGTCATGTTCTCTGCTCTTAAATTAAAACCATGAGTGTGGCCTGCCCATGTGCCCCGTGTGGGGGAGGCCAGCTGGCTTCACAGCTTGCCAGGTCTGGTTTCTCTTCCACTCACTCTGGGGGAGAGCACATCTCTGATTCCGCAGCGCAGAGGCCAGCGGGACTCAGACATGAATGCCACAGCCGAGCAGGGCCGAGCATGTGGCCCCAGCAGATGTGCTGCTTCTGGTTCTGTTTGGCCCCACGGCCCTCCCCAGATCGTGTTTAGAAGAGGCAGCTGCTGTCAGGGACGAGGTCCAAGGCAGGGCCTCAGAAACCCGACGGGTCCTCAGCCCTGCTGCTTCTTGGCTGGGTGGCTGGACCCGTCCCTGCCCCTCCCTCTGCCTGTCTTTACTCATCTGTGAAATGGGTGTGAGGGAGCCCATATGTGGGCTTTGGTTACTGTTTGTACTGGAAGGAAGCTGGGGTCAAGCCCGTGAGAGCCTGGTGTCCGTTCCTCTGCCCTGCACTCCCCAGCTCACACTCAGGCCCCAAGCTTTCTTGTCCTGCTGTCTGTCTGAGCCCTTCCCCCTGACCAATGTCTCCTCTTTGCTTCCAGGGCTTGGACGGAGCAAAGGGAGAGAAGGGTGTGTCGGGTGAGAGAGGCCCCAGCGGCCTGCCTGTGAGTGTCATGAGCCTCGTTTATCCCTCTGGGGCACTAATTCCTGTAACTAATTCCTGTAATTGACCCATTCCTTTTCCACCCAGGGGCCAGCTGGCCCTCCAGGCCTTATCGGGCTGCCAGGAACCAAAGGAGAGAAGGTAACGACCTTCCTTTAATGCCTGCCAAGTATGGCTGCACGTTTACGGTGTCACTCGGCCTTGGGGACTCAACCCCCTGCACTACACCATCCCAGGGCCAGAAATCAGGCTTGTGGACAACTCACAAGGCTGAACATCCCAGCAGTAGTGCTCCCAACACCCCCTCCCTGGCCCCTTACATGTCCTCTTTGTCTCTCCTCAGGGAAGACCTGGGGAGCCAGGACTAGATGTAAGTATCTCATTGTTCAAAGTGATCAGGCTCCTCCTGTGTGTAGCTTCTGTCCTTGCACTGGCCATACAGTAATCTGATCTGCTGGGCTTGGATGTGACCCCCTTCCCCAGGGCTGGGACTCCCAACTGACTGGTTCCCTCTGGGTCCCCAGTGCCAAGTCTAGTTCACAGCCCAGAGTAGGTACTTGATGGATGGATGGATGGATGGATGGATAATGGGTGGGTGAAAGATGGGTGGATGGAAGATGGGTGGATGGATAATGGATGGATGGATGAGGGTGGATGGATGGATGATGGGTGGCTGGAAGATGGATGGATGGATGATGGGTGGATGGATGGATGGATGG